>NC_092393.1:48892260-49204874 GCF_030028105.1 Mobula birostris | reverse complement strand
AAACCATTCGGCTGGAAGAAAGGCCAGTTCATCTTGCTAACTGTGTCTTGGACACTTCTGAGAACTCATCAGTTTGTTGTGTTTTCTTTCAGACGTGAAACCGTCCAATGTCCTCATTAACGTACAAGGCCAAGTTAAGATGTGTGACTTTGGCATCAGTGGCTACTTGGTGGACTCGGTGGCTAAAACCATGGACGCAGGCTGCAAACCGTACATGGCTGTAAGTCGACCTTCAACCACAGCGTGAAGGCCCAATCTGGGCTTGGGGTTCTGGGCCAGTGTGAACGTGAACAGTGGGGAAGGGTGACAGTTCTGCTGACCTTGCGTGGAATTTGTGTTGGGGTAGAACTTCTCGGCTTGTCTGGTTGATGTCAGAGTGAGAATTTTTGAAAACTCAGAAGTTGGTGTTGGGATTCTGGTTGGAGGCTTAGGACAGAGACCCAAGAGCTGCAGACGCAGGAACCTGGAGTAGCAAGCAGCATGCTGGAGGAGCATGGAGGTTGGACTCAGGTGAGGAGGGGTGAAACCAGCTCTGACTCCCATAAGCCTCTCATTGGGGATGGTTAACTGTTTCAAGCTGCCTTGAGGATGGGCTGGAGCCTTTTTCTCAAGACGACTTCCTGTAGGGAACATTTCAACTTAAGTTCCGCAGGACTTCCAGCCCTGTGATTCCAGATGCCATCGAGGAGAGGTTGGGGTGGTTAATTCACTGCTTGAGTTAAATCCTCCCCTCTGTGGACTTTGTACCTTTCATTGCATCAGTAAAGCAGACAGCCTAATCACAGACATTCTCCCTTCTCCCCTCTTCCATTGGGTGAAGGCTGAAAGCATGTACCACTATGCTCAAGGACAGCTTTTCCCCCCTATTAAATGCGACGAGTTGGACTTCTGACTTGCTCTTTATGCTCTTGCCCCATATTGTTTACCTGCACTGCACTCTCCCTGTAGCTTTTACGCTTTAATCTGCATCGTTTTTGTTTAACCTCATTCTACCTCAGTGCTGTGTAATGATCTGATCTGTAGGAGCAGTTTGTAAGACAAGCTTTACACTCTATCTCAGTACACGTGACAATAATGGGAGCCATGGTATTGCAGCAGTTAACGCGGTGCTATTAGAGCTTGGGGCGCTGGGAGTTCTGGCGCCGTCTGTAAGGAGTCCCTCTGTCTGCCCTCCCCATGGAATGCGTTGGTTTTCACCTGGTGGCCCAGTTTTCTCTCGCTGTCCACCGGGTAGGTTCATAGGTCATTGTAAACTATCCTATGATTAAGGTTAATCAATGTTGCTGGGGTGATGTGGTTTGAAGGGCCAGAAGGTGCCGTATCACTAAATAAAATAAAACAACACCATACAGGAGCAGGCTCTTTAGCCCATGATCTCTTTGCTGAACATAACGCCAAATTAAACTAAATCTCCTCTGCATGTATGTCTCTTCACATCCTGTGTAAAGGCGGATTTATTCTTGTGCATCAAATGTACACCGTAGGTACGGCGTAGCAGCGTACCCTATGCTGTACTCCACGCCGAACCCTACGCCGTAACCTAATGCACACCTCTCCCAAAATGTAACCACGCATCGCGGTGACGCAGACCGCAACAACTGTGATTGGTCCGCTTGGTAGCATCGCATTTCCTCCTACGCTGCAATAGCTTCCCATTGGGGGACTGAAGGGCAGGGAAGGAACTCTGGCTGCAATGCTTTCCATAAAGCTTTACAGACCTCCGAAATTATGGAGGACCCTGTGCTTGACGCCAGTTTGTAGCTAGCTGCTACAGCCTGTTGACTTCCACCTGAAGCTAAAACTCGAATGGTGATTACCAGTCTCTGAGTATACTGTGCGTACACTGATGCGAAATAAATGGTTGGCAACGATGAACCAAATCGTCAAATCTACCTGCCAACATCCGAAAATATTTGAAATGTATTTCCTCGTCCATGTTTATCAGTGGCTGGACAAGCACAGAAAATTCACCCTCCTTCAGTTTCAGTCGCCATTGTTTGAAGTTTGAGTTTCTTCATGTTGAGTTTCAACAAGAAGAAACTCAACACAGTGGCATAGAAACCCCACCGCCAACTAGCGTTTTGGCGGTGAATTGCAGAGCGACGCAGACACACCAACGCACAAGTATAAATGCTCATAACGGCGTAGCCCACTTGCGTACGTTACGGCGTAAACTAGTACACACAAGTATAAATCAGCCTTAAGCTGCACAACAAAATAAATAATTTCAAAACTCTCAGCGACACGAGGTACTTAAAATACAGTTGTTCAAAACATGTTACCACATAGTGGTGATGTATACGTTTTGCTCTGGAAGCACTGATTTATCCTACCTGGTTGTTTTGTTATACAGTTGAGCCTAGAATACCTACTATTCCCTGTGGTTAAAACAAAACTTATCCTGTATGTAACCTTTGAACTAAAGCAACACACACAAAATGGTGGCTGAACCCAGCAGGTCAGGCTGCGTCTATGGAAATGAATAAGCAGTCGACGTTTGAGTCTTGATGAAGGGTCACGGCCCGAAACACTGATTGTTTATTAATTTCCATGGATGCTGCCTGACCTGCTGAGCTCCCCAACCATTTCGTGCTTTGGATTTCCAGCATATGCAGAATCTCTTGTGTTTATTCTCTGAACTTTATCCCACTTGCCTAAATGTGTATCCTGTAGTTCTTGCCATTTAAAAAAAGTATTTATTTATTGAGGTACAGTGTGGAGTAGGCCCTTCTAGCTCTTCACGCCACACAGCAATCCCCCGATTTAATCCCAGTCTAATCATGGGACAATTTACAATGACTAATAAACCTACCAACTGCAAATGAGAGAAATTCTGCAGATGCTGGAAATCCGAGCAACGCACCCAAAATGCTGCAGGAATTCAGCAGGCCAGGCAGCGTCTGTGGAAAAAAGCACAGTCGACGTTTTGGGCCAAGACCCTTCCGAGGATTTAAACTTCTTGAGTTCCTCCAGCATTTTGTGTGTGCTGCTTAACCTACCAACTGGTAGGTCTTTGGACTATGGGAGAAACCTATGTGGACACGGGAAGAACGTACAAACCTCTTACAGGTAGCAACAGGAATGAACCCGGGTTGCCTGTACTGTAAAGTGTTGTGCTAACCACTACGCTACTGTGCCACCATTTCCACTCTGGGGTCAAAAAGATCCAAGGGAACAGAGTTTTGTCATTCAATTTAAAGAGATTTGGATCAGTAAAACTCCCAAGTTACCAGCAGTAAAAATTACTTTTAGTAGCAGTGATGTGAAATTATTACTTTACTGTCGCCAAACAATTAATACTAGAGCGTACAGTCATCACAACGATATTTGATTCTGCGCTTCACGCTCCCTGGAGTACAAATCGACAGTAAATAGTAAAAATTTAAATTCTAAATCATAAATAGAAAATAGAAAAGGGAAAGTAAGGTAGTGGAAAAAAACCAAGAGGCAGGTCCGGATCAGGATCCGTTCAGCAGTCTTATCACAGTTGGAAAGAAGCTGTTCCCAAATCTGGCTGTACGAGTCTTCAAGCTCCTGAGCCTTCTTCCGGAGGGAAGAGGGACAAAAAGTGTGTTGGCTGGGTGGGTCGTGTCCTTGATTATCCTGGCAGCACTGCTCCGACAGCGTGCGGTGTAAAGTGAGTCCAAGACGAAAGATTGGTTTGTATGATGTGCTGGGCTGTGTTCACGATCTTCTGCAGCTTCTTCCGGTCTTGGACAGGACAACTTCCATACCAGGTTGTGATGCACCCTAGAAGAATGCTTTCTATGGTGCATCTATAAAAATTAGTGAGGGTTTTTGGGGACAGGCCAAATTTCTTTAGTTTGCTCAGGATGTAAAGGCGCTGGTGGGCCTTCTTGGCAGTGGACTCTGCTTGGTTGGTCCAAGACAGGTCATTTGTGATATTGGCCCCCAGGAACTTAAAGCTTCTGACTCGTTCCACTTGCGCACCACCGATGTAAATGGGGTCGTGCGGTCCGCTACTCCTTCTGAAGTCAACAACCAATTCCTTCGTCTTGCTGACGTTGAGGGATAGGTTATTGTCTCGGCGCCATGCCACCAGATTCTTAATTTCTTCTCTGTACTCAAACTCATCATTACCCGAGATACGGCCTACAATATGGAAATCCTATGATATAAAAAGAATATCTTACTTCCAAGAAAAAGGGCGTGACTGTCTCTCACCTGTTATTTCTGATGACTGGCATGAGCTGATGATCTCTTTCCAGAGTGGATATTGTATGTTCTGGTACCGAATGTAATTTGGTGAAACCTTTTTGTTCTTTTTTTAGCCGGAGAGAATTAACCCTGAGGTAAACCAGAAGGGATATAGTGTCAAGTCTGACATCTGGAGTCTGGGAATCACCATGGTAAGTGTTCATCCGGGAGATTCAGCAATTTGTAAATTGTCACTATAGTCAGAGTGCATCCTCTCTTGAAATCCTGTTGCCTGAAATACTTTACATTCTATCTGTCTTGTGCAGTAATATGTAGGAGGTTATGTACAGGGCTTTGGGATTGAAAAGTAAAATTATAAATTCAAAGTTCAAAGTAAATTTATTATCAAACTTAGTACATTTAGATAATAGAGTAAAATTAAAAGTTGATATTCAAGTTCAAAGTTCAATGTGAATTTATCATCAGGGTAATTGCGTGTTAAACACGAGATTCTGCAGATGCTGGAAATCCAAAGGAACGCACAAAATGCCAGAGGAGCTCGGCAGGTCAGGCAGCATCTATGGAAATGACAGATGTTTCTTCAGATGCTGCCTGACCTGCTGAGTTCCTTCAGCATTTTGTTTTTATATGTTACCATATTCTACCTTGAGATTCATTTTCTTCCAGGCATTTGCAGGAAAAGGTAATAAAATAGAATTTCAAATAAATATACATAATTGAGCAAAGACTTGGAAACAACCAATGTGCAAAGAAGACAAACTGAAAATAACAAAAAAAGGAACATGAATTGTAAAGAGTCCTTGAAAGTGAGACTGTAGGTCATGGAATAATTTCAACATTGAGCCATAAAGCACTACAATACTAAAGCAGGCTCTTCTACCTAGTCCCAACAACTTGCTCCTGGACTACAGCTCTCCATACCTCTCCCATCCATGTACTTATCCAAACTTCTCTTGAATTTTACAGTTGAACCTGCATCCACTATGAAGCTATTGTCACCAGCACCATCAGCAACCACATCACCTCTCTACCACAACCACCTTTTAAGATATTTTAAATGTTTAAAAACTATAGCTAACTGAAGAAGATGATTAGCCTATGCTGGGAGAATGGCTCAGTATGCTTCTTGTATGTCGTAAATCAGCTATTGACACGTTGAGGTTAGGGTACCCTTCTTCAAAAGGCAACAGACATCTTGCAGGAATTTTTTGCTTTGCAGCTTTGAGAAATATTCATAAGTTCACTCACTTTTGAGGGCTCTACAACTCATATTTTCAGTATTTGTTTTTGTATTTGTGCAGTTTGTCTTTTGCACATTGGTTGTTTGCAAGTCTTGGTTGTTTGTAAGATTGTCAATCTTAAAATGCAGTTTTTAATTGATTCTGTTGTATTTCTTTGTTCTACTGTGAATGCCTGCAAGAAAGTGAATCTCAAGTTAGTATGTGGTGGCATTTATGTACTTTGATAATAAATTTACTTTGAATCTTCATCCATGAATGCCTAGAAATTGGATCGATCCACCTGTTTTTAAAAGAGAAAGTTATGCATGAAGTTGTTTAATACACTGGTAACTGCTTTACTGATCCTTCGCAGGCCAATTAGTGACCTTAAGGAAATGAGTCTGAGCATGTTTCAGCTTAACAATGTTGAACATTACAGCACAGTACAGGCCCTTCAGCCCATGATGTTGTGCCAACCTTTGAACTTACTCCATGATCAATCGAACGCTTCCCTCCAACTTAGTCTCAATTTTTCTTTCATCCATGTGCCTATCTAAGAGTCTTTTATATGTCCCTAATGTGTTTGCCTCTACTATCACCCCAGCAGCACATCCCACACACCCACCACTCTCTGTAAGAGAAAAACTTGCATCTGACATTCGCCCTATACATCCTGCAATCACCTTAAAATTATCCCCACCCCACCGTCTTAACTATTTCTGCCTTGGAAAAAAGTCTGTGGCTATCCGCTTGGTCTGTGCCTCTCCTTGTACCCCTCTACCAAGTTAAAGTTCAAAGTAAATTTATTATTAAAGTACATATAATCACCAGATACAACCCTCAGATTCGTTGTCTTGTGGGCATACTCAACAAATCCATAGAATAATAACCATAACAGAATCAATGAAAGAGCGTACCAACTTGGGCTTTCAGTCAGTGTGTAAAAGACAACAAGCTACAAAAATACAAAAAGGAAGAAATAATAATAAATAAGCAATGAATATTGAAGAATATTTAATATTTATTGCTTATTTTATTGTTAAATAATTATAAATAAATAAACAATAAATCTCATTCCAAAGAGAGAAGCCCTATCCTGCTCAACCTATCCTCATAACCCATGCGTTCTAATCCAGGCCGCACCCTGACCCTTGCTAAAGTTTCCACATCCTTCCTGTCAGGAAACGATCAGAACTGAGCACAAGTGTGTTCTGACTAGGGCTTCATAGCAGCATTACCTCGCCGCTCTTGAACTCAGTGCCTTGGCGGAGCTGTTCCTCCAATCAACAGTCACGTAGCTGGTGACATCATTGATTTCACGGCTCATATATCTTCCATTGCCATTGGCAATTGGAGTACTGAGGTAAACCAGTGGTCACCATTACTAACTTAACAAAGTTCATTGGACTGAAAGGCCCCTTTCTTTTGCTGCATGTTTTGATGACCAGTAGAAATTAAATTGTCTCCTGCATCATATTGATCTCCTGCATATGGTGACTTTTAGCCTGATTTTTCATTTGCCACTGTTAAATTAGATAATTCATAGGAGTTCCCTTCATTGATTATAGTCCTTTATTTTCTGACTCCTTCATATTGTGCTTGCAGGGATCACTGGCTCAGTAATGTGTGATGTGGGGTGCTCCACAATTTTGACCCATCAGCTGATTGTGGTAAAAAAAAATCTCACAATTAATGATTTAGACGCAGCTGTGTATTATTTGACAATTACATCACTGCCTCAGTCAGCCCAAGTGCAGGTGAGAAGACTTAAAGTCTGCTCAATGCCTGGCACCTCCAGAGAATTAACCCTGCCTGTCTGTGTGATCTGTTTAGATTGAGATGGCAATCTTAAAGTTCCCGTACGATTCGTGGGGTACTCCTTTCCAGCAACTCAAACAGGTGGTGGAAGAACCTTCTCCACAGCTTCCTGCTGACAGATTTTCCAAAGAATTTGTCGACTTCAGTGCCCAGTGGTAAGAGTTGGGAACGTCCCTCTCGTTTAGTAGTCTCTACCTCTTGGAGTTTCCCCCATTGTCTTTTGGAATTCACACAGAGTCGAGAAGTTGTTTTTCGCTTTGGACTGTTGATAAATCAGCACTGACCGTACTGTAGCATTTTAAAGTTTGCAGCGGCAATTTAGTTTTGTGTGAATGTATGTAAAGCAAAGGAGAGGCTTCCAGGTAAGTGCAAATTGAGCAAACTCTCCAATTACCTCAGGTATCATAGAATTTTACTGCACAAAAACAGGTCCATGCTGACCATGTTCAAAGTATACAGTATTTATTATCAAAGTGCATATATATCACCATATACGACCTTGAGATTCATTTTCTTGTGGGCACACTTAGTAAATCTAATAATCAATGAAAGACTGCACCAACAGGGCGGACAGCCAAATTGTAAAAGATGGCAACTGTGCAAATAAAAAAAAGAGGAGAAATAATAATAAGTAAATAAGCAATAAACATTGAGAACATCAGATGAAGAGTCCTTGATAGTGAGTCCATATTTTGTGGGAATATTTCAATGATGGGGCAAGTGAAGTTATCCCCTCTGACTCAAGAGCCTGATGGATGAGGGGTTAATAACTGTCCCTGAACGTGGTAGTGAGAGTGCTGAAGCTCCTATACCTTCTTGATGGCAAGCAGGACAGAGAAAGGAGAGCATAATTGGGTGGCGGGGGTCCCTGATGATCGATGTTGCTTTCCATTGACAATGCTCCATGTAGTTGTGTTCAGTGGCGAAGGCTTTACCTGTGATGAATTGGGCTGAATTCACTACTGTTTGTCAGATTTTCCATTCAAGGGCATTGGTGTTTCCGTACCAGGCTGTGATGCAGCCAGTTGATATATTCTCCACCACACATCTATAGAAGTTTGTCAGAGTTTTAGATGTCATGCTGAATTGCTGCAAACTCCCGAGGAAGTAGAGACGCTGTGGAGCTTTCTTTGTAATCATACTTACATGCTGGGCCCAGGACCAGTTCTCTGTAATGATAACACCGAGGAATTTAAATTTGCTGACCCTTTCCACCTCTGATCCCCTGATGAGGACTGGCTCATGGACGCCAGCTTCCTCCTCCTGAAGTCAATAATCACCTCCTTGGTCTTGCTGACATTGTTGTGGCACCACTCAGCCAGATTTTCAATCTCCCTCCCATAGGCAGATTTGCCACCACCTCTGATTCGGCCTACGACAGTGGTGTAGTCAGCGGACTTGAATATGGCATTGTAGCTGTGCCTGGCTTCACAGTCATAAGATGCCCCTCTGTTAGTGCCATTTGCCCAGACTTGGCGCATGTTCCTCTAAAGTTTTGAGTATAAACCTTTCCTATTTGTGTGCCTGTCCAAAAGTTGTTGAAATGTTGTTATTGTACCCGCCTCAATCACTTCCTCCAACTGCCCGTTTCGTATGCACACTGCCCTCTTTGTGAAGAAGTTACCCCTTAAGTTTTTTTTTAATCTTTCCCATCTCACTTTAAATCTGTATCCTCTAGCTTTTGGTTCACATTTCCTAAGAAAGGATTGTATGTATTCAGCCTATGTCTGCACCTCATGACTTTCTATACCTCTAAGGTCAATTGGTAGATGGAGACAGCGTCCATTAGGATGTTCAATAAAAGATAAAATGAGTGTCTTACTTTGTGCCCCCTTTTACCCCCTTCTCCTCGCCTGTCTATCATTTCTCTCTGGTGCCCTTCTTCCTTCCCTTTCTCACATAGCCTACTCTCCTCTCCTATCAGATTCAATCTTCTTCAACCCTTTACCTTTTCCACCTATCACATCTCAGCTTCTTCATGTCCCCCTCCCCAACCACCCACCTTTTCCTTCATCTGGCTTCACCTATCACCTTCTAGCTTACAGGCCTTCCCTCCCCCCGCCCCCCCCCCCATCGGCCCAAAACATCGACTGTCTATTCCCCTCTGTAGATACTGTCTGGCCTGCTGAGTTCCTCCAGCATTTTGTGTGTTACTCTAGATTTCTGACATTTGCAGAACCTCTTGTGTTTACTTTGAGCCTCATTCGTGTCTCAGGAATGAGGTTAAACCAAGACTTTGGACCAGTTCAGGAGGAGGTTGGTGAAGATCCTATTTACAAACCAATAGCTCAAGGGTTCCATTTAATATCAGGGAATGTATACAGTATACAACCTGAAATTCTTACTCTTCACAGACATTCATGAAACAAAAGAAAAACCCAAAGAGTGAATGACAGGAAAACGTTAGAACCCCAAAGCCCTCCCCCCGTTCCCCTCCCATGCGCAAGCAGCAGCAAAGCATCATCGTCCCCCTCCCTCCCCCCATTTGTACCAGCAGGAAGTATCAGTGCCCACCACCCACCAAG
Source organism: Mobula birostris (assembly GCF_030028105.1). Taxonomy (NCBI): domain Eukaryota; kingdom Metazoa; phylum Chordata; class Chondrichthyes; order Myliobatiformes; family Myliobatidae; genus Mobula; species Mobula birostris. The sequence continues at coordinate 49,195,132 of NC_092393.1, read as the reverse complement.
CAAGCAATAGTAAAGCCCCCAAGGAGCCCATGATCTACAGTCCAAAGCAGGGCACTCCAACACGCCACAGGCTCTCTCTCGCTTACAAGGGACAGAGAGGTGTCATCCTTTCCACAGAGAGAGGGAGCCCAACAGATGGCTGTTTAGATGTTACAGTCTGAGGCAATGCTTACTCGAGCTCACCTAACTCGAGAGCCAGCAGAATTTCCCCCACCCCCATCGAGAGAGAAAAAGCGATCACCTGAGTTCAGAAGCCTCCAACAGCCGCACCCGCTGTCTCAGTGTTCCAGTTGGCGGCACCAGCAAGGAATCGAGTCATTTGCAGGGGCCACTGAGGCCGTCTCCCTGAAGGCTGCTCCTGGTGATAGCAAGAATGCTAGGCCGCTCGGTCAGCTCCGGAAGTGGAAACCTACCTCCGCGTAGGACCGCATTTTGAGTGCAACCATAGATCACAGACTCTGACAGGATCCCAGCCACCTTGAAAAGGAAAAACGAGACATTAAGGAGAGCATTTTAAGCTGTTTTGCAAATGAGTTTGCAGAATTTTCACTCTGGCGCCATTTTAGCTCCCCCTCCTCTAGAAGTTCTCCACCTTCTTGTCAATGATTATGTTTTTTCCCTATTATTCAAAGATACAAAGTAGAGTTATTATCAAAATATGTTTACAGAATACAACCCTTGAGACTTATCCTCCCACAGGCAGCCACGAAACAAAGAAACACCATGGAATCCGTTCAAGAAAACATCAAGCAACAAACATATGAGAAAAAACCAAATTGCATGCATGGCAAAAAGCAAGCAAGCAGAACGTAGTATATCAAACATTTAACCAGGATCCAGTAGTTTTCAGTTTAGTTCAGTTCAGTGCTGTGCTGCTAGCTCACTGCAGGCCGCAAGGCAGAGCATTCTTTGCCGAATCGCTCTAGTCCATATCGATCGTCCCAATCAAACCGCTCAAAACCAGCAAAGGAAAAGAGTAACCAGAATCCAGAAATATATGCACCATGAACCTCAAAGTCCCTCAAAGCAAGTTCGCAGCCACGCTGATCAATCCTCACAGCATGGAACCCCAGCCTCCAGTACTTTCCTCCGACCGCAGCTAGCAAGAACAAGAGGAACACAGGCAGATGGTGCCAGATACCCACCCGTCCTACGCTCTTGTCCTTGTTGACTTCAACCCTGCTCGATGCCTCAGTCAGAGAGAAGCAATGGAGTCGATCAGGGGCTCGCACCCTGTCTCCAGGCGGCACACCCTCTCCAAACCTTGCTGAACCAGATCACTCACTCGGCACAAAATCTCACCATCCAAGTGTAACTCACATGTTCCAATCGCTTGCAGCTCAGCAGTAGAATTGTATTTGAAGAAGAAGTTTTGTGAGCTGTCTGTAGGACATTGCTGTTGGTTGTGTTGTTCGCCGGCACCGTCCTGCTCCAGTACACTGTTGGGTGGAAATTTGTGACAGTCATGGTTCCTCCACCATAGCAGTTCTGGAGTCCATCAAAAATCAGCAATGCAGATACTGGCAATCTGAAATAAAATTAGAAAATGCTGGAAACACTCAGTGGGTCAGGCAGCATCTGTAGAGGGAGAAACAGTTAACATTTTGGTTCTTGACGTTGTACAAAAAGGAATTTTTATTTTCATCGATCACTAAGGTCTTCTTGTACTGATGGAGGGAGGAATGTTAGCATGGACTTAGAAAATTCTTCTTTAGTTATTGTCATAAAGTCATGAATAGCCACTGGACTGCCAGGATAGCCAGCTAAGGTGATCATGGTGCAACGTTTGGCCAACAGAACAGTATCTTCATAGATTAATCAGTACTTCATGGTCCATTGAAAATAAATGCTATGGACATCAATGTTACTTATAAAAATTACATTTTTCATTGCTTGGTATCTGTAGAGGATATTTGCGGAATATAGATAGGATCAGTGCGCACGTCAAGAACTCGGGGCAGAGGTTTACAGGCAGAGTGGAGAGGTTCAAAACGAATCTGAGGAGGAACCTTTTGACCCGGTGAGTGGTCATTATATGGAATGAGCTGCCAGAGGAAGTGGTTGAGGCAGGTCCAATAACAACACTTCAGGCACTTTGGCAGGCACGTTGGTGAGGAAAGCTCTAGAGCAGGGGTTCCCAACCTGGGGTCCACGAACGCCTTGGTTAATGGTAGGGGTGTGTGGCTTATAAAGGGTTGGGAACCCGTGGTTTAGAGGGTGAGCCAAATGTTGGCAGGTGGGACTGGCTTGGACGGGAATCATGGCATGAACTATTTGGGCCGAAGAGCCTATTTCCATGATCTGTGACTGTGACTGTACAAGGGAAAAATATTGGAAACAATGGAATTGAAGAAAATGTGGATTAGATCAGATTAGCTGAAGAAACCATTTCTATGCCATAAATTTCTTGCTTCCATTGAATACTCTGTAGAATATAACAATGTAAATGTAACAGCTTTTCTCCCAGTTATTTCTCTTCACTGGAGAGGTTTCCTCTCAGCTGTCATGTTTGGTGTGAAGAGCATCCTTTTTCTTGGCAAATACATTTATACTTCTGGCTCTTCTTCAATGTGCTGATTTTAATGAATTCATTAAGTACATCGTATCCTTGTTGACAAGTTGATCTTTAGCACGTAGCTGAAAATAGTAAGGTTGTTTAATCCAGTTATGGAAAATACCAATGCCTCCAACTTTGTCTAATCCTGCTAAATTTAAAACAAAGGTCAGTATATAGCTTTGGTAGCTGTTGTGATTTTATTTAATGTCACAAATTTCAAGAAGCCTTTCACACAAAGATAAAGGCATTGATTCATGCATAATTTGCTTCTTTGCGCGTCATCATCATTATGTGCCATGTCGTATGATGTGGACAATCATCATCTTCCACCTGTCTGTAAACTGAGAACTTCTAATAAGCTCTTCAAAACTTTTGCCCATCCATTCCTTGATGTAACTCATGAATGTTATATCTAGAGAAAATAACCATCTAATTCTGTTTCAACTGCTCCTTTTGTGTATGTACGAAAATCAAAGTAGTCTGGTAGAGGACACAGCACTGGGCGAAACTATTAATATTTCAGCTTGAAGGGTCTCTCAATAATTTAAACTTTACCAGTTCTTTTAACGTTATAAGAAAAAAAATATATCTCTTGACACTCTAGAAAACCAGATGTGGAGTTAGAGAGTGTAGTAAACACAGAGGCTCTGCGGGTGCTGGAAACCCAGAACAACACTGACAAAAGTGCTGGAAGAGCTCAGCAGGTCAGGCAGCATCTATGGAATGAAATATGTAGTCCACGTTGACTGTTTATTCCCCTTCATAGATGCTGCCTGACCTGCTGAGTTCCTCCAGCGTTTTTTGTGTGTTGCTGAAGAATACAGTATTCGGAGGGGTGCAGTGTGAATGGAATTCTTGATGTTGCTTAGATTTCCATGTGGTCAGCGTGTGAGAAATACAAGAAATTAAACAAACAATAGGGATGGCTGACAGTAGATACTTAATGACTGATTTAGCTGTTGGAGCATCTGCTTTTGTGGTCACCTTTGGAAGGAGTAAGAGGCCTGTTCCTACTATCAGGGCAATCAAGAAACCTTTGGCCCAACCAGCAGCAATGGAGAGAGAATTGGCTTTGGAATCCATGCTGCATTGATGCGTTTTATTGAGAGGAGACCATCCAGGCTGACACGGGGCTGAACTTGCTCCGGAGGAAACTGGCTGAATTGATCCGTCACTGCTACTGCTCTTTATTTTCAAATAATGTCACTGAATACATAGACTCTGCACAAGTGCTCTTGTACACATTATGAGTACTTACGCACTAAGATACTTCATGTACCACGGCACTCAAATAATTTATTTGTGAATAATGTCGTAAATAGGTACATTTAATATCAAAGAACCTATGGTTTAGATATTAGATCCCTGTGATTTTTTTTTTCAGTAGTAACAATCCTATCAGAATTCTCCTTCATTCTGGAATCTTCTATCTCCTGTCTGCTTTGGTCTAGCCTCCTAATGAAAGTACTGTCAATATGATTCCGTATTGGATGTTAATTTGATATGGGATGTGTCCTATAATTGTGGAGTCCAGGTTCAGATGGCATTACCTCAGAATACAAGGGCATCTCTTTAGAGCAGAGATAAGTGGGAATTCCTTTAGGCAGAGTGTGGTGAACCTGCAGAATTTGTTGACAGAGACTGCTGTGGACGCCAAGTCATTGGGTATGCTTAAAGTGGAGGTTGATAGGTTCTTGCTCAGTAAGGGTGTCAAAGATTATAGGGAGAAGGCAGGAAAATGAGCTTGAGTGGGATGATAAATCAGCCATGATGGAATGGCGGAGCAGACTCGATGGGCTGAATGGCCTAATTCTGCTCTTTTATCTTACAGTCTTATGATTTTCTGGAGGCATACAGTTGTGCACATACTTCATGTGTTAGTTTGAAGTGCAACATTCTACCCATTTTCTGGAGGCATAAACACGGTGTATGGGAATAAGAGCAGAATGTAGATGAATTTTCGTCTCCCTTAACACTTTTTTCCTCAATTAAATTGTTTCTTGTCATTAGTGTGAATTTAGTGTTAGCCAATCTAAACTAAGCAGAAACATAACCTCGAATGGCAGCGACTTCATAGTTCTAATCAATTCCCAACCAACCTGCGGGGAAACTTCTTTAAATCGTTGTGAGAAAACACCCCAGCTAAATACGTAAGCAGAGAATTGTGATTTCATTTATTTAGCGACACAGTGCAGAGCTGGCTCTTAACCGCCCCCTTGGAGCCATGTCGCCCCTGCAATGCCTGACAACCCCTAATGCAATTTAACCCTAATGCAATCACGGGACAATTTACAATGACCAGTTAACCTATCCGGTACGTTTTCAAGTCAAGTCAAGTTGAGTTTATTGTCATTTCGACCATAAGCTGCTGGTACAGTACAAAGTAAAAATGGAACAACGTTCCTCCAGGCCCCTGGTGCTACATGAAACAACACAAAACTACACTGGACTATGTGAGACAGCACAAGGCTACACTGGACTACATAAAACAACATTTGAAAAAAAAACTGCGCTAGACTACAGACCTGCACAGGACTACATAAAGTGCACAAAACAGTGCTGGGCAGTACAATAATTAATAAACAAGACAGGCACAGTAGAGGACAAATTACAATATAATAATAAATGATGTAGATGTCAGTCTAGACTGAATATTGAGGAGTCTGATGGCTTGGGGGAAGAAACTGTTGCACAGTCTGGTCGTGAGAGCCCGAATGCTTCAGTACCTTTTGCCAGATGGCAGGAGGGAGGAGAGTTTGTGTGAGGGGTGTGTGGGGTCCTTCACAATACTGTTAGCTTTGCGGGTGCAGCGTGTGGTGTAAATGTCTGTAATAGCGGGACGAGAGACCCCGATGATCTTCTCAGCTGACCTCACTATCCACTGCAGGGTCTTGCGATCCGAGATGATGCAATTCCCGAACCAGGCAGTGATGCAGCTGCTCAGGATGCTCTCAATACAACCTCTGTAGAATGTGGTGAGGATTGGGGGGGGGGGGGGTGTTGGTGGGAGATGGACTTTTCTCAGCCTTTGCAGAAAGTAGAGGCGCTGCTGGGCTTTTCTTGGCTATGGAGCTGGTGTTGAGGGACCAGGTGAGATTCTCTGCCAGGTGAACCCCAAGAAATTTGATGCTCTTAACGATCTCAGCAGGGGAGCCGTCAAAGTTCAGTGGAGAGTGGTCGCTCTGTGCTGTCCTGAAGTCAACAACCTGTTGACTTCAGGAGACTGTGGGTGGAAGGCGGAGGACCCGGAGCAAACCCACGTGTTCTGCAGGGAGGATGTACGGAGGCTGCTACAGAGTGCAGCCGGCATTGAAGTCCAAACTCGGGAACCTCCGAGCAGTGATAGCCTCACGCTGGCTGCTATACTGTCGAGGATTTGTACAGCAGCCAGTTAAAGTGAGCCAGCACCCAGCAACACTCAAGGACCTCAGTACCCCATTTATAGGTTAGCTTCAGTGAACTACAGTGACTGCAGGGATGTGGTTTTGAGGTTTCAGCTGCTGTAATACATATTATTAGGAGACAAAGTGAAGATATGTAGAGCTCAGCTCAGCTGTTATGCCCATTGCTCAGCATCTGTGAATCACTACTTAACTGTGCAGATAAATCTCACACAGCCATGTGCAATCGGTTAGCAACCCCTTGTGATGTGAGAAAGGTCCTGACATCTTCAGAAAGAAAACAACAAGGTTATGAAGATCACATTCTTCCAGTGCGGCAAGTAACTCTTGTGATCTTTTGCAATCATTTTGTAAAACAAACTTCAAAATAATGTGAACTACAACTATTCGCGGTGGACATAGTCCAAAACAAACTGTCCTTCCACCTTCACTGGAAAATTAGGTTCTGAAAATAAAAGTCCCACACAGTTCATTTTTCCATCTAAATTTCAAAATACAGATGGGCTTGGGATAGTGACACAGCCACAATCACGCTGAATTTTGAGTTCCTGACAGAAAATCAGTGTTTGGAGCCGATCAAGTGAATTAAAACAGGTGTGAACACATGCACATCCGTCATTAATGAATGTCCTAGTTAAACAATACCTGAGGTCTGAAATCCTCAATATTTTTTTAAATCACTCCCTGGACTGCCATTCCTCCCCTCCCATCTCTGTAATCATCTCCAGATTAGTAACTCTGGTCCCTAAAATCTTAGTTCTTAACCATGTCCACATTTAGTTGTTCCCTTTTTTTTTTGAATTTGATTCCACTTGTGTGAAAGTATTTGACATATTTATATGTTGAAGTTGCAAGTGGTAGTGTCGTGGTTGGCATGACGCCGTAGAGTATAGGCGGCCTGGGTTTGATTCCCGCTGCCACTGCTGGTAAGGAGTTTGCACGTTCTCTCCCTGACTGTGTGGGTTTTCTCTGGGTGCACAGTCCAAAGATTTAATTGCTCATTCTAAATTGTCCTGTTGTTAAGCTAGGATTAAATCAGGGATTGCTGGGTGAAGGGCCGGAAGGCCCTGTTCCACACTGTATCTCAATAAAATAAGTTTTAAAAAATAAAATAAATGGAAGTTGTTACTATGGATGGGCCTGCCTATGTGTGGAAGCTATTGTGTAAGTTAAGATACTATGGAATATGTAATAGTTTAGGCTACTTATTAATTGAAAAACAGCATTACTTACTTGCTGCCTGTTACGCTGCTGACATTTAGGGAAGCAATGAAGATCATCTTCTTTATTGTGCCCCAGGTGTGGTTCAGGGTCCTCGTTTCTGCCTCTGTGGTACGGTGCCAAGTTTTCTTTGGTCTCCCGCGTTTCCTCCGCCCTTCAGGGGTCCAACGAAGTGCTGTCCTGGTGATGGAGTTGTCCCTGGCCTCCCTTCTCATGATGTGCCCAATCCATCTCCAGTGTTTCCTCATGATGATTGTGGCCATGTCCTCCTGGTGACTCTGAAGGAGCAGGGCGTGGTCAGAGACTGATCTTAGCCAGGAAATACGGAGGATCTGCTGGGTACTTATGGTGTGGAATGTTGACAAGCTTGGCAAGGTCTCTCTCTGTTAGGCACCAGCATTCTGACCCATACAAGGGTGTGGACAGATCACAGCTGTGAAAAACAGCATATAATAGGATATGGCAGCATCTGTAGGAAGAGGTGCAGTCCTGACGAAGGGTCTCGGCCTGAAACGTCGACTGCACCTCTTCCTACAGATGCTGCCTGGCCTGCTGCGTTCACCAGCAACTTTGACGTGTGTTGCTTGAATTTCCAGCATCTGCAGAATTCCTGTTGTTTACAATAGGATATATACAGCTGATTTATGACCACAGGACTATAAGACATTGGAGCAGGATTAGACCATACAGGCAATTGAGTCTGTTTCACCATCCCATCACAGTTGATTTATTTTCCCTCTGAACCCATTCTCCTGCCCTTGATACCCTGACCAATCAAGGACCTATCAACCTCTGCTTTAAATATACCCAATGACTTGGCCTCCACAGCTGTCTGTGGCAATGAATTCCACAGATTCAAAGTTGAAAGTTCAAAGGAAGTTTATGATAATTTATTATCACCGTATACTACCCTGAGATTCATTTCCTCGCAGGTATTCACAGTAGAACAACGTAATACAGTAGAGTCAATGAAAAGCTACACACAAATACTGATGAACAGCCAATCTGCAAATGCAGAAAGGAAGCAAATAACAACATACATACAAAAAGACAAATAAATAAATGATACCGAGAACATGAATTGTAGAGTCTGAAAGTGAGTCCATAGATTGTGGAATCAGGTTAGTGTTGAGGTAAGTGAAGTTATCTAGGCTGATTCAAGAGCCTGATAGTTGAAGAGTAGTAACCGTTCCTGAACCTGGTGGTGTAGGTTCTGAGGCTCTTTTCCCTCCTTCCCAATGGCAGCAGTGAGGAAAGTGCATGGCGTGGATTGTGGGTGTCCTTGAGGATGACTGTGCATTTGTCTTTAAATAGGAAAGGGAATGCATACTAAACAATCACTGTGATGTTGTGGCATACTAATAACTGCAGTCCTTTAGCTATTGTGTTGTACTTCCAATCCTCAAGTGTATACCTTGATTGCTAAACTGCTTCAATCCATTTCTCTTGGACTTCCCTGTTTGCCATTGCATTATCTTGGACAGAGTTCTGTTGAGTGCCAACATGTCTGAATTCTGCATCATTAGGAGATATCTGATGTAACTGTAGTCAGCTTTGCTTCTGGGTTCATTGTAATATCATTTGGACTGGGCCTCAGTTGAGGTGAGTCTAAACAGCAGATCAAGAGCAAGATGAATTCATATCACCATTCACGACAAAACCTGACTTTGGTGTAGAGTTTCTGGGTCTACTGTGTGCATTGGGATCAGCTTTAGCAAACCACTACAGCTTGTATCTTGTAGAAGATCTTTAATCAAACCAAAACATTCTCAATGATGGAGGAACTCAGCAAGTCAGGCAGCATCTATGGAGACGAATAAAGACCTGACGTTTCGACCCGAGATCCTTCTCAGCCTGAAATGTCGGCTCTTTATTCCTCTCCGTAGATGCAGCCAGGCCTGCGGAGTTCCTCCAGCATTGAGAGTGTGTGTCTGTGTCTGGCTGGCTGGCTTGCTTTCCAGCATCTGCTGAATCTCTTATGCTTAAACCATCCTTGGGTGCTTTGTCATGCATTATTGAAACTCCCCAGGTGTAGTAGGATGGGTTTACTAGTGCTTTAAGAATTCGGTTAAAGGGGGAGAAAGGTGAGGGGAGAGATGGGAACCTGGGGGAGCTGAAAGTATAGTTGTTGATAATTGAACAGAGAAGATGGCAGATTCACAGGAAATTGGATCAAGGATCAGTTTTATTCACCATAAACATTTGCATGTGTTGGGAGTTTGCTGTGGTGTGTTGGCTTGACATGCAAAAAAAAAACACTATTCAGCAGTTATAAGGAATCAGTCAAAATTAGGTTTAATATCACTGGCATATGTTGTGAAATTTGTTAACTTTACAGCAGCAGTACAATAAAATACATGATAAATACAGAAAAAAGAACTGAATTATGGAAAGTGTATATCTATAAAAATGAGTAGCGCAAAAAAAAAACAAATAAAAAAATAGTGAGGCAGTTTTCATGCGTTCAATGTCCATTTAGGAATCAGATGGCGGAGGGGAAGAAACTATTTCTGAGTGGCTGAGTGTTGTGTCTTCAGGCTTCACTTTAACCTTTAATTTTATGTTTATATAAAAATAAAGTGCAGATGTGGAATAAAATGTGCATAAATACTTAAATGCCAGCTTGGATTTACAATGCAAAAAACCTAATAGAAAGTGGTTTAAGTGTTTACAGTGCACTTCACTGACAAGCGTAATAGATAGAGGGGGGTGGGGAGGGGCTGACTAGAATGGTTTATCTGATTAACTGCTGGGGGAGTTAAGATGGCATGAAGTTTTTGTTTTGATAGCCTTATAGCGCTTTTTTAGAAGGGAGCTTTTAGAAAAGGGAGTTTGCTCTGTGGGTAGTGTCCACAATGATTTATTTCCTCCCTACTTCTTTGGCTTTGACACACGTAATGATGGTAGACTGCAGCCATTGATCTTTTACTGCTACCCTGACAGCTGACTGTGAGAGGATGCTGCAGCTTATAACATTATGCACAGTATTAAAGGGCAGGGCTGCCTCAAAGGAATGGAATCATCTCTCATTGGATTCAGCCGACATCTGCAAATGTTGCTGGAAATTTAAATGTGGAAAGAAAGCGCTGGGAATGTTTTAAACACAAGCGAATCTGCAAGTACACGAAATCTTCAGCAGCGCACAAAATGTTGGAGGAACTCAGCAAGTCGGGCAGCAGCTTTGGAGGGGAATAAACATTCGATGTTTCGGACCAAGACCCTTCATCAGTACGGGAAAGGAAGCGGGCAAAAATCTGAGTAAGAAGATGAGGGGAGGGGTAGGAGTCAAAGCCGGCAGGTGATAGGTGGTCTTGTGTTTAGGGGAGATCTGATGGGAATATTTCACAGAGTCTGGTTGGGGTATGGAATGTACTGACTTTGGGGAAGTTTCTGTCATTGAACCATGTGATGTGGGTCTTCAGATTCCTGTGCCTCTGACCAGATAGCAGCAATGAGAAATGTGCATAGCCCAGATGATGGGGCTCCATTTTCCGCAATGGCCCCACCTGAGTCCGCGGGTCTCTGTAGTCCCTTGCATTCCAGTGCATTGCAGTTTCTATACCAGGCCCTGATGCCACTGGTTTGACTCGGTTGGATGTCAGGCTGGCAAAGGCTGTGAGGGAGTGGGGGTGGGAAGTACCAGAGAGATAATCTGTAATGATCAATAAAACAGTTGTTTAGAATCAAATGACCTTGCCTGGTGTCTCAGGGCTGGGTGTGTTTGCACCTGCGCTGCTCTCTGCCCCAACACACTTTCTCTGCCACCTGTCCCACACCCCTCCCACGGCGCTCCATGCTCGCCGTTTCCAACATCCTTTGCTCCTGCCAGATTTGTAAACTGGCTCTTCACTCCCTGTTGAGAAATTCAGTACTGTGCAAAAGTCTTGGGCACAGTATTTGTTACTGTCTTCAGTGACATGTTAAGTCTCCTTCAACTAACTGAGATTCCAGTGTAAGAGCCACATAGGATCCATCCTCACTCCTGTTTTCCTAGAACATTGAACAGTACAAGCTCTTCAGTCCACGATGTTGTGTTGACATTTTAACCTAGTCTAAAATCAATTAAACTTTTCCCTTCCACATAGCCCTCCAATTTTCTATCGTCCATGTGCCTACCTGTGAGCCTCTTAAATGTCCCTAATGTATCTACCTCTTCCATCACCACTGGAGGAACATTCCACGCATCCATCACTCTCTGTAAACAAAAAGTCAACAACAGCAACATACAATAACAGCCACAACAACTTGCCACTGAAATCCATTCCTCCAGTCCACCTTAAAATGATACCCCTAGGAATTAGTCATTTCTGTTCTGGGAAAAAGTCTCTGGCTATCCACTCGATCCATGCCTATTATCATATTGTACAGCTCTATCAAGTCACATATTATCCTGTTTCACTCCAAAGAAAAAAGCTCGCTCCAACTATTCTCGTAAGATATGTTCTCTTTTCAATTAGTGTCTGATGGGCCCAAGTCTTTGATATCCAAAGCACATGGGAAAAAAAAATGAAGCGAAGCTGCCATTCCTGGTCTTGCTGACATTGTGGATGGAGTTTCTGAGCAAAATCTGCCTAGAATGCCATGTATGGTTCTAAATCTACAAAGAAGTTTGTGCAGATTTGGCCTGTCATCTAATACTTTGACAAACCACTCTAGGTGCGCAGTGGAGAGTATCCTGACTGGTTGCATCATGGCCTGGTACGGCAATATCAATGCCTAACAACAGGAAAACGCCTACAAAAAAGTGGTAGATCTGGCCTAATCCATCAATGGTAAAGCCCTTCCCACCATTGGGCACGCCTACAAGATGCGCTGCCACAAGAAAGCAGCATCCATTGTCAAGGCTATGCTCTCTTCACAGTGCTGCCATCAGGAAGGAGGTAGAGGAGCCTTTGGTCCCACACCACCAGGTTCTGGAACAGTTACGACTCTTCAAACAACAGACTCTTGAACCAGTGTGGATAACTTCACTCACCTCATCTCTGAACTGATTTCACCTTCAAGGTGTCTACATCTCATGTTCTCAATATTACTTATTTACTTTTTTAAAACACATTTGCACAGCTTGTCTTCTTTTGCACATTGATTGTCAAGCTTAATGTGCAGTTTTTCATTGATTCTATTGTATTTGTTTGTTCCACTGTGAATTCCTACAAAAAAAAAGGAATCTCACGATAGTATATGGTGACATATACATACTTTGATAATAAATTTCCTTTGAACTTTGGAAACGTGTCAAAGGTTGTAGACATAGGCCAGATGGCATGGGTTTCAGCTCAACATCAGCAAGGAATGAGTGTGTCAGAAAGAACGAGACTTCTATTAATAACTGAAAAGCCCAATGAAGCCAAACCTGCCCTGAAATGCAAAGGCAAGGCTTGTTGTAACTGCTGATTGTATCTTGTATCGACAAGCATCCTTTCTCGACTGTTTTAGTACTGTGCAACCACTCAGTGACTTTTTATAGTGTTCCTGTAAAACAGCAGGCGACCTTGTAATTTATTGAGGATTTAATGGGAAGTTTTGCAACGGGATAAAATGGGATGAAATATCACAAGATTGTAAATAAGATACTATTGAGCTGTTCAGAGGACTGGGAGAAAGTAACTACATAAATCAGATCAGTTTTAATATCACCATCATATGTTGTGAAATTCTTTAACTTTATGGCAGCAGTACAGTGAAGTACATGATAGAGAAAATAATTGAATTATATTGAGTATATATGCTGTAGGTCTACTGAATAGTTAAAATGAGCAGTGTGAAAAAAACAAATAAAGAAGTAGTGAGGTAGTGTTGATGGGTTCAATGTCCATTTAGAAATCGGATGGCAGACGGGAAGAAGCTGTTCCTGAATCGCTGAGTGTGTGCCCTCAGGCTTCTGTACCTCCTACCTGATGATAGGAATGAGAAGAGGGTATAATCTGAAGAACAAGTGTCCTTGAATCAAGATAAATGGGGAAGTTTGTGTAAGGTGACATTTCATCAGGGTCCCAGCCAAATTGTCAACTGGTTACTCCTCTTCATAGATGCTGTCTGACCTGCTGAGCCCCCTTCCCGCCTTTTGTGTGGGTTGCTCTGGATTTTCAACATCTGCAGAATCTGAAGAGCCTTGGCTGGAACTGTTGACTGTTTATTCATTTCCATAGATGCTGGCCTGCTGAGTTCCACTAGCGTTCTGTGTCTGCTGCTCTGGACTTCCAGCATCTGCAGGATTTTGCGTGTTTATGATCTGCGGACTCTCTTGTGTTTGTGTCGTGTGGAATACTTTTCATGTATTGTGTTAAGTCTGGGGTGTCCTGCTGCTTTTGCATAAACTAAGATTTACAAGCTGGAGAACTGCCTGTGGAGGTGAGGCCTTATTGAAAGTGGGTAGGTGGGCAGGCTTGTAGGGTGCTGTAGTTCCAAAGATGAATGTTTCTTTAATATATAGTGTTAATAATTAGTGTAGAATGGGAGTAAGATGAAGCCAATGTCTTTGAAGTGGGGTGTAATAACGAAAGGTATTGGGATTTCTGCTTAGCCCAGGAGAACAGGGCTCCAAAAAATTACAGAGCATTTTCAGCACAGGCCCGCCCCGTCTATCATGCAAATCATCTCTCTCCAGACCTTCCCTCCTCTCTAAACTCAATTCCCATAATCTCGGGAAAGTTGCTAACATAATAGCTCCTAACACAGCCATTCTTGCTTCTCTCTTCTCACCCCCCCCCCCCCATCCTGTTGGACAGGAGATACTAAAGTCCAACTCAGGATACCATCTATCCTGCTGTTGTTAGGCTCTTGGAATGGATCTCTCCGCCAGTAAAAGATGCACTCTTGATCTCCCGAATTCTTATTGTCTTATGGTCTTATTGTGTATGTACTTCCTCTGTAACTGCAACACACACCGGTGCTGGAGGAACTCAGCAGGTCAGACAGCATTTATGGAGAGAGATGAACAGTCGCTGCTTCAGGCCGAGATCCTTCATAGACCTTTTATGATGCTGTCTGAGTGCCTGCAGCGTTTTTGTTTGTGTTGCTCAAGATTTCCATTGCTTCCAGCTAAACTGCAAACTGCAAACTTCCAATCAAAGTTTGCGCCTCATTGTTTTCTGTTATTTCTAAACCTAGTGAAGATGATGGTGAATGAGCAAGGCATAATGAAGGGCACTGGTCTCACCAAAGCATCACAGTTGGAAGTTCTCATCTTCTGCTTGAGAACACATGCTTCAGCTGCATAACACTTGGGAGTCTTAATGAAGATGGTCATCAAAGATTTTTGTTTAGATTATGAGGACACGCAGTCCTCTTTTATTGTCATTTAGTAATACATGCATTAAGAAATGATACAATATTCCTCCGGTGCGATATCACAGAAACACAGGACAGACCAAGACTGAAAAACTTAACGAAAACCACATAATTATAACATATAGTTACAACAGTGCAACAATACCATACCTTGATGAAGAACAGGCCATGGACACAGTAAAAAAAGTTCGAAGTCTCTGGGAAGTCCCACATCTTACGCAGACGGGAGAAGGAAGAAAACTCTCCCTGCCATGCCCGACCACAGGACTCTGAGTCGTCCGAAAACTTCGAGCCTCCGATCAGCCCTCCGACACCGAGTACCGAGCACCATCTCTGCCGGACACTTCGACCCCAGCCTTGGTCGCCAGCAGCAGGCAAAGCCGGGGATTTTGGGACCTTCCCTCCGGAGATTCTCGATGCACAGTAGCAGCGGCAGCGAACCGGGTATTTCAGAAGTTTTCTCCAGATGTTCCTCTGCGCTTCTCAAGTCTGTCTCCATCAAATCAGAATTGCGCACGGCATCCTACTTACAAATACGATATAATTTCACCGGAGAGTTGCGCGCGCTGCGTTTACCCTGCAAATAATAAAGTACAGGTGACTGGGGTGTAGACCAGATGCCTGCTCCAAACTTATCAAAGTTCAAAGAAAGTTTATTATCAAAGTGCCCATACTATACCATATACCACCTTGAGATTCTTTTCCTTGTAGGCACTTGCAAGAAAACTAATGATATACATTAAAATTTTATGAAAGACACTTTCTGTAGACTTTTTTGTTTCTGTTCCTGGTGGACTAGTTAGCGTAAGATCTGGCATGGAGATGAATTGCTGGATTAATATCCAGGGACCTGGACTCCTCTGATTCAGAATCATGGGTTCAAATCCCACCATGACTGCTGGGAAATGTAACTTAAAATAAATATCTATATGGAATTCGTTACCTCAACAACACTCCAAATGTAAAACAGTATATCAGTGTAAAAAAAAACCTGATTTGATTCAACTAATGTTGAAATGAGGAGAAATTTCTTTAGTCAGAGAGTGGTGAATCTGTGGAAGTCGTTGCCACAGGCGGCTGTGGAGGCCAAGTCGTTGGGTATACTTAAGGCAGCGGTTGATAATTTCTTGGTTAGTCAGGGTGTGAAGGGATATGGGGGCAAGGCAGAGGACTGGGGATGAGAGGGAAAATGGATCAGCTGTGTTGAAATGATGGAGCAGACCTGATGAGCCAAATGGCCTAATTCTCCTATATCTTATGGTCATACGGTCATGCCTTTCAAAAAGGAAATTTTCCATCGCCACCCAATGTGTCCTGTCTGATTCCAGACCAATGAACTTGTTTGTCTGTTAGATTCTTCCTTGGGTCAGGAGAAATAATGGATGGATTAAATAGCTTGTCTTGTCTGTGATGTCCACGTTCCCATGAGCAAATAAATATATACGAAAAAACAACTCCCCACCTGTCCCTAGTTACTTGGGAATTTTTGATGTTCCCTATGTCCTACTTGGCAGCAAGTGAAGGATTACTGGCCTACAGCAGCGTTAGTGGGAATAAAAAAAGTTCTGGGACTTGCAGAGAATTGCCGGCAATTCTGTGCCGGGCTGTGTAAGTTGCCTACTCGTGTAAGGTGATTTGCGCCTGCTGCACGATTGTGGGTCTGTGTCTTGGAGGGGAACTTGTGGGTGGCGGTGTTGCTGCAGTGCTTTTTGTAAATGGTGCATAGTGTGACTTATTGTGTCTGGCTTCTACAACACATTGTCTGAGAATCAGGGTTGTGAAAATGAGCAGCTTGGAGCAACGGAGCAGCGGAGAGAGCAAAACAAGCTGTTACAGACGGCTGTTCTCTTCCTTGTTTTCCTTCTGCCTTATTCCATGTCCTCATATGGCAAAGAGAGGAGTCTCTTCAGCCCACGCAGTTGATACTAGCTGGCAGAGTAATTTCCATTTCTAGGGGCAACTTACAATGGCCAAGCAACCTAACAACGTCCCATGTCTTTACCTGCAGGTAAGAGTTGGTAGTAAAGAAAGCTACTACAATCTTAAGAGAACTAGAACATAAAATCAAGAATGTACTTGTGAGGCTCTATAAGACATTGGTCAGACCCCATTTGGAATATCACAAGCAAGTTTGGACCCGTAGGCTTGGTGTGCAGGAGTTCATGAGGTCACAAAGAGACTGGCTTGACTTAATGACTGAACAGCAAAGGAAGGATGTGTTAGTCCTGGAGAGGATCCAGAGGAGGTTCACAAGAATGATCTTGGGAATGAAAGGCTTAACCTATGAGGAGCATTTGATGCCTCTGGGCCTCTACTCGATGGTGCTCAGAAGGATGGGGGGAGATCCCACTGAAACTTACTGGATATTGAGAGCCTTATAGCGTGTATGTGGAGAGGATGTTAACATTGTAGAAGTGTCTACGATTTGAGGGCACGGCTTCAGAATAAAGGGGTGACCCTTTAAAACTGAGTCGAGCAGAAATTTCTTCAGCCAGAGAGTGGAATTTGCTGTTACAGACGGCTGTGACAGTCAACTCGATGGGTGCAGAGATTGATACATGTTTGATTGATAAAGGGGTTAAGGCTTATGGGGAGAAGATGAGAGAACGCTGTTTTAAAAAAAAACTTGAATGGTGGAGAAGACTGGATGGGCTGAATGGCCTAGTTCTGCTCCTACGTTTGGGAGGAAACTATTAACTGGTAGGAAACCTACATAGTCACGTAAAAGGCATAAACTCCACGCAGACAGCATCAGAAGTTGGATTGAAACCAGATTTCTGGAACTTTGAGATAGCAGCTCGACTATATCTGTGCCACTACATCACCCACCACATCTCCCCACCAGCTCCCAAGTAATGTTGAATATACTTCGGATATTTAAAAGAAAACTTCATTGTCTGGTAACTAGCATAGTTTAACCTTGCCACTGCATATAAAAATGCTGCTAACTACATTTTAATTTAAGTGTTGGAGGTGATTGCTTTCCAGCAGAAATTTACCCCTTTGATAACTACCCTTGTAGCATGTGCATTTGTAACTCTGGTTGGGTTTATTAAAGTCAGTGGGATGAAGTTTAATCATTAAATGAGGTTCAGAAGTGGAGGTTTGTTATTATCTCGGGATCGTGAAAACTGGAAATCATTAATATGTGATTGGTGGAATCTGAGGCAAGGTACTTCGTTAGTAAGAAGTTTCTAGTTATCTGAATTACCCTTTGAACTGGGAAGATTCAGTGTCCCAGTTTCCCAGGTGATGAAGAAAAATTAACTTAGTTATTATTTCCACTTGTTGCTTTTGAAAGACAGGCATTCCTGAAGTAGTAATACTTTTTCTGATTTATGGAAACCTGCCACTGTTTTCATGAATGGACACTTCATTTTGAGCTGCCGTTTTCTGGATAGATATCATGAGCGAGCAGTGCAGGATGTGTGTGTGTGCACATCCTCCGCCATCAGTACTATGGCTGGTACAGAGAAGGAAATTCATTATGCCAGTTTACTTCAAACTCCCATCCCACCTTCACTGAAACTAGAAGCCTTTTCATCTTTGTCTCTGCAGTCCTTTTACAAAAACTCGGGCAGGCAATGAGGTCAGATTGTTTCCTGACTAAAAGAGAGGTATTAAATCAAAAAGTCAAGCAAATATAATCAAGAATACATAAATCAAGTTATGGTCATTGACTCTGTACACGTTTTGGTATCTGTTCTTATTTCAACTCGAAGAGTACACACATCACTCAATGTTGTGCCTCAAGTTAAATATGCTGCTGAAAGATCTCCGGCTGTTTAATAACCGGCTGTGGTACTTCCACCCTTATCGTTCATTTTAGGTCCTTATGTCCTTGACCCCTGTGGTCAGGGCACATCACTATCTGTACTCACGTCAGTGACAATGGGAATGGACAGTGTTGGGTTCATCGTATTTCCTTTGCACTTTAGTCTCCTCGTGTTTGTCTCCTTCCTTCTCTTTGATCATCCATTTAGCTTTCTTTTTGTCACATAGTCTGACAGAGAGCTATTTATCCTATGCAATTCCTTCATTTTGATCTGAAGATGATTTGTATCCCTGTGTGTTTTTCACTCTTTGCAAATGAGGACGTTCCTAGCAAAATGCACAGAGCAAAAGGAAGGAACTTGACTAATTTGAATAATTCTCCCTGTGAGTTGAAGTTGTCTTCACCAGAATAGAAGCTACTCAGAATGACAAGTGTTTTATAAATGCTGGCGTAAAGTGCTAGACATTCTCAGCAAGTCGGGCAGTATCTGTGGAAAGGGAATCAGACTTAATGTTCCAGGTTGAACAAGACAGGTTTTAAGTTGCATAGAGGTTGGAAGAGGGATGATGTGAGAAAGGGACCCTCTCTGATCGGATGAGGTCAGCGTGGATGGAATGAGGCCAGTGTTGATGGGTATGCTGTTTCCGACATCATCTACTTTTGAGAGATTAATAAGGGTGCTTGGAGAGAGGGGAAATAAAGAAATTGATACATTGAAGTCTTTTTTTATTGAGATACAAGGTTCTTCCAGCCCCTTGAGCTACGCCACCCAGCAACCTCCCAATTTACTCCTAGCCTAATCACAGGACAATTTACAATGACGAATTAACGTAACAACCGGCACGTCTTTGGACTATGGGAGAAAACCGAAGCATTCAGAGGAAACCTACACAGTCACAGGGAGAATGTACAAAGTCTTTACAGGTAGCAGCAGGAATTGAACCTGGGTCACCTGTACTGGATAGCGTTGTGCTAACCACTATGCTACCGTGCCGCCCCAAACTTAGTGAGTTACAGTGTTGAATTGGCTCTTCGAGCCACGCTGCCTAGCGATCTCCCAATTTAATCCCAGTCTAATCATGGGACAATTTACAATGACCAATTAACCCACCAACCCCCTATGTCTTTGGTCGGAGGAAGAAAACGAGAACACCCAGAGGCTTGCGGCTAAGGCTGCTCATGGGAAAAGCTTCAGGAATAAACCCCGAGGAGAACACCCAAGGCATGTCTACGTTGAGTTCAACACTGACTGGCAACTCGTGATGCTGCTGGTGCCAAACTGTATCGGTTTCTGCTGTTGCTTTGGATTAATTGCCTGCACGGAGAGGGGGAGCCTGCTGCATAGGCATCAGCTTGCTCCCCATGTCGTACTGCCCTAGCTTGCTTATCACGTAGACAACTGGGAACCAACATCCGTGGTTGACCCTGACCAATGGAGGCCTTCGTGAATTGAAAGTGGGAGGTGGCTGGCTTTTTAGCTACTGGGTGGGGGGAGAATCTGCTTTCTCTGACTGAACTGCAAGAATGCTGGTCTTCTGGTTTATTTAGGGGTATGATTCAGATAGTGCAGATGTGATGCATCTTTAAATGTGACCAGCGAAGAATGTTTGAGAGCACAGACAGATGTGTCAGATGAGATCAGTGCTGTAAAATGTGAGGTGATAGATCTAGTGGAATGAATGAGAAGTACAAGACATTTTAATGGAATGAATGAGAAGTACAAGACATTTTAATAGGGAGACAGTGACGCAGCAAAGGAGGAGAGATGCGTTTCACAAATCATTAAAGGCGAAAGGGCAGGTTACCAAAGTTGTGAATCAACACGGGATCCTGGGTTTCATTGCAGAGGTATTACAGTAACACTAGCTCGGCTGAAGGTTATTCAGATACAGTGATTGTGCGAAGCCTTTGCGGGATCTGCAAGAGTGAATTAGTGGGGTGGTTCCAGGAAGGCGTAATTTGTAGTGATTCATGTTATGATGTGCTTCTGGTTTCTGCTTACTCTTTTTAAAACATTTTTACTTTGTGCCATTTTGATTGGGGTTGCAGTCAACAAACGACACAGCGCTAAACTGAACTGAAATAAACTGAGCATTCCTGGACTGTTGATGCTTCATATTCTCTACCTGCCGCTCTTTTTTTTTGCCGCTTGCATGATTTGTTCTTATTTTTTTGCATGTTAGGAGTTTGATGTTTTCCTCCAAACGAGTTCCACAGTGTTTCTTTGTTTTGTGGCTCTGTGGGAACACGAATCTCAGGGTTGTATACTGCCTGCATACTTTGGTAATAAATGTAGTTAGGAACAGGGAAGGATGAGAAGAGATTTGGAGAGATGTTTAAAATGATGAGGTTGGAGTGCTGAGGGGTAATGCTGGGAACGGCGGGGGGGGGTGCAAAGTGATCTATTTAAAAGATGAATCAGGTTCAGATCTGCTGTTGTCTGTAAGGAGTTTGTACATTCTCCCTGTGACTGTGTGGGTTTGCTCCAGGAGTTCGAGTTTCCTCCCACATTCCAAAATCGTAAAGGGTAAGCAGGTTAATTGGTCACATGGACGTAATTGGGTGGGGGGGGGGTGCAGGCTCATTGGGTCTGTTATCCTGCTGTATCTCTACATAATCTAAGTAGATAGAGGGCAAATGGTTTTCCTAATCAGGTGAGATGGTTAGCGATGGAAATGTCATCCCTGCTAGGGCAGAGGAAATGAATTTGGTAGAAAATTTGCAATGAGAATGAGATAAATATTTGAAGGAGAAAACATTGCAACAATGTGGACGTAAGAGTGGTGAGGTTGAGAGTACACTGGAGAGGGAGAAGGTATAGGTCGCCCTGTCCCGTGGTTCGATAGTCTTTGCTCCTGCCAGTCAACCTGGGTGCAGCATCATCTCAGAACGTTTTGCCCAAACCAGTGGCAGCCCCTGAAGCTCAGATCTTGATCACCAGTCTTCTGGGGATTCAGGATTGATCGCCTATTGACCAGCAGGGAGCCCGATCTCAGTCACAACCCGTGACGGACGTGTAACACAGCATTTCACTAACTCTGATGTTTCCATTTTCTTTGCAGTTTAAAGAAGAACTCCAAAGACAGACCAACATACTCAGAGCTTATGGTAAGAACCCCCTGACTATGTACATGAATTGCATTTCTTTAAGTGATTCCTACAGTTCTAATGATTTCAGTTAACAGACAGATTTGAGAGTAATAAAGATCTTTTAGCTAAACTGAAGCATTACCTCTGTTTCCCTTTCCATATAATTCAGACTTACCTTCTGTCACAGAGTGTTGTTATTCTCACCACTTGCAACTGGTACATTAATGTGCTGTTGAAAAGGAAAGCAAGCTTTTCTGAATGCCATTGGACGGGTTATCCATAAGACAAAGGAGCTGAATGTAGCCACTTGATCGGCTGATTTACTATCCCTCTCGACCCCATTCTCCAGCTTTCTCCCCATAATCTTTGGCGTCCTGACTAATCAAGAATCTATCAACCTCTGTTTTAATTATACCTGATGACTTGGCTTCCACAGCCGCTGTGGAATTACACAGGTGCACCACTGGCTAAAGAAATTCCTTCTCGTCTCGGTTCTAAAGGGATGTGCCTCTATTCTATGCACTCGGGTCTTTGTTAAACGTGCTGTGTGAATCAGTGGTACTGTTTCCTTATGGCATTAAAATTAGTCCCATTTGAACAGTGTCTGGAGCTGGAAAGACTACAGACAAGCTGAACCTGCTCGAGTTGGTTCGCTTTTCCATTGCTCTGTGGGTGGTTTTCAGTGGATGGGATCTTCCAAAGAAACCACGCAGATATCGCTCGAGGGGTTTATTAGTTTTAGGCCTATTTTATACACAATTTGGCTTCTAGTCACATAACAGCCATGACCAAGAAAGCACACCAGTGTTCTACTTCCTCAAGAGACTGAACAAATTCATCATGTCACCGGTGAGATTCACCAGCTTTTATAAATGTACAGTAGAAACCCATCTGGATGCACCATGGTTTGGTATGGAAACTCTGTCTGAGACGGCAAGGGACTGCAGAGAGTGTATGAGGATACAGTTGAGTGCATCATGAAAACCAGCCCTCCTTCCATAGACACTGCCTCCTCTTCTCGCTGCCTTGGTTAAGCAGGACCCCAACCACTTCTGCAACCTCGCTTTGCCCCCTTCCCACTGGACAGAAGATAGGAAGGCCTAAGAGCACAATCCACCAGGCCCAAGAACAACTTATGTCCCAGTGTTATAGGACTATTGAATGGTTCCCTTGTATGATAAAATAGTTTCTTGACCTCACAGTCTAACTTGGATGGCCTTTGCACCTTGTTATCTGCCTGCACTGCACTTTCTCTGTAACTGTGTTACTTCACCCTGCGTAAGTAATTTGACAGGTTGATTAACTTCTGAAGAGACACACTGCCCACCATTTTGACGTGACAGATAATGAGGCAGCAGGCTTCCACTGCAAGACACTGATTCCTCTCTATATCTGAGCAGTGGAGAAAGGCGGTACCATTGAGCTGTCCTGAGCACTTATGGTAATGTTTTACCAGCAATCATGAAGTCCTGATCAATGATTGGTTTGGTTAGTCTTTGTTTATGCCTGGTTAGTTGGTGTAAGATCTGTTTCTGTGCTGTATCGATGATCCAATGAAATGTTAATTAAAGTTGAAGGTAAAAATTTATTATCAAAGTACATATATGTCACTATGTACAACCCTGAGATTTATTTTCTTGTGGGCATACTCAATTAGAATAATAACCATAATCGAATCAGTGAAAGACAACACCAACTTGGGCAAACACCACTGTGGAAAAGACAAGAAAATGTGCAAATGCTAAAAGAAATAATCAATAAACAATAAGTGTTGAGAACATGAGATGAAGAGTCCTTGAAAGTGAGTCCATAGGTTGTGGGAACAGTTCAATGTTGGTGCAAGTGAAGTTATCTCCTTTGGTTCAAGAGCCTGATGGTTGAGGGGTAATAACTTTTCCTGATGCTAGTGGTGTGAGCCCTGAGGTGCCTGTACCTTCTTGCTGATGGTTACAGCGAGAGGAAAGAGAAGATGATGGATGCTGCTTTCCTGTCATAATTAGTTGAACTTACAGCACATTTATAAATAGAAAAAATACTTCCCTTGTCTTGTGATTTATGAATAAAAAGGAAAGGTGCGTTGTATCCGGAGTTTCTCCGGTTCCGTACGAGGCAAGCTACAGCAGTGGTTTGCCAAATTACTGAATTTGTTACTATGAATAAATTACTAAATTACTGAAAATCCCAGCCATCCAGTAAGTTAACATGTGACTCAAAGGGAGATCATGTCCGCAGAGAGTTGCTGGGTTTGCGACTAATAATGTTGTGGCTTTCCTACTCTGTACACAGTTATAATCTGCGTTAGCACTTGACCAGAAATATATTGCAACAGATGTCCCAGGTGATGGGAAAAAGCAAGCATACCATTTCATCTGAAAGAACGCTCTATGCTTAGAAGAGTATATTGTTTTACAAAAATGTTGACTTGTGGTCTCAAAGGAAAATAAATGTTTGAGACTGTCTTGATTAGGGGTTATGAACCCAGTGCTGCTTGGGACACAGAGCCAGATGTTGCTACGAGCATGTAACAGAACCTGAATCCCCTGCCCATGCAACTCAGAATATGGTTTCTGGTCATTTTACATCAGCCTGTTCCATCTCAATACTTTATCATATTTTAGTTTAATTACTTTAATTAGACCACACTTGGAATATTGCGATCAGTTCTGGTCACCTCATTATGGGAAGGATGTAGAAGCTTCAGAGAGGGCGCAGAGGAGGTTTACCAACATGCTGCCTGCCCGGATTAGAGAGCATGTTTTATGAGGATAGGTTGAGCTGACTAGAGCGTTTCTTTTCGGAGTGAAGGAGGATGAAAGATGATTTGATAAGATGGTAAGTGGCGTAGATAGAGGGGACATCCATCTCCCTTTACCCAGGGTGCAAAGGGGCATAACTTTAAGGTGATTGGAGGAAAGTATAGGGGGAATGTCAGAGGTAAGTTTTTTACACAGAGAGTTTCTTTTACATGGAATGCCCTGCCAGGGGCGGTGGGAGAGACAGGTACACCGTAGGCCGACAGGCTTGTACTTTGCTGTGGTGTTTATGCTCTATGTACGAAATGTAGCAACGCAAAACAAATTTAACAATAATGTTTTAATTTATTTTATGCAAGTATTTCTTAAAATGGTTTATGATTTGTTTAAATTTTACAGACCATTCCTCTTTTATGGCTGTTCAAGTAACAGATACAGACCCGTAGAGAATTCAGAAATCACCTCCTGAAATTTTGAGATGCGGAATAAAATACAATCTCATGAAATTTCTATCTTAGAAAGAGTAAATAAGCACAAAATTTATTTGTTTCTCAGCATTTCTTGATGCGGATTTGCATTAGGGATCATTATTTAGAAACAAGCACTGCCAAAATGCAAGAGTTGCTGATTCATGGACATAATTACTGTGATGGTTCTCGTGCTTGGCTTCGGTTTTAATCTTACATCTTCTGGCAACTCATTCCTCTGCACACCGTCCTTTGTATGAAGAAGTTGTTCTTCAAGATCTTTTTAAATCTTTCCACCTCCTAGCTTAAACCTATAGTCTCTAGTTTTAAGTTCCCCTTCCCTGGGACAAAGAATCATGTATGTTCACCCGATCTACATCCCTGTCCATTTCTTTGGCTAGTAGGGTGGGAGGGACTGCAGTGATGTTACATGGTATGCATTGATCCTGAGGCTGTGCTTAAACTCAGGACTGTTGGTTGTTTCAATGTGAGCACAAGTTTACCAAGTATAAGGTACTGGCTGCTGTGGACCCTGGCGTCATTCGACGATGATCTGATTTTCCTAGATAGAGGAATCCAAAGGGATCTTTTCTATAGATTATAGTGAATGGGGTTTGGAGCATTCTGTTTCCTTAACACTGATGGGCTGACCCAAGAGGTACTACAGATGCCTGAAATCTAGAGCAATACACACAATGTGCTGGAGGAGCTCGGCAGATCAGGCAGCATCTATGGAAGGGAATAAATGGTCAACTTTTCGGGCCAAGACCCTTCATCAGACTCATGATGAAGGATCTCGGCTCGAAACATTGACTGATGGGCTGTTGTCGTTTGTGGGGATGAGACTGGTACAGGTCAGGTGATTAATGTTGGATTATTACATTTCTCATGAGTTATCATTTTCTTCCAGTGTGATATACCTCTGTTGTGTTACGGTGTACAGAATCAGTATTCAGACCTCAGACCTCCTGATATTTGACTGTCCTCTGACCCATGTAAACAGGCTAATCTCAGAGTCCCAGTCAAAACGCTTACTAATGTGGTATATGCCAGATAAGTTTCACACCATCTTAACCAATCCCAGTTGGTCAAATGGCACTGTGCATAAACCATATTAAATCTGCCAACTCTTCCCAAGTAGTTCGAAAGTTGCTTCTACCATATAGGCATGAATGAGTGCACAGTTCTGAACATCTCTGTTGTGAAACTTGTTCTTTTGACACCTTAAAGACCAACCATTTCTTCTGGGGCATGGAGTCAGATTTTGTTCTATTTTTGAAAAGAATGCCGTGGAGCTGTTGGAGATAATCTTTCAGTAAGTTTGCATGTACTGGACGGCTTCAGAAATGGCCTCTTGCCTTTTAATGTACTGGTACCCTTTTAGACACGTTGTCCTCATATTTGAGGGGACAAAGCGTTTTGCTTTCATCATGTCAAGTGCCAGAAATCAGGAAGGCCTGTGATGTGCTTGTGAGAATGAACTGTCATGCAGTGGTGAGACATCTCAGACCCTGCTACCATTCTGAGCTTACAGATGATGTGAGGTAGCTGGGGAAACCCAGAACAGTTGGGTCTTCAGGCAGTAGATTAAACCGTAGTGTAATGCTGGAGTCCTGCGATGTTGCCTGGTGATTCCCCTTGACTCTGTTATACTGGTCATTGTGAACTTGGAGCCAAGTCTCACCAATTCAGCCTCATTCAACAGACAGCTGATAATGTACCAGTAGCAAACCAACTTGGCTTAATCAAACATCTTAACCTTTTTTATGCTATGGACCAGTCCCATTAAACAAGGGGTCCACAGACCCCAGGTTGGAAGCCCTTGCATTAGAGGGTTCACTATGCCTCATGGTGGTGCATTGGGTAAAAACACTGCGTCACAGTGCCAGAGACCCGTCCACAGTCCTGACCTTGTGTGCCATCCTAAAGATGTAAGAGTTGGTAGGTTAGTTAGCCACTGTAAATTGCTCCCAGTGAACAATAAAATCTGGGGCTGTGTTGGGAAAATGAAGGGATTAAAGGTGTGACGGGCCTGTTTCCTCACTATATCTCTCCATGACTCTATAGTTTCACTGCTCTTCTGGTGGATCTCTTGCCTTCTGCTGCCCATAAACTTTACCTTATCTAAAACGTGCTGCTCAGTTCCGATCTCACAACATCCCATTCACCTACCACCCGTGCTCATGGTGACTGTCCTCCTTCCTGGAGCGTGAAAGTCTCATATCCTCGCCGCTTCTGAACAAATTTATTGTCTGTAAATTCTTCCCTTCTCCGTAAGCTTCTGCGAGTCAGTGATTTCCCACCATTGACTGATAGATATGGTCTGTGCCCCAAGCTGAGAAATTCCCCACTCAAACTCTTCCCCATTAAAATGCTTTTTAGAACATGAAATAAAAACACAATTTTTAAAAGTTCAAAGTAAATTTATTATCAAAGTACATGTATGGCACCATATACAACTCTGAGATTCATTGTCTTGTGGGCGTACTCGGTAGATTTGTAGATAAGAACCAAAGCAGAATCAATGCAGGACCACCCAACCAGAGTGCAGAAGACAACAGACTGTGTAAATACAAAAGAAGAAATAATGATAAATAAATAGGCAATAAATATTTAGAAGATGAGATTGAACAGTCTGGGAAGTGTGTCCATTGGTTATGGGAACATTTCAATGTTGGGGTGAGTGAAGTTATCCCCTCTGGTTCAAGGGTCTGATGATTGATATGTGGTTACTGTTCCTGAACCTGGTAGTGAGAGTCCTGAGGCTCTTGCACTCTCTTCCTGATGGCAGCAGCGAGAAGAGAGCATATCCTGGGAGGTGGGGGTCCCTGGTAATGGATGTTGTTTTCCTGTGTCAGCGTTTCATGTAGATGTGCTTGATGGTTGGGATTGCTTTACCCGTGATGCACTGGGTCTTATCTGCTACCTTTTGTTGGATTTTCCATGCAAGGGCATTGGTGTTCCCTTGCCAGACTGTGATGCAGCCAGTCAATGTACTGTCCACTACACATCTATAGAAGTTCGTCAAAGTTTTAGATGTCTTGCCGAATCTCCACAAAAGGTCAGGAGGTCCGACAGTCTCTGTGGAGACAGAAATAGACTCAACCACTTAGCATCTTTAGCCAGAGGGTGGTGAATTTGTGTAATTTATTATCACAGGCAGCTATGGAGGCCAGGTCATTGGGTGTACTTAAGGCAGAGCTTGATAAGTTCCTAATTGGACACGGCATCAAAGGTTACGGGGAGAAGACCAGGAAGTGGGGCTGAGGGAGGGAAAGGGCGGAGCAGACTTGATGGGCCAAATGGCCTAATTCTGCTCCTATGTCTTATGGTCTTATTCATCAGTCAGTTTGACGATCCAGTTCTGAAGTAAAGGCCTTTAACCTGATGCGTAACTCCACAGATGCTGCCTTGCCTGCTGAGTGTTTTGTAGCAGTTTTCTGTTTTGAATTCAGAGATTCAAAATCTTCATTGCTTTGTTTCTGTTCTTGAAATCTACCTCTGCCCAAGCTCTTTCCAAATGTCTCAGTATCTCTTTATATATCCCTGCACTGGATTCTGTTTATTGCACACCTGTGGACCACGCTTGGTTATCTTACAGTTTGTGTCCCCCCCATGGAAAAGTAGCCTAGCTGCCCTTAAGCCCCCCACTTGTGGGTGTGTGTTGGGGGGGGCCCATGGTTTCACCTTAGGTGGCCAGAATGAGAATCAGGTTACGTCGTGAAATTTGTTGTCATGCAGCAGTATATTGCAATACATAATAAAACTACATTACAGTGAAGATATACAGTATGTATAAAAAAAGTTGACTTAGTAGAGTAAAAAGAGAAAAAAAGTACTGAGGTCGGGTTTATGGGTTCAATATCCATTCGGAAATAAGATGGCAGAGGGGAAGAAGCTGTTCCTGAATCATTGAGTGTGTGCCTTCGGGCTGCTGTACCTCTTTCCTGATGGTAGCAGTGAGAAGAGGGCGTGCCCTGGGTGGTGGGGGTCATAATGATGGATGCCGCCTTTCTGAGGCTTCGCTCCTTGAAGATGTCTTGGATACTGAGGGGGGGGGGTGTCTAGGGCCCATGATGGAGCTGACTAAGTTCACAACTTTCTGCAGCTTATTTTGACTCTGTGCTGTAGACTCCCACCTCCATACCAGAGAGCGAAGCAACCAGTTAGAATGCTCCAGAAATTTGGTGGTCATTTATGGGGCAGTCACCGGACCTTAATATGGAAGAGCAAGATCACAGCTCCCTTTGTGTCTGAGACTGGAAAGTATGTGTGAGCGAGTTCTGCATCAGGGCAGTTGAAGCTTACTGAGATTTAAAAAAAAAATAACGTAAATAAATCCTGCGATGTGTACTTTAATACTTCACAAAGGTTAGTCATGGAAAACAAGATCTTGACTTCCAATTAAGTAGCCCTGGAAGCCTTGAATCCCTGATGCTTTTACGTCATTGACAGCATAAATCACTAGGAAGTGGTTTTGTTTTGAGTTAGGATTACAGTCTTGTGAAGTGATGCGAGTTGCCTGAAGAGGTCATTTATATTGTTAGTTTGAAGTTGGACCATTAGAATGTTGGCGCCACAGGCTGCTCGTAATTGAAGTGTTGAAACTGAATGTGGGTTTGACAGGGCCCTGACTAAATGCAGCCTCATTATTGATGCAAAAGTAGAGTTTCTGAGTGAGCACTGTAGACTTGGCTAAGAGTTCCTTTCAGACACAAATTCCTTTCGGGAAATCAAATCCACTTTCCGTCTTCACTTTTTGTTATCAAGGTAGTATATTTCCAGATGTGCGTAGCAGACAGTGCAAAGTGGGATCACCCGCTCCACATTTAATGCTTTCTTGTTTAGACATAGGCATAACACATAGGAGCAGAATCAGGCCATTCGGACCATCGAGTCTGCTCTGCTATTCCATCATAGCTGCTGCACAGCACTGAAGTAAGCTGCAGAGGGTTGTAAATTTAGTCGGCTCTATCAAGGGCACTATCCAGGTTATCTTCAAGGAGTGGTGCCTCAAAAAGGCAGTGTCCATCATTAAGAACATGCAATAATCCGGACATGTCCTCTTCTCATTGCTGCCATTAGGAAGAGCCATAAGATATAGAAGTAGAAGTTGGCCATTCAGCCCATCGAGTCTGCTCCGCCATTCAGTCATGGACTGATCCAATTCTTCCAGTCATCCCCACTCCCCTGCCTTCTCCCCATGCCCTTTGATACCCTGGCTAATCAAGAACCTATCTATCTCTGCCTTAAATACACCCAATGACTTGGCTTCCACAGCTGCTCGTGGCAACAAACTCCACAGATTTACCACCCTCTGACTAAAGTAATTTCTCTGCATCTCTGTTCTGAATGGACGTCCTTCAGTCGTGAAGTTGTGTCCTCTTGACCCTGACTCCCCTACCATGGGAAATAACTTGCCATATCCAAGGAGGTGCAGAAGCCTGAAGACACACTCAACAATTCAGAAACAGCTTCTTCTCCTATGCCATCTGATTTCTGACTGGACATTGAACCCATGAATATTAGATACTACCTCACTACTTCTTTTATTTTCTATTTTTTGTTGCACTACTTACTTAATTTAACTACATATACGTACACACACCTTAATTCAAAACCTTCTTTTTCTCTATTATCATGTATTGCATTGTACTGCTGCAGCAAAGTTAATAAATTTCACAACACATGCCAGTAACGTTAAGCCTGGTTCTGATTTATTATCTCTCTCAACTCCATTCTCCTGTTTTCTCCTTCCTAATCAAGAACCTATAAACCTCTACTAAATATACCCAAAGATTTGGCTTCCACAGCCATCTCTGGCAAAGAATTCTACGGATTCACCGCTTTCTGGCTTAAAAAGTTCCCCCTTGTCTCCATTCTAAAGGAACATCCTTCCACTCGGAGGCTGTGCCCTCTGGCCCTAGACTCTTCTTCCACACCCCCCCCCCCACCCCCAAAAGGAGACATCCTTCTCATGTGCACTCTATCAGGCCTTTCGATATTTGAAAGGTTTCAATGGGATGTCCTGGGATTGGCCTTGAATCTGTACTTGTAAATTTTACTTTTACCTGGTGGACTGTGCAGCTTTGCTGCATCAGAGAGCAGCAGATTCAGTTCAGGCAGAGCTGATTAATACAAGAAGCAAAAGGAAAGAGCAGGTTAGGCTTGATTGTGTTAGTGTAAGGCCTGCACTGAACTCACAGATTTCTGTGAGGAACATCACAGAAACCAGCATCCCTTCCGTGGACTCTGTCTACACTTCTCACTGTCTAAGTAAAGCAGCCAACATAATCAAAGACCCCACACCTGTTGACATTCTCTCTCCCCTCCCATCAGGCAGAAAATTAAGAAGACTGAAACCATCTACCACCAGGCTCAAGGACAACTTTAGTCCCACTGTTGAACAGTCCCCTAGTACGATAAGATGGACTTTTGACCTCACAATCTACCTCCTGATGGTCTTCTGCCTTATTGTCTAACTGTAACACTTCATTCTACATTCTTTTGAGATTAAAGGGTTAGCTTTATTTATCACATGCACATCGAAGCATATAGTGAAATGCATCATTTGCATCAATGACCAACACAGTCTGGGGGGGAGGGGGGAGAGTGGGGAGGGCGGACACATGATGTGCTGGGGACAGCCCGCAATTGTCTCCATGCTTCCCGGGCTGGGAACCTATGTTTTAGACCTTTGGATAACAGTCAGAAAGTTGGACTATTCGATTGTTATCACCATACTGTTTGTGGGAGCGTACTTCTTGCAAATTAGCTGCTGTTTCTTGGATTATAACTGAATGTCCTTTAGAAGTCATTCATTTGCCATAATTAGCTTTGGAATAACTGAGGATGTGCAGGGTTATATAGGAGTGCAAGTCACTACTTTTGATTTTAGCTTAATTGTAATGAGTGACCTGGCAGATGATGCACTGACAGTGAATCTGTGGCCCCAGTGTTCGAATTTCAGGCGTTCTGTGCAAATATAAAGGTCTCCCATTAGCAATTGAAAGTCGGTCAGGCATTCCTTTGAATTCTAACCCTTATGCTTTCTCTTTTTTGTAGCAACACCCCTTCTTCACACTACATGAATCCAAAGAAACAGACGTGGCCTCATTTGTGAAGCTAATTTTGGGAGACTGACAAATTCCCAGGCAGTGCGACGGCTTTTGCGATTGGCCCACCTACACGCTCTACTTTGGGAGGAAATCGCAGGATATTTTCTGCCACGGATGATCTTGGAAATTTGTCAGCAGCAGCAGAAGTAACTCCAGTCTTTGGCAGGATCGGCCGGGTTTGGGAGGGGTGGGTGGGCATTGGCAAGGGTCGAGGAAAATTGTGAGGAAACTTAGGCATTTGGGAGAGAGTCCAGAGCAAGTTCCCTAAAAGTCTGAGTGATAGCATAAAATCCCATGGGAGGGGAGAAACTTCTGCTAAGTGTGTTTGACTAACATGCAAAAAAAAGCAAATAATTGGCAGGAAATTCACTTTTAATTGATTATTTTTAAAAAGTTAAATGAATGGTTAGAGGGTGGTGCCCTCAGAATTAACTAACAGTAGTGAATCACTCTGTGACTGTAAGGACTTGCATCGACTCAGATGATAAACTGGGTTCTTAAAAGGCCAGTTTAGCTTCTGAAAATGTAGAGATTTGATACAATGATGTAGAGAGAATGTATGCGTGTGTGGATGTGTGTGTATGCGTGTGTGTGCGTGTTTTTAATAGGTGCACTGAAAATAGTGTGACTGCAGGCAAACTAGAGGACAGCCACACTCTAGATCAATTGGGCAGGGTCCTAGGCGGACCCAAGCTTTGGCTCAGTGTCTACCTGCTTCCTGCCTACACACAGTGTGACTTTTAGCTACGTGTATAAAATGTGTAAATATGTGCTAACTTCCATATGACCCCCCCCAAAAAAACCCAGAAGTAACAATGCTCATCTCACCCCCCCCCCCATGTTTAAAGCACCGGGCAGACTAGATGGAACAGTTACTGTTATGTTTTCACCTGCTAGAGCCACTAAAGGGATAAACTTCATTCCCTCCCATCCCCACCTGATTAAAAAAAATTTAAAAAAACCTCAATTCAGCCTAATATTACATGTCGTGCACATCCTGTAAATTTTTGCAAGTTGTATTTAATGAATTGGTCAGGACAGAGATTGTATTTTTAAATAATGTTTGTACATGTCACATTTGAGGCAGTCATAGATTTTGATAAACCAAGTGATTTCACTTGGTTGATTTTTATAAATCAAGGTAGACTTGAACTAATTTTTATAAACTGATAAAGGAACTGAGTATTGTGAATCTTTGTCCAGTAAGTAGTACAAGTCTTGCAGGAAACACTGCTTACTTATAACCTACCTGCCCTTTTCACTGTTTTACTTGTCTTTATAGCTTCTGGATAATTGATCCCATCTCTTGACCTGCTGAAAATAGATCAGATCATTAGGTCAGAGTTACTTGCTCGCTTTTCAGTCATCAACTGAAAATTGTCATCCTCTTCATTTTCGTGCATTTGGTATTGATATTTTTCACACCCTCTCATTTATTTAACTTCTGTTTTGTTGGAAGAACTTTTGCCATCAGTGGAGCATCCTAATTAACTCTTTCAAACTCTGTACCCAGTGAGCTGCTGGGTCAGGGAACCTCACTTTATGGGGAGCGCCCGAGAGTGAATGCTTTTTTTCAATATTTACAAAGGGCTCAGAGACCTCCCCTGTTGAAAACAAAAATTCAAATGTTGCAGACTCCAGCCATTCTTTTCTGTATCTTACACCATAGCACTAAAAGGTCTACTCCCTTGATTTTGGGCAGATAACCTTCCTGTTTCTGTGAGATATATTCCACCCCCAGAAGGGAGACACCTTGCTTTTCTGACTGAGAAGTCATTTTGACACTAATGGACTGCAGATCAGGAGCCCCGTGTTACAGAGTAATAGTGCTAAGAGACAAGGGCTTGGTTAAGTTTCTGGAGTGTAACTCTCTGTCGAGCTTGTTGCTATTAAAGTCCACTGTTAGAATAGTTCATGGTGTCCTTTAGTTTTGAATGTTTATTCCTCAGCATAGCACTTAAAATGCTGGAGGAACACTGCAGATCAGGTAGCATCTACGGAAGAAAATAATCAGTTGACATTTCGGGCTGAGATCCTTTATTGTTGCTGGAAAGGATTGGGGCAAAAGCCAGAATCTTAGTATTTCATAAAACCAGAAGATAGAGGAGCAAAATTAGGCCATTTGGCCCATTGAGTCTGCTCTGCTATTTCATTATGGCTGATCCAATTTTCCTATCAGCCCCAATCTCTTGCCTCCTCCCCATATTCCTTCATGCCCTGACTAGTCAGGAATCTTTCAACCTCTGCCTTAAATATACGTAAGGACTTAGCCTCCACAGCTGCTTGTGGCAAAGAATTCCAGATTCACCACTCTCTGGCTAAAGAAGTTCCTCATCTCTGTTCTAAAAGGACACCCCTCTATTCTGAGGCTGTGTCCTCTGTTCTTAGACTCTTTCACCAGAGAAACATCCCTTCTACATCCACTCTATCAGGGCCTTGCACCATTCAATAGTTTTCAATTAGGTCACCCCTCAGTCTTCTGAATTCTAGTGGAAACAGGCCCAGTGCCATCAAACGCTCTTCATATGACAAACTGTTCAATCCTGGAGTCATGGACTTCCTTTGAATCCTCTTTAGTTTCAGCACATCTGTTCCAAGATAAAGGGCCCAAAATTGCTCACAATATGCCAAGTAACCCCTCACCAGGGCCTTATAGAGGCTCAACATTACATCCTTGCTTTTATGTTCTAGTTCTTTTGAATGAATGCTAACATCACATTTTCCTTCCTCACCACAGACTCAACCTGTACATTAACCTTTAGGGAATCCTCCAGGACTCCCAAGTTCCCTTGCGCCTCAGTTTTGTGTATTTCCTTCCCATTTAGAAAATAGCCAAACCTTTCATTTCTTCTACCAAAGTGCATGACCATACATATCCCGACACTGTATTCCATTTGCCACCTTTTTGCCCATTCTCCTAACCTAAGTCCTTCTGTAGCCTCCGTACATCCTCACAGCTACCTGCCCCTCCACCTATCTTCATATCGTCTGCAAACATTGCAACAAGGTCATCAATTCCATCATCCAGATCATTGACATATAACTTAGAAAGAATTGGCCCCAACACAGACCCCTGCTTAGTTTAGATGTTTTTAATCCATTCATAGGCCCGTAACTAATTATCCATGAATTGAACAACTTTCTAGGCCATTCCCAAGGCAATTAAGAATCAACTGTATTGACTGAGAATTTAAATCACTGTTGTAACCAAATGGACTTTTATGTTAACCTAGTAGCTTCATGGTTATCATTGCAAATACTAGATGTTAATTCCAGATCTTTTGAATCAATTGAATTGAAAAATGTTTATGGCCAAAGATTTGAATTCTCTCCTTAGCATTACTAGTCTCGGCCTCTGGAAAACTGGTCCATTAATGCAATCACTGAACTGCCATATTACCGGTTAAGAGCACCCACTTGCCACAATACTCTGGAAGCGTATCTTCCATGCACTTTGGAGGTACATGAACAATTTCACTTTTTGATGTTGTTCTTTAAAAATTGACCATGTTTTTAAAAAAAATGCCAACAATAGGACAAGTCTTTCAGCGTGTTCTTGGAAGAATGTTTGCAGGAATATACAGCAGCTCTACATTTCAGAATCCAAATTGTCTAACTATACCGAGATATTAAACATGGAAGATGGAACAGTCCAGCACAAGATCAGGCCCCTCGGCCCCCAATTAAATTCATAATCAAATAGATAACCAGTGTCTTCCAGTTACACAATGTCCATTTCTTTCTATTTTCCTTACGTTCATGTGTCTGTCTAAACATCCCTTATAATGTTTATGCCTTCTAGGCACCCAACACTCTCCTGGTTAAAAAAAAATACTCGCCTCTCACATCTCCTTTGAAATGAGCTCCTTTCAACTTAAGTGCACATCCTCTGGTATGAGACATTTCAACCCGGGGAAAAAGATCTTGTCTAACGTAGTATTTTTAAAAAAAAAACTTAAAATCTTGCATCAGAACCAAAGCTTTGTTAATTTTATTTTAATGATTTAAAAAAAAAAGCCCAAGGCAGAGGAGGTTAAACTTCCAATGAGCCCACTAGACAGAGTCAGCAACTCGCTGAACTTTTCTTTAACGCTGCACTTGTATAGAAACCCAGAGAAGTCCCCTGTTTTCAATGATATGTAAGCACAATTTCCACTTTGCCAGGTCACAAAGCTGCTTTAAGCATTTGGAGTTAGCGGCAAGCACTTATTCGGAGTACTGATCTGGAGAGAGTCAACCCAGGTAGTTGACGTGATTGAAAAAAAGATTGAGGTTCAAGCAGTCCGGCTGATGTGTGGAATGTTGCTCTGGGTCCCTGAGTAGTTTGACGGTAAACAGAAGACTGAGTGGTGCTGTATCAGCATGGAGTTAAGCTGTTTGTGCAATGGTTGAACGGCACTGCCTGAGAGGTCCTGCTTCATTGGTGTAATGGCACTAGAGGGATGTCTGAGATGAAAAAGAAGCATGAAGTAGGTGCTATGCCAATTTAAATACATTTTTGACTTTCTAATACATCGGATGCAGCTCAAAACCTAATTTGCCTCATTTTCAAAGGCTGACTGACAAGAGGTTCTGGGAAAATGAAACCTTAGTTTTACGCCCTCGGCTGCCTTGAGTCTTATATGGACTTGAATCCGGCTGGTCGAGAGTCGGCAGACTGGCAGTCGTCAAGATATTTTAAACTCTGATCCTTGGTAAATCGCACTGTGATGAAGTAACTACCTGATTACAGTTCAGCAAGTGACAATCACACGAGGTTAACACTGTTAGAACATTGTTGATTAATTCATGTTGAGGAAGATGTTGGCAGATCAACACTGCAAATGAGGAGCTATTAGGATAGTATATGTTTATGTGAATTGGATGGGAGAGGGACAGTTGTCAGATGTTGCTATTTTTCCACAATATTTATATGACTGCTTTTGGAGTCACAGAGCACTACAGCACAGAAACAGGCCCTTCTGCCTATTTAATTTGTGCCAAACTATTATACGCCTAGTCCCATCCTCCTGCACTTGGATCACAGCTCTCAATACCTCTCCCATCCATGTACTTATCGAAACATCTCTTAAGTATTGAAATCAAACCTGCATCCATCACTTCCACTGGCAGCTCGTTCCACACTTTCACCGCCCTTTGAGTGATGAAGTTCCCCTTTAACATTTCACGTTTCACCCTTAACCCGTGACCTCTAGTTCTAGATTTCACCCAACTTCAGTGGGGAAAAAACCTGCTTACATTTACATTGACCTCTCAGTCAGCCTGAACTATTAGTGAGTGTAGGGTTCAGTTTGAGCTCGGAAGGTTAAGACTTGAATGGGAGATGGAGAACTTCAGTTCACTAATGTCTACTGCTCCTCAGATTGGACTGACTTTTTAGTTAAATCGCCCATGGACTCTGGGCTGCCTTCCAGATGTGGCTACAAAGAATACACTGCTCATTTTGTCTTTACTTGGATCTACTTTTCACTAGCTTCATTTTTCTAGATAGAGCTTTTAAAGATAGTGGAGTTAAGGGATATGGGGAGAAGGCAGGAACAGGGTACTGATTGTGGATGATCACAGTGAATGGTGGTGCTGACTTGAAGGGCCGAATGGCTTACTCCTACACCTATTGTCTATTGTCTACTTTAAAGGGACTTGACTTGGGGATTTAAGTGATATCGATCACTTCGGTTATCAAAGCCTTATTTTTATCAGTCATTTTAAATTGGACAATTATGAATCCTTTAATTCAGTTAGAGTGACCAAGATTCAGGGCTAAAAGATTGCAAGAGCTAGATAACTTTGATCCTGGTGGTGTGTTAATGCTGCTCCTAAAACAAACTTACTAAATACAGGTTGAAACACTCTGATTTAATATTCTGTGGTCTGATCTGCTCTGGCAAGCTTTACAGATCTCTAGTAATTAACTAATTCTAACTAAGAAATAAAATTAACTAAGATCTGTACTACCCTGGGGGAGCTAACTAAATTACTAATGCCATTTCTGCAATCTCAGCCAACAGTTTACAGCTTGGGGAAACTTCGTGTTACAGGTGGTTCTCAGAGTCCTTCTGTGACCAGGGGGATATATCTAGTTAAAATGCACAGTTCTCCGCAGAGGAAGATGATTGGGAATCATTTCTAAGGTGGGGGTTTTCTGTGGCCTTGTACCTGTCAAGTCAAGAGTTTCGACCTGTAGGATTTGCTTATGATCACTGTAATTAGGAAGTAAGTGTTAACCCTTGGGAAGGATCTGGAGTGATGGCCAGTGGAACGAAATGCTTAGTTCCCCTGATTCTTTCCACAACTGTGGCCCTGGTAAGGTGTCTTTAGCTCAACTCCCAAGTAGAACTTTCCCCCTTTTACTCAAAAGATACTTCCAGTTGAGAGGGTAAAAATTGAAGAGCTTAAATGGAGTTACTGAAGTCATGTGAAGGAATGGGCCAACCCTGAGTCCTCCACACACACCACAAGAGCAGTAGAGGCCTAGTTTTGGGAATCCACTGTCTCGACCACAGACTGCTTCCTGCAAAACTTGAATTTCTACTCCACCGCTGAATATCTCAGTAAATTAACTTTTGAT
This sequence comes from Mobula birostris, assembly GCF_030028105.1. Classification (NCBI taxonomy): domain Eukaryota; kingdom Metazoa; phylum Chordata; class Chondrichthyes; order Myliobatiformes; family Myliobatidae; genus Mobula; species Mobula birostris. The sequence continues at coordinate 49,156,892 of NC_092393.1, read as the reverse complement.
CCAGGGACTCAATGAAGTTCTCTTTTTACTCCAAGTCACTTTACATTAAGGCCATAAGTAGGAGCAGAATTAGGCCATTTGGCCTATTGAGTGTGCTCCACAATTTGATCATGGCTGATTTATTTAACCTCTCGACCTCATTCTCCCCATAACCTTTGACACCCTTACTAATTAAGTACCTATCAACCTCAGCTTTAAAGATACCCCATTGTTCTCCTAACTGACTATGCTTCCTCAAGGTGAACCAGGAGCTGCAGCTCTCTGGTATCTGTACATGTTTTTAAAGATTGGATATGTGACACCAAATGAAATCCACTACAATAGTAACTACACTTTTGGAATGACTTAATTGACTGTGAAATGATTTGAAAGGAATGTGTAAGGTGCTAAATAAATGCAACTCTTTAGTTCTTACCTTCTTAAGGAGCTGTTAAGCGTTTTAGTTAATTGAAGAGCCTCGGTGCTATTTCTACCTGACTTGCAGTCCCTATTTGACATCAAAAAATCATGACGCAAACTGTGTGCGATCCTCAATATCTGCTAGAAGCCAGCAGTTAGATCGGAAGACTGCTTTAGCAATCGGGTTCTGCGTGTGAATTTTACTTTCCATTGAGAAATAAACTGAAGAATTCTCAAGTAGACTTGAGTGTGTGCGTGTGTGTTGCAAACTCGTCGCACTGCAACCTGATGGATTAGAGCAGAGGAGTATTTTCTGTTTTGGTTTTCAAAGTTTGTTATTCATTCATTCCCCCCACCCCCCCACTTCCCACCCCTTATGTACTATTGAACCAATACTGACCTAACTCCAGATGATGAAGCTGTGATTTCTGTCCAACCAGTTGGTGTTTATTTGGATAATGCTAGACAAGTTAGTGGAGCTATTCCTGTGCTGCTGAAGCCCGCCAAGAGCATAACTTGATTTAAACCCTAACAACTGTCCTTCTGACTCACAACATTTGGCAACTTGTGGAAGGGATAATTTCAGTCATTTCTACGCCTAGATACCACTGCCACATCTTGTCTCCACCAACAGACCAAACATTCGATCCACAGTTTGGGATGATTAAGAACAAAAGCATTTTCAAACTCTTAAGGTTCATTTACGTTTGAGATGAGCTGCAGCCAGAATTTCCAGTTCTCAGTGGATGTTGCTTAGGAGTCATCCTTGCATGTGTGTGTATGGGTGTGTACGAGTGTGTGTGGGGTGTAAGATAGGCTTGTTCATTTAAATGTATATGTTTGCAAAAATACTGCACAACCTGTTTGAGTTTATAATATTTATGGCTGGTGTATAATTTAATTTGATTTATTTGAAGCCTGGAGGGTGTGTATTGCGCAGGGGAGTGAGAAAGTAAAGCTGCAGTATTCCTTTCTAATGGCTGTTTGTTTCTCTGGGTGACTGCAAACCATTTGCTGGGGTTGAATGGTACTGCACTGTAACAAGGTATCGAGTCTCATCCAGCGACATGCTGTCGGGAACGTGACCCTCCTTCACAAAATGGTCTACTTTGATTAAGCCCCCCTTCTGATCTCCTTTGCTCAACCCCAGGAAGCCCAAGAGAGCATTGACTGAATATTTCTCCCACAGTCAGCTCCATAGGTAAAGGGGTCTTTCAGTGGAAGTTACCCACATCTTTATCGCTTCTCAGCCTAGTCAAGCACACAGTGAGATGGATTTCATGCTGGACTTAGTTTATTGCTGTCACTTTACCGAGGTACAGTCTTGCATACTGTCCAGACAGAGCATTGAGATGTTACAAGGTGAAACAACAACCCAATGCAGAATAAAAGTGTAACAGCCACAGAAAAAGTGCAGTGCAGTTATACAATAAGATGCAAGATCATAATGAGGAAAAGATTTAATTAATTTAGAGGCACAGCGTGAAACAGGCCCTCCATCCCTTTGAGCCACACTGCTGAGCAGTCCCCGATTTGACCCTGGCCTAATCACGGGACAATTTATAATGAATGACCAATCTACCAACCAGTATGTCCTTGGACTGCCGGAGGAAACCAGAGCACTTGGAGGAATCCCACATGATCACGGGGAAAATGTACCAACTCCTTACAGGCAGCAGTGGGAATTGAACCCGGGTCGCTCGTACTGTAAAGCGTCGTGCTAACCACACTGCTACCGTGCCACCCCTGTATGTGTGCTAGTATCTCAGTACTCCTATTCGCCAGTTGTGTCCTTATATACTATTGTCCATACTTATATATTCTGCCCATATATAGATTCACACCTAATTTTCCCTCTGTTCTCACATTCCTATCACCAGGGAGGTGGTGATACAGGCAATATAGTCGTTCATTCAGGATGGGTTGAAAGGATTGGAAGAATAATATTGCAGGGAGCAGACTCGTATCTGAAAACAGACTTTTCTAGAGTTGATCTTGGCTGCTCAGTGTCCCAAGAGGTTTCCTTCCGTAATGGAATGAGGCAGCAGCAATCACTCGTGACAGATCCTTACGACAAAGGGCAGTGCAATAGTTTACAATGCTATTTATACACTCATTAATTTACTTATGATGCGGACTAGCTGTTGCTACTGAGAAGGATCCGCCAACACAGTCACAGCAATCTGTGAACTTACTCTGAGGCCATCAGTCTCTTCTCCCTGCACAGTGCCCCAGCTGGCAACGAGGCTGCCTGAAAGGTAGAACAAGGCACCAAGGTAGAATAATTCCCTCCCTTGTCAGCTCTGCGAGGTAATAAAATGTAGGGAGTTACTGTCAAACTCCTTCCTCTCTGGAGGTTCAGGCAGGCAGGATAAAATGAGTTTGTTCTGTGACGACTTCTCTGAGCTCTGTGTCGATTAATCAGCGTAATTAACGCAGCACTCTGAGAAGTCGATACATATAAGGAAATCATTGCCTGGCTTGAATTTATTCACCTTGGCAGTACGGGCGGTCGCGCTGCAACAGGAAGGCTGGCTGGAAGTTGGCGCGGACTGCCTTCCAGGGTCTGAACTGAGCTAGTCTCCCATCGTGAACCTGACACCATCTGGTTGCCAGGCCATTAGTCCTCGCTCCGCCGACAGCAGCCTGATGATTTATATTACATAATTGGTCATGTGGCTGGCATTGGACACGTAACGTCATAGAACATCGCAGCACAGCCGAGCGTTGTCCCTTGGCCTGTGATGTTGTGCTGACTTTTTGACTCCTCTAAGATCAATCTAACCCTTCCCTCCTACACCACTTTGTAAGTTTCAGTGAGCTTGCTGTAAATTCTGTTAACGTAATGCTGGGTTTCATCTCCCCCTCATCAGCATTGAATTAAGTAAATGGATGTGACGCTGACTCAGTGCTAATTTTAAACTTATTTATGTGTACAACCCACGGACTGTTAAATAAAGTGTTATATGTTTGAAGTATTTATGAAGATTGAAAATGATCCTTGCAGACAAATTAAAAGGAATACTGCAGCTTTAAAAGGGGACATTAAAAAAAATAAAGAGAATGTTTTTGCTTGTTCAGCATTTTTCTATTTAGGATGATTGAGTTGTTAATCTAAGGAAAATTTCTTTTAAGCCTTTCATATGTCTTAAGTCATGTGATTTCTGACCTCATAAAGCTATCTGTTTCAGAGTGAAGTAGAGTATTGATAGGCTATCAGTTAAAATTAATGTCCCATTGATCAATTTAATTCACTCGAGGTCACCAGGACAGGAACCTTATTCCTCTTGTTTCTTCATGTGCTTTATCCCTTAGCTGTGGAGAGAGTTCAAGCCCAGTGACGTTAATGGGTGCTATCGTATCCCATGTATTCGAGGTTCATTTTGATTTCAAAGCCTTCAGTCCTTGTGTATAATGTATTTTGTCTGTTTGGAAAGTTAGTACACAACTTATGACTGCACACAAAACGCTGGAGGAACTCAGCAGGTCAGGCAGCATCTATGGAGAAGAATAAACAGTTGCCATTTTGGGCTGAAACCTTTCATCGGGACTGGAAGGAAGGGGGCAGAGCCAGAATAAGAAGGTGGGACTTGGCCAGAAATGTCAACTGTTTATTCATCTCCTACTGAGCTCCTCCAGCATTTTGTATGTGTGTGTGTGTGTGTGTATGTTACAGTGGATTTCTGGTATCTGCAGAATCTCCTGTGAAAATAATTTATTAATCTGTTACTGAACTAGACTTAAATGCAGACAAAATCCTTCCCCAGTGATTCTCTTTTCCTTGCCAAAGAAAAATTAGAAATACAGTTTATGAAACCTTTTGGGATATGTACAAAGGGAAAAGTAACACTGAAAATGAATTGTTCAGATTTAGCCTGATGCCCTTTGACATCTCTTCAGTTTGTCCACACACTTCATTGTTTTGTTGATTCCATCTTCCATTGTAGATTAGCTTTTAGCCAGGTGGTTTTGAGACAAAGTGACTGAAGTTGGGATGCAATTTGGCTGTGTGCTCTTCATTCCAGATTATGATTAGAGGGATTAATCATCTCTCTCTTTCTCCCTAATGAGGTGCAGCAGCAGCTAATTGCGTTGAGACCTTTGCCCGTCCAAAGTACTTCCTTCCACTTTGCCTGCCAGCCCACTGTGTCTATAATCTGAAAACTAGCCTTGTATTCTCCCCCCCCCCCCCCCGCCACCCGAAGTGCGAGAGTGTTGCCCAGTTAAACAAGGGGCAGTTTGTGGACTTGCATTGTCAGAGGAAACTCCAATCAGAACTGAGTACGTTGGAATAACAAATGATGCATGAGAACTAAATTTATGGAGCATACAGCATGGAAGTAGGCTTTTTGGCTCAACTTGTCCATGCTCTGTTGCCTGCCAAGCTAGGCCTGTTTGCCAGCGTATTGCCCATATTCCTCTGAACCTAAAGCTGATTGAGTCAAGTGTATGTTTCTAATATCAATAGTACAAGTTACCATTAAGTTTTAAAACGGCCTTTTGTTTTTGAATGGTTCAATCCAAATGGGAACTTTGTATTTTAATTTTCTTTTCAAGTATCTTGCCAACTTTGTGCTTTTGTAACAGACCTACAGCTCAGCGCCAGTCAGTGAGTTTGAGGCAGGACTGTATTCCACAGTAAACAAAGACGTGGCTACGTACTGATTAGGCCCACCAAAATTAATCTCAGTCTTGTGCAGCCACCTTCCTGATTGACAGGGGGATCACCCAGTCACCACCACCTTGGCTGTCTTGTGAACTACACTCAGTGGCCACCTATTGGGTACACTTGCTCATTAATGCAAATATCTAATCAACCAATAATGTGACAGCAATTCGAGGCCTAAAAGCACGTAAAGATGGTCCAGATGGTCAGTTGTTTAGACCAAACATCAGAATGGGGAAGAAATGTGATCCAAGTGACTTCGACTGCAGAATGATAGTGCAAGGTGGGATGGGTTTGAGTATCTCTGAAACTGCTGATCTCCCGGGATTTTCTAGAGTTTACAGAGAAAGGTGCAAAAAATTTAAAAAACTCATCCAGTGAGTGGCAGTTCTGTGGGCGAAAACGCCTTGTTAATAAGAGCGGTCAGAGGAGAATGGCCAGACTGGTTCAAGCTGACAGGAACTCAAATAGCCACACATTACAACAGTGGTGTGCAGAAGAGCATCTCTGAATGCGCAGCCCCATCGAACCTTGAAGTGGGTGGGCTACAGCAGCAGAAGATCACACTGGGTTCCACTCCTGTACCCAATAAAGTGATCACTGAGTGTATCTACGCACGTTTCTTGATAATTGAGTTTTCAAACCTTATGTGTAAATAAGAAATATGGTTGGCTGAAATGCAATGTCAAATAGACACTGTTCTGGAATGAAATGATAATTATAGAGCCATAACGAAACTAGAATGCCAATTGTAGGTTTTCTGAGCACTCCCTTGAAGTTTGTTCTGCCGGTGTCTGAGACGTTGCGTATTGCTTAAGCTGTGCTCTGGAGCTGCTGTGATCTATATTCAAAAGGGATGAGCATGTAGTACGCTGTTTGGACTTTTATTCAGATTAATTAGCTCAAATGTGGTAATGGAAATGATGTGTCATTGAGTGACTGATTTATATTATTACACTTGAGGAGAAGGTTGCCTCTTCTGAAGAAGGAGCTGATGCACTGGGAAAAGTTGCAGCATAGTGACCTCTGAACCAACGATCTGGCCCAAGTCCCATGCTGTCCACGTAGAGAGAGGAAACACCTCCTCAATGCATCTTCAAAGCACATTTGTTATCCAAGCACGTATATGTCACCGTACACTACTCTGAGGTGCATTTTCTTGCAGGCATTCACATAGAACAAAGAAATACAATAAAATCAGTGAGAAACTGTGCACGAAGACTGACTGATGTGCAAAAGATGACAAACTGTGCAAACGCAATAAATAACTATGGGTTGTAGAGGCCTTCAAAATGAGGGCAGAGGTTGTGGAGTCACTCAGAGGTGAGGTGAGTGCACCAGTTCAGGAGCCTGGTGGTTGAAGAGTAATGACCGTCTGTGTACCTGGTGGAGTGGGACCTGAGGCTCCTGTACATCCTTTCCGATGGCAGCAATGAGGAGAGAGCTTAGCCTGGATGGTGGGGTTCGTGGAGTCATAGAAAAGTACAGCACAGAAATAGGCCTTTCAGCCCATTTCATGCTGAAGTATTTAAACTGCCTAGTCCCATTGATCAGCACCTGTGCCATCGACCTCCAAACCCCTCCTATCCATGTGTCTATCCAAGCTTCCATTAAATGTTGAAATTGAACTTGCAGGCAGCACTTCGGCTGGCAGCCCATACACTCTCTCACCACCCTCTGAGTGAAAAGTTTCCCCTCATGTTCCCCTTATATTCCCCTTAAACTTTTCACTTTTCATCCATAACCCATGACCTCTAGTTATCCCACCAACCTCAGTGGAAAAAATCTGCATGCATTTACCCTATCTATACCCCTCATAATTTTGGCTATCTCTGTCAAATCTCCCTTCAATCTCGTTTGTTCCAAGGAATAAAGTCCTAACCTTTGATGACCTTGATGATGGATGCTGCTTTCTTGTGGCAGTACTCCATCTTGCTGTGCTTGCACCTCTCAGTAATGAGCTAAGGTCATGGATAGAGTTGCGATCTCCCTCGGCCTGACAGGCAAATCCTTTGATGGTCAGCTCCTCCGTCACAAGTATACAGGCAGTCATCAGTTCCTCGCTATCTGCATGACATTACCAGCCAGGACTCCAACCTTTATAGCAGCAACTTAAAGTTTCAAGACTGCACAGTCTTTACTAATTATTAAATCCTCACATGCTTGAGATCATCCAGGTTTATATTAACTTGTCGTCATTTATTTTAAATCTGATCTACTTTTATTTTTGCTCCTGCAAACACTAATCGGACTCAATTTAAATTAAGATTAATTTGGACAATTTTTTAAAAGCAACCTATCCCGATATTTTGCAGGGGATTACCTTTGTGAAGATTGGGGTTCGGTGCAGACGTCTTTAAGAAAATAAAATCTAGCCCTGTCCAGAATACCTTCTAGTTAAAAACAATAATTCAGCTCTTCCTCTGTTTTGTTTCTCCAGCAGTTTGCTGTCTTGTGTCCGAGCTAGAGTGGAAACTGTTGCTAAAAATTAGGATCATTGTTGGTGAGATTATTTCCTCATTTCATGCCCTGATCTCCAGAGGATCCTCATTTGCATTCTGATTTATCAAGGAAGTAAACAGAACATCATGTGCTTGGCAATAATTGAATGGTGATAATGTAATAGGCTAACTAGACCGGGTAGTTTACTCTGCCATTGTGCCAAGTTCAGAGGCCAGTTGAAAAACAAAAGAAAACAGATAGTGGAAGTCAAAAAAAATTTTTTTTAACTCAGGAAATATTCAGCAGGCCAATTGGGGAGGGAGAAACAGAGCTAACATTTTAGGTTGCTGATATTTTAATTAGAACTAGGAACGATATTAAAGGAGAAATGTGTTACAGAGAATTGGTGGTGGTGGAAGATGAGGTAGTGGTGGAATGGGCAGTGGGAATGTCTCTGAAAAGATGGAGACCAGAGTGACTGGATAATCGGGAAAGTGACATTGGCCGAGGAGAACGTGAGGAACGGCATCACATCTTCTACTTTGCAGCCCTTCGGACTCAACACTTATTTCAGATAACCTGCCTTACCAGTTTGTGTTTCAGAACTGGCCAATTCTGATGAATTGTTATTGGATCTTTAACTCTGTTCATTTCTTTAACAGGTGTTACCTGAACTGCTGAATATTTCAGCTATCTGTATATTAGATTTCCAGCCAATACAAGGTTCTATAGCTGACTGTTCCAGAATTGCTTTTTCACTTTCTCCTCTATTGTCACTCATTTTCAATTTACACTCTACCAGGCAGGCCAGCTTTCACCTCCCTCTGAAGCGTCTGTGTTATTCAGTCTGTTTTGACCTCTGCCCTATCATGAACATTTCCTTTCTCTGTAACCTAAAGGGCAGCACGGTGGCGTAGCAGTTAGCACGGCGACCCGGGTTCATTTCTCGCCACTTCCTGTGAGGAGTTTTTCTGTTCTCCCTGTGACTGCGGGGGTTTCCTCCGGGTGCTCTGGTTTCCTCCCACAGTCTAAAGCCATACTGATTGGTAGCTTAATTGATCATTGTGAATTGACCCGTGATTAGGTATGCATTAAATTGTAGGTTGCTGGGCAGTGTGGCTCAAAGGGCCAGAAGGGCCTATTTCGTGCTGTATCTCGATAAATAAATAAATAATAAATAGCGTCTTTGATTTCTTAGCTACACACAATGCTGAAGGAACTCAGCAGGTCAGGCAGTATCAATGAAGGGAAATACACAGTGAACGTTTTGGGCTGAGACCCTTTATCAGGACTGGAGAGAAATGAGGCCAATTCTGCAGAATCTCTTGTCTTTGATTTCTAGTTGTTTCTTAGTTTTGATGTAAAGTCATCAACCTAAAACTCTTTATATTTTAAAATAACATGACTAAAATATCAAAAAAAAACTGAAGGTGAAAATCAGTTTCTCTCTCCACAGATGCTGCCTGACCCATTGAATATTTCTTGCATTTTCTGAAGAGATCTGGCAGTCTAGTTTGAAGGATGTAATAATTGTTAATCCCACTCAACTGCACAAATCCTGGGGTTTTGGGGGATGTGTAGCATTTATTTGAAAAACAACCCAAAACTACTGCGACTGAGTGAAGGATTTGACACTGTAAGACGCGCTTCCAAATAACCAAGTTCCAAGTTGGAAAAAGTACGTTTGATTCATTATAATGAAACTAGGAAAGATGAGTGATCGAAGTGATCATTATCAGCGAAACTAATGGAATTAGTGGTCTCAGAATTATTGTAATTAGCGATATAAGCAGAATAAACAGTCTAACTAAACTAAACTTGCCACAAAGGGTAGATATGTAACTCTACTCATTTGCTTCTCTACCACTCCCCAACCCTCATGTCAAATTACCGCAACCCATAATAACACATGCAACAAAGATACAATACAAATGGAAAATAGATACATGGCTCCTGCAGGGAGGTTTCAGAGATGCTTCTGATGTACCTGTTTACGGCTTGGTGCCCCCCACCAACTGGGTTGTGCTATAGCAGTCAGGTGACTTCTCCAGCCTCTGCAGATCATAGTGAAGTAAGAAAGGGAATATCCTGTCATTAATACACTTAGAAAATGGAGAAGGGGAGAGCACAAGAACAGGCCCATTAGCCCACCATGGCTATGCTGCCAATCATGCCCCATCAAGTGTCCTATCTGCACGTGATCTATAGCACCGTATTCCCTCTGTTACTGGGAGCAGTATGGCAGTGTGGTTAGCATAACGTTTCAAGATTGTGGTTCAATTCACGCTCCTGTCCTTGAGGAGTTTGTATGTTCTCCCCGTAACTGCGTGGGTTTCCCCTGGGTGCTCTGGTTTCCTCCCATGTTCCAGTTAGGGCTAGTAAGTTGTGAGCATGCTATGTTGGCATCGGAAACACATTGATATTTGTGGCTGCTCCCAGCACGTCCTCGACTCAAGCGATGCAATGAGTTGTATGTATTGATGTTTCAATATACGTGTGACAAATTTCTCTCCCATTTTGTTCATGTCGGAAAGTCTAGTAAACATTGCTTCCACCTGTCCTGGCAGTGCGTTCCAGGCACCTCCCATCATCTATTTTTTAAGGAACTTGACTCACAGATCTCATTTAAACGTTTTCCCTCGCATCTTAAAGCTGTGACCTCTAATATTTGACATTTTTCCCTGGGGTGGGGAGAGACACTTTCTACCCTATCTAAGCCTTTCACAATTTTAGATACTTCCCTCGTGTTGCCCCTCAAACTATTAATTTTCTCCTGCATCATTGAAATATTATGTAGCTGTGTTTTGGGGGGTTGAGCTCAGAGAATCCATTGTACCCAAAAAAAGTGGGCACAGGAGTGGAGCGCTGATGGGCATTACTGGCCCAATGGTTGGGCCTTGGACATTGTTGACTGGACATTGCCCATTTTGAATTTTTTTTGGTCCCGCCCTGTTCTCTGCTCCACTGTTGAGTTCAGGGTGGCAATAGTCCTAGGTTTGACTGTGCCACTGCTCTGCCCGAGTTTATGACGGTGGCGGAGAGTGATCTTTACACTGATGGGCACAGAATTGGGGATGCAAACACAAGTTGATGGTGAATCAACAGTCTTGACGGGTGGGGACAAAATGGAGATCAGAGATGGTAGTTTAAAGGATGAGGGGCTGGATAGTTGTCTTAACTCATGGGGATCCTGTATCGTCACTGTACTGGGATCCCCACTTCCCTCCACTGTTCCTGAAAGATCCAACAGGTACTTCAAGAACAGCGATCCCAATTTTCTGTGCAAAACTCAATTAGCGTCTTAATCAGGCACAAGACATTGGCAGTATTGGCACTAGTTGTAACTGGAAGAGTTTTTTAAAAAAAATTTCAAAAATAAATCTCAATAAAAATACATATAAATAGAATTGACAAAAACAGTGCATGGTTCCTTACATTGGTTGAGTCATTCAGTCTGTTTACAGTGTTCATGGTTGTATATATTGGTAGCGTTTGCACATTTTTATATACAGTACATGGTACCTTTGCCAGTCATGTGGCCTCCTGGTGTGATACAAACCAGTAATTTGAGGGAATTCCACATTGGGTCAGCCCCTCAGTGTCCATTAGCAGAGGGACGAGCTGATGCAGAGACCGGTGGAGTCTGTTCATCTCAGTTTAAGTTCAGCACAGGTGTAATCCCGGACATCCTGAGCCAGTGCTTAGCAAAACATGACTGAATTGCACGCTTATAGCAGTTACACCTGCTTTGACCTCACCATGTGTGTGAAATCGGTGAGACTACAGCAGCAGGTTGGGGTGTTGAAGTACAAAAGTCTTTGCATGCAGTTACACTTCCATGTTATTTACACCAGTGTGAGATAACATTTGGCTTGAATCTAGTCCTGCCTACATAGATGGCCGTTCTCCTGATTATAACAAGGATGTTGGATATTTATTTATTTGGAGATTCAGCATGGTAGAAGTCTATACCGCCCAATTGCGCACATGTGATCAATGACCCTACTAACCCCTGTGTCTTTGGGAAGTGGGAAGAAACTGGAGCACCCAGAGGAAATCCACGCAGTCTTTGGGAAAATGCGCAAACTCCTATCAGGCAGCAGGGGGGTGTGAACCAGACTGCTGGCGCTGTGAAGCTTTACGCTGCCATGATACGTCTGCTCAAAGCAAACTGAGCTTTTTAGGTGCACAAGTTGGTACTTCTGAAAACTTAATGTGTTTAAAAATAGTTTGTTTACAAAGAAACTAAATGGTGTACACCACAAAAACTAGTAAACCAATGCAAGTTTTATTTAAATAATTAGCAATCGTGTTACTCAGAGATAATGCATTCAAACCTTATTCACAAGTATTTGTATGGATAAAGGCAATTTTAATGAAAGTAGGTCAGGTTACCACTCTCAAAACTATCAACTAATAAATTTTCATTTAATGTATAAGTGAGGCCATCCTGTCTTGTTACATTGCTCTGTTAATCCATAGAAGATTTTGCAGGTGAATTTTGACAGCAGGTGAAATTGTCACACAACCAGCACCAAAACCTGATCTGTTGATGCTGGTGTTCAATGTTTGGTTTCAGTCTACTATGAAGTAGCCAGAAGATGGTGCTGTTAGAGCACACAAAGTACTGCCTCATTGCTTTGTTGACCATTGTCTCAGCAGAAACCCATGCTCGGTAAGCATCTTTGTAGGTCCCAGTTCCTACAATACCTGGCTTTGTACTGTGGCATAGATTAATGTTTGAGGGCTAAAATAGATTAAAGTTCAAAGTATGCCTATGTCACCACATATTACCTTGAGATCCATTTTCTTGAAGGCATTCACTGTAGGATCAGGAAAGATAATACAATCAGTGAAAAGTTATGCACAAAGACCGACAACCGATGTGCAAATGGAGACAAGCTGCAAGTAAAAAGGTGGATAATTAATTAATTAATACTGATAACATGAGTTGTAGTCCTTGAATACGAGTCCATAGGTTGTGGAATGGGTTTGGCGTCGGGTTGAGCAAGAAAAAAGTATGGCCTGGATGGTGGGGGTCCTTGATGATGGATGCTGCTTTCTTGTGGCAGCGCTCCTTGTGGATGTGCTCAATGGTGGGAGGGCTTTGCCTGTGATGGACTAGGACTGAAATAAAAGGCTTTAGCTTTGTGTTAGCTGAGTAGTATTAAGTGTTATTTGGTAACTGGAAAGACATAATAAACAATACTGTGCAAAAGTCTTAGGCACCCTTGCTATATATATGTGCCTAAGACTTTTGCACAGTACTATAATTATAAAGGCAAACAGGGAAGAAAATAGCAACTCCACTGAAGTGTGCTTTATATGGTCAATCAAATACTTTTATAAATGCCGTTGTGTTGGAAAAACAAAAGATAGTATCAGAAAATTAAATCAGTTTGCTTTGACTGTTGCAGAATAAAAAGGAGACTGAGATTTTGACTCCATCGTGACCTGTTTGCATTTGCTACATACAGTGGGGAGACTCCAAATAGTCTTGTCACTGAAGTCCATTTTGACAGAACACACTGTACATTTTTCTACATTACTTTAAGCCCATTCTGTGATCTAAACAGCTGTGGAATTTTTTGTTCTCATTGGCTTTCCACTGCTTACAAAGTTCAGTGAAGCAATTCACCTCTGTTCTCTTGAAATGCCAGAGCCTTACCCCGGTATAATCACTGATGTGGTGCTGGCTTTCACCCTTGGCCAGGTTCACTATGCTGCAGATTCCCACTCATTGACCTTTGAACCGCAGTACAGCCGTCCAAGTCTGTGCCAGTGGCTATTTGTACATCATATCTGATTGTTGCTGTAAGATGTTTGTAAAGAATTATCACTGATTTTGGAAAACAAATATATATTCAGGTTTCTCATTGTAATTGTGTGAAATTGTACTGATTTAACTCAATAAAGAGGTATTTTTCCACAATACATCATCACCTTGGATCTTTATTGCTTATAGAGTAAGAAACTACGAGCTTTGCTCAGAACCAGTTCTCCTACCTCAGATTCGGAAGTTTGAGAGATCAAAACCCCCTTCTGAACTACCAGGAGAGTAAATGGCTGGGACCTTAGGAATGCTGATGACCAGAAAGACATTGGGGTGCAAGTGCATCCTTTCCAAAATGACACAGGTGGCTGGGGTAGTGAAGAAGACATTTGTCAGGTTCACTTTCTTAGGCCAAGGCCTTCAGTGTAAGAGTTGGGATGTCACATTGCAGCTGTACATTGCATAAGTTAGGCCACACTTGGAGTATAGTGTACAGTTCTAATCACCACACTCCAGGAAGGCTGCGGTAGCATTAGAAAGAGTGCAGAAGAAATTCACCAGGTTGTTGCCTAGAACGGAGCGCTTTAGCTACAAAGAGAGATTGGATAGGCTGGATTTGTGCTCACTGGAGCAAAGAAGGTTGAGTGGTGACCTTACAGAGTTTTATAAAGTTTTGAGGGGCATAGATAGGGTGGATCGCCAGAATCTTTTTTCCCCAGAGCAGCAGAGTCTTACTTAACACTACAGGTTAAAGACGGGAAGGGAGAAATTTAGAGAAGATCGGAGGGGCAAATTTTTCACAGGGGATTGTGGTTATAAGGAATGAGGAGCTAGAGGATGTGGAAGAGGCTGATCCAAGGTATAAAGGGCATTTAGAGAAGTACTTCGTTAAGAAAGGAGGGGAGGGATGTGGGCCTAATGTAGACAGAAGAGATTGGCCCAGATAGGCATCACAAGAAGCATAGGCCAAAAGGTCTCTTTCTTTGCTTTACAGCTCGATGACTCTGTGATATTCTGTTCTATTATCTTGCCCAGTTTCTTTCAACACTGCTGCGATCCCTTCTAGCTAATGCCCCCCAGATTTTACTTGAAAGCTTTAGCTAGAATCATACAGTGTGCAGCAACAAAGTACAGATGCAAAAATCCTCTACAATTCAGTATAATTATCACTAAGCACTGCAGGAAAAAAAACTAGGCAGGCCATGCAGGTAGCAGCGCTGAATTTTGGTAACAATGAGGAATCTTGCCACGCCAAGTTGTTGAAGGAAAGTAAATGGCTGTAATCAATTTCCAGGCAGACGCAGACTTCACACAAAATGCTGGAGTCATTATTGAACATTCTTTTTACCCTGGAGAATGGCTGGAATGTTCAACATGTGCCACTCAGCTCCAAAAGGCGATCGGGCCGCTTGCACTTAAGAATATAAAACAGTGAGGAATAGCACAGACCCAATGGGCCACGATGTTGTGCTGACCATTTAACCTACTCTAAGGACAATCTAACCCTTCCCTCCTACATAGATCTCCATTTTCCTTTCATTCATGTGCCTATCAAAGGGTCTCTTAAATGTCCCTAATACATCTGCCTCTACCAACGCCCATGGCAAGGCGTTTCATGCACCCCCCATTGTCTGTGTAAAAAAAAACCTACCTCTATACTTCCCTCCAATCACCTTAAAGTATTTCCTCTCATATTACCCATTGCGACCCTGAGAAACACACACTGGCTGTGCACGCCATGTCTCTTATCACTTTATCAAGTCTCCTTTCATCCCTCTTTGCTCCAAAGAGAAAAGCCCTCAAGCTTGCTCGACCTTTCCTTATAAGAAGCTTTCCTCTTAAGATGGGTGCAATGATTACATGTTGATTAGATTTGATTTATTGCCTGCATTCTGATCACTGCACTAACAGTGGGGCCCTGTCTGAGATTTGCCAGTATCTACACTGGAGAATCACTGTGTAACCTGGTGCTGGACGTGACCCTTACCAAATACTGGCTGCAGGCAGGAAAGCAACAAGAAAGCTACAGTGGCACGCAAAAGTTTGAGCACCTCGGTCAAAATTTCTGTTACTGTGAATAGCTAAGCGATTAAAAGATGACCTGATTTCCAAAAGGCATAAAGTTAAAGATGACACGTTTCTTTAATATTTTAAGCAAGATTACTTTTTTGTTTCCATCTTTTACAGTTTCAAAATAACAAAAAAGGAAAAGGGCCTGAAGCAAAAGTTTGGGCACCCTGCATGTCAGTACTTAGTAACACCTCCTTTGGCAAGTATCACAGCTTGTAAATGCTTTCTGTAGCCAGCTAAGAGTCTTTCAATTCTTGTTTGGGGGATTTTCGCCTATGCTTCCTTGCAAAAGGCTTCTAGTTCTGTGAGATTCTTGGGCCGTCTTGCCTGCACTGCTCTTTTGAGGCCTATCCACAGATTCTCGATGATGTTTAGGTCAGGGGACTGTGAGGGCCATGGCAAAACCTTCAGCTTGCACCTCTTGAGGTAGTCCATTGTGGATTTTGAGGTGTGTTTAGGATCATTATCCTGTTGTAGAAGCCATCCTCTTTTCATCTTTCCTTTCTTACAGACGGTGTGATGTTTGCTTCCAGAATTTGCTGGTACTGTGTTTAATTGAGTTCATTCTTCCCTCTACCAGTGAAATGTTCCCTGTGCCACTGACTGCAACACAAGCCCAAAGCATAATCGATCCACCCCCGTGCTTAACAGTTGGAGAGGTGTTCTTTTCATGAAATTCTGCACCCTTTTTTCTCCAAACGTACCTTTGCTCATTGTGGTCAAAAAGTTCTATTTTAACTTCATCAGTCCACAGGACTTGTTTCCAAAATGCATTAGGCTTGTTTAAAGGTTCCTTTGCAAACTTCTGATGCTGAATTTTGTGGTGAGCACGCAGGAAAGGTTTTCTTCTGATGACTCTTCCATGAAGGTCATATTTGTGCAGGTGTCGCTGCACAGTAGAACAGTGCACCACCAGTCCAGAGTCTGCTAAATCTTCCTGAAGCTCTTTTGCAGTCAAACAGGGGTTTTGATTTGCCTTTCTAGCAATCCTATGAGCAGTTCTCTGGGAAAGTTTTCTTGGTCTTCCAGACCTCAACTTGACCTCCACCGTTCCTGTTAACTGCCATTTCTTAATTACATTATGAACTGAGGAAACGGCTGCCTGAAAATGCTTTGCTATCTTTTTATAGCCTTCTGCTGCTTTGTGGGCATCATTTATTTTAATTTTCAGAGTGCTAGGCAGCTGCTTAGAGGAGCCCATGGCTGCTGATTGTTGGGACAAGGTTTGAGGAGTCAGGGTATTTATAAAGTTTTGAAATTTGCATCACCTGGCCTTTCCAAACGATGACTGTGAACAAGCCATAGCCCTAACAAGCTAATTAAGGTTTGAGACCTTGGTAAAAGTTATCTGAGAGCTCAAATCTATTGGGGTGCCCAAACTTTTGCATGGTGCTCCTTTCCTTTTTTCCACTCTAAAATTGTACAAAACAAAAATAATACACTAATCTTGCTTAAAATGTTGAAAAGAATGTTTAGTCTTTAACTTACGACCTTTGGAGATCTGTTCATCTTCTACTCACTTAACTATTCACAGTAACAGAATTTTTGACCAGGGGTGCCCAAACTTTTGCATGCCACTATACGTTTGTTTCCGTATCCACAACCTATGGACTCACTTTCAAGGACTCGTCATCTCATGTTCTCGATATTTATTCGTTATTTATTTATTATTATTTCTTCTTTTTCTTTTGTATTTGTATAATTTGTTGTCTTTTACACATTGGTTATTAACTGTCCTGTTGCTTGTGGTCTTTCATTGTTCCCTGTTACCCAGGACATGGCCTGTTTTCATTGCTACCATCAGGAGGGAGGTACAGAAGCCTGAAGGCACACACTCAGTGATTCGGGAACAGCTTCTTCCCTCTGCAATCCGATCTCTGAAAGGAGATTGAAATCATGAACACTTCCTCACTACTTTTAAAATCTTTTATTTTTTATTTTTGCACTACTTACTATTTAATATACTATATTATATACTTACTGAAATTCATGATATTTTTCTCTATTATTATGCATTGCATTGTAGTGCTGCCGCAAAGATGAAAAGTTTCACAACAAATAAATAAATGATATTAAACCTGATTATGATTCCGATTCCTGGCTTTACTGAGTATGCCCACAAGAAAATGAATTTCAGAGTATATTGTGACATACTGCGTGCCAGACACCTTCCAGTCTCTAAATAACTTGCCCCGCACATCTTTGAACTTACCCCCTCTCACATGCCCTTTGTTGATCCCATATCTTAATTTGTTTATAACTACTTGTTAATGTTGTTACCATTTAAAAATTCACCTTTGATAATGTTTAATTTAGAAACATAGAAAACATACAGTACAATACAGGCCCTTTGGCCCACAAAGCTGTACTGAATATGTCCTTATCTTAGAAATTACCTAGGGTACCCCATAGCCCTCTATTTTTCTAAGCTCCATGTACTAGACCCTATCATATCTGCCTCCACCACCGTCGCCGGCAGCCCATTCCATGCACTCATCACTCTCTGTGTTCAAAAGCTTAACCCTGACATCTCCTCTGTACCTACTTCCAAGCACCTTAAAGCCATGCCCTCTCATGCTAGCCATTTCAGCCCTGGGAAAAGCCTCTGACTATCCACACGATCAATACCTCTCATCATCTTGTACACCTCTATCAGGTCACCTCTCATCCTCCGTCACTCCAAGGTAAAAAGGCCAAGCTCACTCAACCTATTCTCATAAGGCATGCTTCCCAGTCCAGGCAACATCCTTGTAAATCTCCTCTGCACCCTTTCTATGGTTTCCCCATCCTTCCTACTGTGAGGCAACCAGAACTGAGCACAGTACCCCAAGTGGGGTCTGCGACATTACCTCTCGGCTCTTGAACTCAGTCCCACGATTGATGAAGGGCAATGCACCGTATGCTTTCTTAACCACAGAGTCAACCTGTGCAGCAGCTTTGAGAGTCCTATGGATCCCTCTGATCCTTTTAAAAGTCCTTCAGTTTTAATGATTTGAAATGTCTAAGTGTCAGTAACATTTGAAACTAATGGTTTTGACAGTGTTGACAAAGCTGGGGGCTGTTCAAGGTTTCAGTGGAGTTTTGGAAAGGGGCTTCCTCCATGTGCTGCCAGTGATCGTGTTGGTGCTGAGGTTAAGAGCAGCAACAAAGAGACCCCAAAACATCTGGATGAGGGAAGCACATCAGTGAGAAGACTGTGGACACTAGATCTGGCTGGAGGAGACTCTGCCATCAAGTACGTGGATGCAATAGGTATGGAGGGCTGTGGTCCAGGGGACTGGGCAGAATAAGAGTTTGGCATGGACTAGATGGGCTGAATGGCCTGTTCCTGAGCTGTAGTGCTGTGCAACTATCTGATCGCAGACATCTGGACTTATCTGACAGAGACAGATTTTGCAGATGCTGGAATCTGGATCAACACTTCAAAAGCTGGAGGAACTCAAGGGGCCTGGCAGCATCTATGGATGAAAATGGACAGTCAACGTTTCAAGTTGGGATTCTTCATCTGGTGTCCTAATCTGCACTAGAGTGTATCTAAAGTTTGGCTTCATTTCCAGTTTATTGCCCAATCACACCCGTTGACAAACCTTTGGTCTAAAACACTCCTTGCCTCTGATTTAAATATATTGGATGACTTGACCTTTAGTGGTCATTGGGGTAGAGGCTTTACATCCTTCTCATGGTAGACACAAGAGATTCTGCAGATGCTGGAAATCTTGAGCAACACACACACAAGATGCCAGAGGAACTCAGCAGGTCAGGCAGCATCTATGGTGGGGAATAAACAGTCAACATTTTAGACTGAGACCCTACATCAATTTGGTATTTGTGATAATCGCATCCAGCTCAGGTTTCCTCAATGGTGTCCAAGGAATTTGCTTTTAATATATCCACTCCTGAAAAGCTCCTTCCACCCAATTTTCTGATGTGGTAACTGCATTAGTGTTAGGGTTAAGGTTACATACAGTATCTCTATGTCAGTTTGAAGTGTCCAATATGTCCTGCACTCTGCACTGGCCCAAGGACCTTCCAGTGCTCCTCCTCGTTCTAATCTTAAGTGGCTGATCCCTTCAACAAGACATCTGTCCTTCAGTTTTCGCCTTCCCCCACCAACAAAAATATCCCGACAGTATTTATCATATTAAGCCAAATTGAGTTCGCAAACATGAGGAAATCTGCAGACGCTGGAAATTCAATCAACACACACAAAAAGTGCTGGTGAACACAGCAGACCAGGCAGCATCTATAAGAAGAGGTACCGTTGACGTTTGGGGCCGAGATCAGGCATGAACCGTAAGGTACCCCAAAGGACCCAAACAGCAATAGTGGCATCAGGCTGCGAACCCTCCTCACCCACAAGATGTGGTAGAGTTTTGAGGACGCTGGCAGGCTGAGGTTTGTGTTTCAAGCCGGAGAAACGTTCTTGGCTTTGTCAAGTTCAGGAAGATGTTTACCCCACTGAAGACCATTGGTTTGGCTGCTGTCGACTTGAGATCTTCAAGCTAAATGGCAGGATTGATCTCCATCTAGTATTCCAAACAGGCTTGAAACAGGTCTTGGCCCTCAAACTACAGAAATAGGAGGGGAACGACCCTGGAAGATTGTTGGACAAGTAAGTGCCTCGGACAAATTGAGCCCTTTAACCTGAAACACAGGCACTGTGTAGGCCAGATACCACATCAAAAAATTGGGTGGAAGGAGTTCTTCAGGCAAATTCTTCAGGCACCTTTGAAGAATCCAGTACCCCTGAGTTAGATGTGATTATTATACCTAGTTAAATACCAAGCTGGAAAGCATTTTTTTGTCGTCCCCTCAGCATCAGTAAGTGCACATGTTTGCCAAGATAAAAGTGAAAACTAAACGTTGGCATGCAGTATGTAATTATAGATTGGTTTGAACTTACATAGAGGTCTGATTATATCTGTGGCAGCAAGTTTGAATAGCAAATGGGCGACCCCTATTCCTTAAGATCCAATTTGAATCAAGTGAGGCCTTTCTCAGTCAACAGGTTACTGCTCTTGTTGGACGAGACTCTGCTGTGCGGACCACACACAAGAACTAATTTCTACAAGACTCTTATTGTTTCTTGTCGGAAGGCGAATACCAGAAAACTTTAATTTGTCAACTCTTAAATTTTAGGCATTTGGAATGGTCCAAATTGCATAATTGCCAGCAAGGGTATTTGAAAAATGCAGGTAAATTATAAAGTTCTTTGAAAATAATTTGCCGTTTTTGCACGTCGCAGGTCTCTGCGAGGCTTGGATCACGTAGGCAGTTACATTCTTTCCATCAAGAGGCTGAACTGGGAGGTTTAAAACTCCGAGCAACACACACAATATGCTGGAGAACGCAGCTGGCCAGGCAGGATCTATGGAAAAGAGTAAACAGTCAAAGTTACGGGCTGAGATGCTTCATCAGGACATGCTTAAAACTCCGGCTTAACTGCATTACTTGGTGTGTTTGTATGGCAGCCAGTTTTGTAGATAACTGTATAGGAATTGTATTCAGGAGGAGTTTGGGGAAGAAAGTTGGAACTCCATGTCCTTGGAATGATGTGAGTGATGCCTTCATTACCGGCAACTAGCATTAGCATGCAAGGCATGTTGTTTTGAGGAGCAGGAGTCTAATACTTCTGTCAGTCGCACTCTTGTTACAAGGGGTTACACAAAGCAGAGGATTGAAAGAGGCTTCAGAGGTTTGCAGTCTCAACCAGCTTCATCATGGGCACAACCCTCCCCATCATCAATGATATCTTCAAAAAGCAGAGCCTCAAGTATCCATCATTAAAGACCCTTACCATCTGGGACATGCCGTCTTCTCATTACTACCACCAGAGAAGAAATATAGGAGCCCGAAGACACGCACTCAACATTTTAGGAATAACTTCTAGCCCCTCTGCTACTAGATTTCTGAACAATCCATGAACCCATGACCACTACATCACGATTCCTCCTTTGCACTCTTTATATATTTATTATTGTGAGTTGCAGTATTTTTTTATACCTTGTGCTGTACTGCTGCGACAAGACAACACATTTCATGACTCATGTCAGTGATAATAAACCTGAATCTGATTAAGAAGTACTTCATTTGGTCAAAGTGGTCTGTGCCAATGTTTGCACTTCACGTGAACCTCCTCCAGATCTGTATCGTAAGGATGTTTATCCAGGTACTGGACGGCATAAGAATTGCTGATTGATAGATGTGGGATATTTCAAGTGTGATGGACAATAGGAGCTTAAATTCAGGTGTATTGTATTCAAAGGCATATATACACAGGGTATAAACAGCATAAAAATTAGCTTTACGTAGCAATTGTAATTACAGGGAAGGCATCCATAAGTTAATATAAACTTAAATTAACATAAATTATACACAACCTACACTTGCGTAGTAATTAAATAAACAAAATCAGCATAAACACTCTAGTTAAGATCATTGTTGTTCCTTTTCAGACAGCATGTTTGCTGTTTCCGTAGATTTTATCAGTTGCTAGCTTGACGCTCAACCCAGCACAGATGGAAGACACACACCCTGTGCAAGGGGTACTACTACTACTATGTCGACTCAGGCCTAGGGGGCCGGCGTCGGACACGGTGACGGACTCTCCACTTCTCCCCCTCCCACATCAGTGTGTTCAGTTCATCTACATTAGGTGTGGTGGCTGGGTTCAAACTCCAGACCATTCACCTTGAAGACCAGTGCTGATGCTACTACACCACCGGCTGACTAAGTGTAAGGTGGACAAAGAGAAAAAGAAATATAATCTGAGATAGTGTCAGGGTTTTTCAGTTCAAGAACCTGAATGGGCAGTGGTGCAGAAGCTGTTGTACGGCCTTGAGGTCTGGGCCTTCAGATTCCTGTACCTCCTACCTGATGGCATCATCAAGAAGAGGGCGTGTGCTGGATGGTTGGTGTCCCTGATGATGGATGTTGCCTTCCTAAGACATCCCCTCTTGTAGATGTCCTTGATACTGGGGTGGGGAGGGGTGGAATGACACAGTATCTGTGAAGGAGCTGGTGCTGTTCTTCCCACCGTCTAGAGCAGGGGCTCCCAACCTGCGGCCCATGGACCCCTCAGTTAAATGGTAGAGGTCCATGGCATAAAAAAGGTTGGGAAACCCAGATCTAGTGCATCGGTTGTCTCTAGTACCACTCCCTCACCAGTCAAGGCACAAAAGGCTAATCTGTTGAAGAGGCCAGAGTGTACACCATCTACTCTCTAAGGTACATTTACCAGGGTTTCCCAAAGCTGTGATCTATATTACCTGAATTTTCTGTTTTCATTCCTTATTTTACAGTGAAAAGATTGGCTAAACCTCACCTGGATGTTTGAGACATTCTAAATGAAGCTTCCCAGGAAAAATCCATATATTTTTTGCCATGTTCACAAGCATGGTGATGTACCGTGCAATGAAAAATTTGCTCCCAGCAGCACCATAGGCAACAGGTACAGACAACACACAGAGTGCAAATTATACATAACGTTATGTCATACAAATACCATACCATACAAATTATATATAGCATTAAAAGCAAGACCCTTAGTGCAAAACGGAAGGATATAACTGAAGACAGAGTATCCAGGTAAGTAGTAACATCTTAGTTACACAACACACAAAATGCTGGAGGAGCTTTGCAGGTCGGGCAGCATTTATGGAAATGAATAAACAAAGTTCAAAGTAAATTTATTAGCAAAGTACATATATACAACCCTGAGATCCATTTTCTTGTGGGCATACTCAATAAATCCATAGAATAATAACTATAACAGAATCAATGAAAGACCGCTCAACTTGTGCATTCAAACAGAGTGCAGAAGGCAATAAACTGTGCAAATACAAAATAAAAAGAAGTAATAATAATAACTAAATAAGCAATAAATAATTAAGAACGTGAGATGAAGAGTCCTTGAAAGTGAGTCCATTGGTTGAGGGAACACTTCAATGATGGGGCAAGCGAAGTTATCCCCTTTGGTTCAAGAGCCTGATGGTTGAGGAGTGGTAACTGTTTCTGAACCTGGTGATGTGAGTCCTGAGGCTCCTGTGCCTCCTTTCTGAGGCAGCAGCAAGAAGAGAGCATGACTTGGACGTTAGGGGGTCCCTGACGATGGAAGCTGCTTTCCTGTGACAGCGTTTCATGTAGACGTGCTCAGTGGTTGAGAAGGCTTTACCCGTGACAAACGGCTGTACTCACTTTTTGCAGGATTTTCCTTTCAACAGCATTGGTGTTTCCAAACCAGGCTATGATGCAGCCAGTCGGTATATCCTCCACTACACATCTGTGGAAGTTTGCCAAAGTTTTAGATGTCGTGCCATATCTTTGCAAACTCCTAAGGAAATAGAGGCACTGCTGTGCTTTCTTCATAATTACACTAATGTGCTGGGCCCAAGACAAAACCTCTGAAATGATAACAATGAAGAATTTAATGTTGCTGACCCTCTCATCCCTGATCCTCTGATGAGGACTGGCTCATGGGCCTCTGGTTTTCTTCTCCTGAAATCAATAATCACCTTCTTGGTCTTGCTGACATTGAGTAAGAGGTTGTTATGACACACTCAGTCAGATTTTCAATCTTGACGTTTCAGGCGGAGCCCTTTCATCAGGAATGGAAAGGAGAGGGGAAGATGCCAGAATAAGAAGGTGGGTGGAGGGTAAGGAGGGCAAGCTAGAAGGTGACAGATGAAGCCTGGTGGGTGGGAGAGGGGGGGATGAAGTAAGAAGTTGGACTGAAATGTACCACTACAGTGCACATATTACTGACTGAGTGTTCCCAGAATTTTCTATATTTATTTCATTCCATGTGAATGTTGGTAGTTGTCCTGAAGTGGCCAACAGACAACGGAAAACTGAATGGGAGACCTGGGATTTTCAGTGCAAACAAGATGTTTGCAGTGTTTCTATCTCATTCAGGTGCAGAGCATTTAATTGAATGATTAGGTAGAGTCCTGCTCTGCTGTGTAAGGATTGCTTTCCAGAGTGTTGTTAGGAGTGTAAACCTTGGGAATAAATGGCACTTGTGTCCCGTTGCTTTGCTCAGTTATTCCCACGTCGGTCCAGCTGCAGATTGTATGATAATGTCAGAACATGTACAGTAATCAAATGAAAGTACAATTGGTCAATAAATGTCTGTAATATTGTCATCGCTGTTAAGTCTAAATCATATGATGGAAAAACCATGCATTTTCTTGTGAACTATCAAGTACCAAATGGGATAAAAACAGCTGGACTCAATAGTGTGACTCTATGCTGAGCCTGGTTACAGTGACATATTATTTGGAACACTGAGAACTCTTCCAGAATGTTCTTAAAAACCTCCTTGAAAATATACAGCATCCTCACCAACTTGTTGGAAACTCTGGTTTGTGACTAATCAAATTAGAGGAGCAACAGGCTTGGTGCTGAGAACGCGATGGATGGAAGTTAAACTCCCTCAACACTCAGGTAGCCATTAGCCATCGCATTAGACCTACACACCTTGGAGCATGGAAGAATGATCCTATTGAAACATAAAAGATCCTAAAAGGGTATAATGTGGTGGAAGTTGAGATTAGTCTTCATTGGTGGGAGAATCTCAAATCAGTGGAGATGAATACACGACTGAGAGAAGCTGTTTCCAAGCTAAGGTGTGTGGGAGTTTCTCGCAGGGTCTGATGAATCTCTGGAATGTTCTAGCCCAGAGGCTTGTGGAAGCTGGGTCATAGGGAGTGTTTCAAGAAGAAGTAGATAATTTATTTGAAAGATCAGGGAATTAAGGGATATAGAAAACTGGTACTGAAAAGATGAGGCCTGAGGCAAATCAGCCATGATCATGTTGAATGGTTGTGAAGGCTTGAAGCATGTGTGTGTGTGCATGTTAGGGGAGTGAGGCTTGCTGAATGACGTTTGCTAGTTCCTATTATTTACATAGGGCTGAGATGATTGAAATCCAACCCACAATATTTCTGTAAGATGCGATGACATCAAGTGGAGTGTTTGTCCTTTGCTTCCTGTTGACTTCAGTTTTATCACAGCTTCTTAATATCGCTGTTGTGATGTCAAGGACAGTAATCTCCACTTTCCTTTTCCTGTTTATTGAACTCTATGTTATTCCTTTTGTCCTGAGAGAATAGTCTGATTTAGATACTCTTTAATTATTCTAAATTGTGAGATACTGAAGTTTTTTTTAAGCGTGTCATACCAGACATTCAGCCATTCTTGTCTGGCACGTGGTGTCAGGATTAACCAGGTCACGTTATTAGCATTCCTGACTCGACCCTTGTATTTTTTACAAGGCCGAGTGGCTAGCTTGAAACTCAATACTGAAGTGGAGCTCTCTGATGTTTATGTGGGTTGAATTTCCCCAGTCCACTTTCTGTCAGATATTATCCTAGGTACTGAACCCAAGAGATCCTGCAGTTCCTGGAAATCCAGAGTAATACACACAAAATGCTGGGGGAAAGCGACATGTCAGACAGCATCTATGGAGACGGATAAAGAATGGACGAAAGCTGTCAGCCTGAGAAATAAAATGAGCATCTTATATTGTGCATCCTCTCACCCCTTCTCTTCTCCTTACCTTCCTCTGGTGCCTGTCCTCCTTCCCTTTCTCCCGGCGTCCATTCTCCTCTGCTGTCAGATTCTTTCTTCTTCAGTCCTTTGCCTTTTCCACCTACCTCTCCCCAGCTTCAAATTTCACGCCTCACCTGGCTTCACCTATCACCTGCTAGCTTATATTTCTTTCCTTCTTAACCTGGCTTCTTCTCCCTTCCTTTCTGGTCCTGATGTAGTGCCTTAGCCTGAAACATCAACTCTTTATTCATTTCCGTAGATGTTGCCTGACTTGCTGAGTTCCTCCAGCATTTTGTTTGTGTTATTCTATATACTGAGCAAGGTTGGTAATATTAGGAATAATCATATGCTGCTCCCAGTGACAAACCACATATATAATGTGTGCATAAAGCATAAAAATAATGGTTTATAACCTTGTTTTCATTGTTCTGTCACTTCTGTTTGGGCATCCTTCTATCAAAAGTAATTCTTTGGTGCAGAATTATACCTCTTGTAAGTAGAGCTACTAGGACTTGATGTTTCAATCCCTATGGTAAGTTGGCACCCTCGATGTTGGCAGTGGGTTTGGAGTGGTGACAAGGAGGGAGGGTAGGTATGTCATCGGGGTCATCAGGTGGGCACCCTCTTTCTTTGACGTTTTGTTGATAAGCCCACGACGTCTCCAGAGGGCTCAACAGTGCTACCTGGCATCCCAGATACACCCCCCTCAGTTCCATACCCTCCTGTCTTCATCTTGCAGCCCAGTTGTTGTCTTTCCTTTTAATCCAAATCCAATTGCTGCTTTCTTCTGCTGCGTTTGACAAGGACTTGATCGCTTGTTGGAGGGAGTGACCCCTCACCCCAAAGTTATAAGATGCCTCCTCCCACTTTAGTGATTTCTCACAACCTTTGTTAAAAGGGAGGGCAATCATATTTTTTCATGAACATCACTGTTCGACCAAATCCAATTGGAACCTGGACTTTCAATACAACAGTAAAATACAATCCCTGAGTTTAACAGAGTTCTAATGGTTGCTGACAGAAAAATTGAAATCCAGATAACCTTAGCAGATATTCTCCCTGGAGCTCAGACAGAATGGAGGCACTTAATGTAAGTTGGGCCAGAGTTTCCCTCGGACTCTATTCAGTTCAATTCTATAAAGGACATACAGTTGAAGTCAGAAGTTTACATACCCCTTAGCCAAATACATATAAACTCAGTTTTTCACAATTCCTGACATTTAATCCTAGAAAACATTCCCTGTCTTAAGTCAGTTAGGATCACTACTTTATTTTAAGAATGTGAAATGTCAGAATAATAGTAGAGAGAATGATTTATTCCAGCTTTTATTTCTTTCATCACTTTCTCAGTGGGTCAGAAGTTTACATACACTTCGTTCGTATATGGTAGCATTGCCTTTAAATTGTTTGACTTTACACTTCGTTCGTATTTGGTAGCATTGCCTTTAAATTGTTTTGGGTGGCCTTCCACAAGCTTCTCACAGTAAGTTGCTGGAATTTTGTTCCATTCCTCCAGACAGAACTGGTGTAACTGAATCAGGTTTGTAGGCCTCCTTGCTCGCACACGCTTATTCAGTTCTGCCCACAAATTTTCTATAAAAATCCTATAAAAAATAGTGGATACCGCCCATGGATTAGGACCCCTCTCCCCCACCTCCACCATTGAGAACATCTACACGGAACATTGTCGCAGCATTCATCATCATGGACCCCCATTGCCCAGGTCATGTACCCTTCTCACTACTGCCATCAGGAAGAAGGCACAGGAGCCTCAAGACTCACACCATCAAGTTCAGGAACAGTTATTACCCCTCAATCCTCAGACTCTTGAACCAAAGGGGATAACCTCACTTGCCCCATCATTGAAGTGTTCCCACAACCCAAGGTCTCACTTTCAAGGTCACTTCATCTCATGTTCTTGACATTTATTTGCTTATTTATTCATTATTATTATTATTTCTTTCTTTTTGTATTTGGACAGTTTGTTGTGTTTTGCACGCTGATTGAATGCCCAAGTCAGAACGGTCTTTCATTGATTCTGTTACATTTATTATTCCATGGATTTATTGCGTATGCTTGCAGGTAAGTGAATCTCAGGTTTGTATATGGTGACATATATGTACCTCGATAATAAATCTACTTTGAACTTGAAAAATCCAACACATAGAATTCCATCACAAAGCTCCCATTCAATCTTCCACAGCCTTTGACTGCCTGAGGGGTAGTATGTTAGCCGCAGAGCGAAGGGAACCTGAAACCGTCGCGCTCCAGTGTATTGAATATTACAAGCAAAGCTTAACTAGGAAAATGAAGTACAGGAGATGTAAATCCAAAGTAACAAACACAAAATGCTGAAGGAACTCAGCAGGTTGGGCAGCACCTATGAAGAGGACGATTCTGATGAAATGCCTTGGCCCAAAATGTCGACTCTTTATTCCTCTCCATATATGCTACCTGACCCGCTGAGTTCTATTTGCAACTCATATAACTTGCTAAGGTTAAGGATTAAAGATCAGCTTTATTTGTCACATGTACATCGAACGTACAGTGAAATGTGTCGTTTGCATCAAATCAAGCCAATGAGGATCGTGCTGTGGGAAGCCCACAAGTGTCAAAATTGCATGGCCACAGCTCACCAACCCTAACGCTTACGTCTTTTTGGAATGAGGGTGGAAACTGGAATCCCGAGAGGAAATCCACGCAGTCACGGGAAGAACGTACAGGCTCCTTACAGACAGTGGCGGGAATTGAACCTCCACCAGTGGTCGCTGGCACTGCTATGCTACCGTGTCGCCCTTTAGCACACGCACGTGCACAGGACTTGGTCTTTAACGGTTTTATCAGAATACTACCTCACTTTTAAAATATTCATTACTTCTGTTTTTGCACTATTTGTAATCTGTTTAATATACATATATATACTTACTGTAATTCATTTATTTATTATTTTTTTTTCTTTCTATAATATCATGTATCGCATTGTGCTATTGCTACTAAGTTAATAAATTTCATGACACATGCCAGTGGTAATAAACCTGATTCTGATTCTGAAATGGATCAAAATCTGTACCAGAAATATGAATGCAGCTGCTTATTAATGTGCTGTAGTTAATAGACTAAGGTGAGGGAGTACTGGGTCTGAGATCGACAGACTGCCCGAGCTGATATAGTGAGTGTAGGGGCTGAGAGGTGAGGAGATCTGTGGGGAAAATCCTTGTGCTTTATCTTTATAACTTTAAAGTTCAAAGTAAATGTACTATCAAAGTACATATATTTTACCATATGCATCACACACAAAATGCTGGAAGAACTCAGCAAGTAATGCAGCATCTATGGAGGGGAATAAACTTTTGACATTTCGAGCTGGGACCTTTCATCATCCTATCCATAGATGTTATTTGACTGGCTGAGTTCCTCCAGCATTACTTGTATGTGTTGCTCAAGATATCCAACATCTGCAGAATATCTTGTGTATTTGTTACCATATCCTACCTTGAGATTCAGTTTCTTGTAGGCATCTAGAGAAAAAAAAAATCAGAATTTTCTGACAAACAGTGCATAAACAAAGACTGTCAAACAACCAATGTGCAAAAGACAAACTGCTCAAATAAACATAATACTGAGAACATGAGTCATAAAGAGTCCCTGGAAAATGTGTCTGTAGGTCATAGATTCAGTTCAGAGTAGGGGTGAATGAAGTTATCCACACTGGTTCAAAAGCCTGATGGTCGTATGGTAATAACTGTTCATGAACCTGGTGGTGTGGGACCTGAGGCTTCTATACCTCCTGTCTGATGACAGTAGCAAGAAGGCATGCCCTGGATGGTAGGGGACTTTGATGATGGATATGCTTTCTCATGGCAGTGCTCCATGTAAGTGTGCTCAATAGTGGGGAGGGTTTTGCCTGTGATGGACTGGGCTGTATCCACCACTTGATGTAGGCTTTTCTGTTCCTGGGCATTTAACCGGGCCATGTTGCAACCCACCACTGTGATACTCTCCACTGTGCATCTAGATGTTTTAGATAAGATGCCAAATCTATGCAAGTTACTAAGAAAGTAGAGGCATTGTCATGTTTTCTTTTAGATAATCAGTGGGGGCCTGTCTATCCTGTTTCAAATATTCCTATTATTCTGGACATTTGGTGCAGAAGGAACACAAGGGAGCAGACAGCTGTACTGTGCTACTGATTGGCCCACTGTTGCTAGGGTCGGCCAAAGAAAGAACTTGCGATTGGCCTATTTGTCAACTGTATGATTTGATTGGCTGGTCCCTATGCTGTTGCTAGGATGCTGGTCCTCACTGATTGGCACCATGTGTTGCTCTGTGGAAGTGCTGGCTTATTTAAAGGGGAGGGCTGTTGGAACTCAAAAGCAAACAGAAGGTAAAGAATACAGAAGAATGATGAGAAACCTCTGAGGACACAGATATGCTGAGGTAAAGGAAGCAATGGATGTTGCAAGGAGATAAGTTTTCATTGTCAGGAGCAGTTGTCATAGAGTGGAAATTGAGAGATTCTTGTTGACACTAATCTGGTTGCCAAATTAGCTATCTTATGTTTAGAAACAAACTTGATTTAAATCTTCACCATAACCTTTGCTCCTCCTGATAATCATACCACATGATGTTGTGGATCTATTGTCCAAGCAGGCCTTATTCATAACTGGAAAACATAGAAAACCTACAGCCTAATACAGGCCCTTCAGCCCACAAAGCTGTGCCGAACATGTCCTTTTTAGAAATTACCTAGGGTTACCCATAGCCCTCTATTTTTCTAAGCTCCATGTACATATCCAGGAGTTGCTTAAAAGACCCTATCATATCCGCCTCCACCACTGTCTCTGGTAGTCCATTCCACGCACTCACCACTTTCTGCATAAAAGACTTACCCCCTGACATCTCCTCTGTACCTACTTCCAAGCACCTTAAAACTGTACCCTCTTGTGTTAGCCATTTCAACCCTGGGAAAAAGGGCTGATCAATTCTACTCAGTGTAAATTAATGGAGTTGTTATACTCAGTGACCACTTTATTAGGCAGCTCCTGTATCTAATAAAGTGGTCACTGCGTGTATGTTCGTGGTCTTCTGCCGCTGAAGCCCATCCACTTCAACGTTCGATGTGTTGTGCGTTGGAAGCTCTTCTGCACACCACTGTTGTAGTGTGTGGTTATCTGAGTTACTGTCGCCTTCCTGTCACCTTGAACCAGTCTGCCATTCTCCTCTGACCTCCCTCATTAACAAGGCATTTTCCCCCACAGAACTGCCGCTCACTGGATTTTGTTTTGTTTTTCACACCATTCTCTGTAAACTATAGAGGCTGATGTGTGTGTGAAAATCTCAGGAGATCAGCAGTTTTTGATATACTCAAACCACCCTGTCTGCAACCAACAATCATTTCATGGTCAGTCACATTTCTTCCCACTTCTAATGTTTGGTGTAAACAACAACTGAACCTCTTGACCATGTCTGCATGCTCTTATGCATTGAGTTGCTGCCACATGATTGGTTGATTAGATACTTGTATTAACATGCATGCCTAATAAAGTGAATGTGAATGTATAAATTCAAACTACATTCATATTTCATTTTGTGATATTAAGCCAACAATCACAGAGTGCCAAACTCCTGTCTTTTTATTAGCTGTTCCATCTCATGCCACTAGTTTTTGAAAAATTCCCAGTCTCCTGCTCTACCTTAATAGATAGGAGAGTTCAGCCTGAATAATCAAGTTCACTAATGACACAGCAGTGTTTGGGCTCATCGACAATGATGACGAGACTGCATACAAAGCGAAGGTTGAGCGGCTGGTAGGATGGTGCAAGCAAAACAACTTGAGTCTCAGTGTGGACAAGATCAAGGAAACGATTGTGAACTTTAGCAAGGTGTAGGCTGACCACTCCTTACTACACATACACGGCTCCTCTGTGAAGAGAGTTAGGAGCACATAATGGACAATCTCACCTGGTCCCTTAACACCACGTCTTTGGTCAAGAAAGTGCAGTTGCGTCCCCACTTTCTGAGAAGATTGAGGCAAATGAGACTCCCCTCACCCATTTGAACCAACATTCACAGGAGCACCATCAAGAGTGTTCTGGCCAGCTGCATCACCGACTGGTACGGGAATTGCAAGGCATCTGACCGCAGGTCTCCAATAAGGATTCCAAGGACCCCTGAGAGGATCATCAGGGCCCCTCTTCCCCCCCATTAGAGATATTTATCAGGAACACTGCGTATGCAGGATCCTTAGCATCGTTAACGATCACTCCCATCTGTCCAACAATTTCTTTCACCCCCTACCATCAGGCGGGAGGTACTGCAGCATTAGGACGAGAACTGTTAGGATGGGAAACAACTTCACCCCCAGGCCATAAGATTACAGACCAGCCAAGTCTCATCACTTTTGAAATGCCTGTTAGTGTTGTACTGTTTACACATGCACCTAATTATTTGTTAATCTATTTGTTGTAATATTACTTTACCTGTTATGTGTGGGAGTTACATATACTGTGTTTTGCACCTGGGCCCGGAGGAATGTTGTTTCGCTGGGTGGTGTACGGTTAGATGACAATAAACTAACCTGAACTTGAATAAGGCAACAACCTTGAAACCTTGATGCTGACCTGGCAGATTTCCCTGACAATCAGTTATTACTCCTAATAATACATCAGAACACGTTTGAGTTCATTTTTCTAAAGGATGTTGCACATTGGTACAGTAAATTTTCCGTCAACCAGGTGAGGACAGGGATAGCAAAGGAAGCAGCATCCTGCTAAGTTTAAAAGTAGTGTGATGGGGTTCCAGTATTCATGACTAATCTATTCTACCTCTAGTTTTTTGCTGCTTTGTATGCCCTAGCTTTTGATAGAATATTTTTGTTAACCTCCTTGACGAAGGCAAACGTCAATGTAAAAATAATCACTATCACCTTCTGTAGACCAACTGTTTGAGATGCGGGTTGATAGACATCGGGTAGTGAGTCCCTGGTGGGAAAAGGAAATGTTTCACACATCAAAATCAGCCTGAAGAAATTTAACATTATGTCAAAAAACCGGGAAGACATTGCATTCAAAAGATACACCTGGAGGAGATCTGTTCAGGAGGGAGCTGCGCTAAATGAGAACAAACTCTGTTGTGCCGCAGAGAACAAGCGGCAGCTGTGAAAGTAGAGACTGAATAACCACTAACAACAGCCAGCAATTAATCTTGTCCACATTGCACCAGAATAAGTGGATCCCAGATCTGCCTCTACAGCCACTTGAGAACCCATCAAAAGACAACCCCTTGGGAGAACATCATACTCAACTTGAGTGATCACACAACTACTGGTCAGTTGACTACTTACCGTAAATTGACTCTAGTCTGAAAATAAAACCGGAGAGGTAGTTGATGGAAATGTGGAGAGAATGAAGTATGGGACTACATTGCATTCGACCAATGGTTCCCAAACTTTTTTTGGGTTACTGCCCCCTTGGCTCCCAGACCACACTCCTAGTGCTCCCCCACCCTTTCTGGCCATTACATTAAAACTATAAAGAATTTTGATTTACGATGCACAGTGAAAGAAAATAGGAATTGCAAATTCAAAGCAGTGACAAATAATTGCAAAAAATATTCAAATCTATTTAAAACTACAAATACTTTTTTTTAGTCAATTACAGTAAAAACAATTTTCATCAACAATTTTAGAGCATACATTAGTAGTCCAACTTTTTACTTCTTCATTGCTTTCAGTGAGATGGATCGGCTTGGTGCAGTGCTGTCTGGTCCTCAACATCAGCCTGAATGTCACCCAGAAGGAGCCTCAGATCCCCACATTCGCTAACTTTCAGTCTGTTTCTTTGCTTTGAAAATAGTTGGGTGATGGCACTGAAACCGTGCTCCACTAAGTAATGATATCAGAAAGACAATAAAGAACATCTTGACCTTTTTCCATTGTGCAAGATAGCATTCAGCTACTTCTGTCTCCAACAAAGTCTTGATGTGATTTTTTGAACCTTGGTTTCAGCTCAAAGACATTTTGTAGTGAGGTCAATGTTTCCTCCATCCTTTCTGTTAATTCTTCATTACAAGTTTTCAGTGGGTAATGGATTTATTACCCAATCTAGAATTTGGATTGCGAGAAGACTCTGAAATCCTCCTGACATGTCTTTATGTCCAGCTCTCAGATGGGTACAGTATACTTGAAGACCATCTGGTATTCTTTTTCTCTCTTTCAACTCAAAGAGGCTCAGAAATTGGAAAAAGTCGCGATGGCCAATGTTGTACTGTACTTAAATAGGGGTAACTCGGACAGAATTGTGGCGACGACTGCTTTGCCTTTGATAAGATTGACACCATTTCCTTGCATTTGAAGATAGATTTTATTAAACTTTGTGAATAGTTCTGACAAATAAGCAATATCATGCCTAATATTCTTGAGTTGATTACTGATTGAAGTTTCAAGTCTTCAAAGAATTTTATCACAGTTTCAAAAAGTACATAAAAGCATCTCAGGCAGTTTCTTTTGAGAGCCATCTGATTTCTGTATGCAACAGCAAGCATTCAAATTGTTCATCATTCTCAATGCAAAGCTCTTGAAATGGTTGAGAATTGAGAGCATGGGACCTGATTTTATCTACCGCTGTGATAACAATATTAGTAATTTGTGCAACTGGTCACTTAGGTTTTTTTTTGCAATAAGTTGTTAAACCATACGACTATAAAACATAGAAGCAGAATTAGGCCATTCGGCCCATCAATTCTGCTTCACCATTCCATCATGGCTGATTTATTATCCCTCTCAACCCCTTTCTCCCGCCTTCTCCCATAACCTTTGACAGTCTGACTAATTAAGAACCTATCGGCCTCTGCTTTAAACATACTCAATGGCTTGGCCTCCACAGCTGTCTGTGGCAATGAATTCCACAACTTCACTACTCTCTGGCTGAAGAAATTCCTCCTCATCTCTGTTCTAAATGGATGTCCGTATAATCTGAGGCTGTGCCTTCTGGTCCTATACTCACCCCCTATAGGAAACGTTCTCTCCACATCCATTTTATCAAGGCCTTTCAATGTTTGATAGGTTTTAATAAGATCCCCCCTCATTCTTCTAAACTCCAGCAAGAACACGAAGCACAACCTCATATGTTAACCCTTTCATTCCTGCAATCATTCATAAGAACCTCCTCTGGAACTTCTCCAATGCCAACACATCTTTTCTTCGATAAGGCGCTCAAATCTGCTGAGACCTGCTCACAATACTCCAAGTGTGGTCTGATCAAAGCCTTATAAAGCGTTAGCATTACATCCTTGCTCTTATATTCTAGTCCTCTCAAAATATATGTTAATGTTGCAATTGCCTTCTTTACCACTGACTCACCTGCAAATTAACCCTCAGGGAATCCTGCACAAGAACTCCCAAGTCCCTTTGCATTTGGATTTTTGAATTTTCTCTCTGCTTAGGAAATAGTCTGTGCCTTCACCCCTTCTTCCAAAGTGCATGGCCATATACTTCCCTACATGATATTCCATCTGCCATTTCTTTACCTATTCTCCCAATTTAAGTCCTCCTGCAGACTCCCTGCTCCTTCTACACTGCCTATCCCTCCTCCTATCGTCATATCGGCTGCAAACTTGGCCAGATAGCCATCAATTCTGTCATATAATGTGAAAAGGAGTGGTCCCAACACTGACCCCTGTTGAACACCGCCAGTCACCAGCACTTTGACCATGAATTACACAGTGAATGGCAAATATGTATTACAAGAAAGTAATAAACCCACAGTGGTGCCCTGTCATTGATGATGGGCCACCTGGTTCACAAGTGAGAATGTTGGGGAGCGGAATGTCCTTAAGTTGCTCAACAATCCAAAATATTGACTCCCCCTTTATATCTGTTTCTAGTCCCCTTGCAAATACCAATTCTTGAACCATTCTTTCCCCTTTTATGAAGTGAACATAACCAAGAAGAGAAAGGTTTGTTGCCTGGCAAAGTTGACTCATCCAACTGCAGAGCATATTCTGTTGTCGGAAGTATGTTGCTGAATGTGTATTTCACATTCTCAGACATTTCATCTCTTTGTCTTTGAACAGAGTTGTTGCTCAGGAAACACTTCAATTATTTGGTCTGGTGACTTGTGCAAAGGCATTCTCAGAACTTTACTTACAGCTGGGGCTCTATCTGTATGGGGCTTTCCAGATTTAGCAATGAACGATGAAATGTTGTATGAGGCATGTAAACCAACACTGTTTTGTTGTGAAGTGCTGCCAAGCATGTTTTGAAGTGTTTTCTATCTTTGAAAGTTTTCACAAAGTGACTGAAAGTAAGCCAAGTTCCTGTTTGCTTAGTCAGAGTGTTTACTCTTCAAATGTTCAAGGAGTGTGGATGGTTTCATTGCCTCATTTGAAAAAGCCTTCTCTTACAACAGATGCACTGGTTGTTTGGTTCTGGTATAAATCTATATTTCATATACTCCACACAATACAGCCTAGACTTCTTTTTCATTGGGCCTGCTTCTGTCAATTTCATTATGGATTAATGACCACAGTCAATTATCTATTGTGTAATTCCCACCCCAAGTGCTGCAATCAATAAAGATGAAAGTTATGATGTCATCATAGCTCCAGCAAGGCCTGGCTCTCTGCCTGAAGGTAAATAAAGAGGGCCAGCGATACCTTGGGCTGTGGGCTAGAGAAATGCGGTCAAGCCCATTAGAAAGAGCAGATTCTGAACTTTACCCCATTGAATACCATATCCTAATTCACAGGA
This sequence comes from Mobula birostris, assembly GCF_030028105.1. NCBI lineage: Eukaryota > Metazoa > Chordata > Chondrichthyes > Myliobatiformes > Myliobatidae > Mobula > Mobula birostris. The sequence goes on along the minus strand of NC_092393.1, from coordinate 49,120,244 downwards.
ATTGCATCACTGTATGATTAGATAATGGGACTTGTACTAGCTAACACTGTACTACAGTAGTGAATGGAAATATTGTGCAGGCTGAGTGTGGAAATAACATGATTTCTTCATTCCAGATTTCTCATGGTATGCCAAATACAGAAATGTCACATTGCTTTTCACAAACCATAACACACTTCGAGCAAAGTCTAAGAGAACAGTGGGTTAGAAAGAGATGAGGTGATTATGTGATCATTGTAATCAATTATGAGGGACTGAGGATCAAATACTTAAAATAAGTAATTCATTCCTTAAATTAAGCCTGTAATCCCTCAGCTGACTCCCTTGCTAATGCTCCTTTATCTTTATTGCCCCCTTAGAAACTCTTGCTGCCCCCACCGCTAATTTTGGGAACCACTGCAGTAGACAGTGGAGAGAAGGTGTATGGGAGTGAGATGGATCAGCTGGTTAAGTTGTGTAGCAACAACAACCCTGCATTCAACCTCTGTAAGATCATGTATACACAATTATGATGGGCATAGACAGGGTAAATGCAAGCTGGCTTTTTCCACTGAGGTTGCATATGACTTCAACCAGAGGTCATGTGTTAAGGGTGAAAAGTGAGAAGTTTAATGGGAACATGAGAGGAAACTTCTTCTCTCAGAGGGTTGTGAGAGTATGGAGTGAGCAGTATAAATAGTTTCAACATGGACTAGATGGGCCGAAGGGCCTGTTTCTGCGCTGTCCTTCTCTATGACTGTATGACTCTATGAATTGTTTGTGGATTTCATGAAGGGGAAGTTGGGAGAGAACACACACCAGTCCATCGAGGCATCAGCAGTGGAGAGGGTGAGCAGCCTCGAGTTCTGGGTGTCAACATCTCTGAAGATCTATATTGATGGATTTACAAAGGAGGCATGAGAGCAGCAATATTTCATTAAGGGTTTGAGGAGATTTGGTGCATCAGCAAAGACTCTAGCAAATTTATACAAATGTACTGTGGAGAGCTTTCTAACTGGTTGCATCACCGTCTGGAGGATCAGAAAAAGCTGTAGAGGAAGCTCGGTGAGCTCCATCATGGGCACTAGCTTTATGCACTAACGTCCTCTTCAAAAGACAATGCTTCAGGAAGGTGGCAAGTATCATCAAGGATCCAGACCATGCAGGACGTGGCCCCTTCCCATTCCTACCATCAGGGAGGACATGCAGGAGTTTTAGGAAACTTTAGGAAACCCTCTTCCCCTTCAGCATCAGATTTGTGAATGGTCCATGAACTTCTGAACATCAATTCAATTTTGCACTCTTTTTGATCTATTTATTTATATTTATTGTAAATTACAGTATTTAAAAAAAATGTGTCGCAGTTTACTCCTGCTGCAAAACAGTAAATTTTGCGACATGCCAGTGACAGTAGACCCGATTCTGAGTCTGACTGGGCTAATTGAATGCTTGGTGATTGATACAGACCCAAGGGCCAAGGGGCCTGTTTCTGTGCTGTACTTTTCAATGACTCTATGACTTCTGAAAAGTCCAGTCACCTAATGGCTCTAGTGTAGAAGGGCGATCAATGCTGAGTATAGAAGTTGGGACGTTATGCTGCAGTTGTACAAGATGTAGGGGAGACCGCATTTGGAATATTGTGTTCGATTTTTCTATAGGAAAGATACAATTAAGCTGGCAAAACTTCAGAGGACGTGGCTGGGACTCGGCGTACTGAGTGGAGGAGAGAGGCTGAGCAGGGTGGGACTACGTTTGGACAGCACAGTAGGGTAGAGCTTAATGTAATGCTGCTAAAGTGCCAGCAACCTGGGTTCAAACCCACCACTGTCTGCAGTGTGCTTGTATGTTCTCCCCACGACCATGTGGGTTTCCTCCACGTGCTCCGGTTTCCTCCCATATTCCAAAGGAGTATGGGGGATTGGTCACTTGGGTGGAATTGGGCGACATGGGCTCATTTGTTTGGAAGGGTCTGTTACTATGCTGTATCTCTAAGTAAAACAATTAAAAAATAAAATATTAATTGCAGCACAGGAAAATGAGGAGTGATCTTACAGAGGTATATATAAACCTGAGAATGCACGTAGTCTTTTTCCCAGGATTGAGGAATCAAGAAGGAGAGAGCATCGGTTTAGAATAGGGGTTTCCAACCTGGGGTCCACAGATCCCTGGGAGAATGTTAAGGGTCCACGGCATGATAAAGGTTGGGAATCCCTCGTTTAGGTTGAGAGGGGACTGATTTGAGAGGAACTGAGGGGCAGCCTCTTCAGTCAGAGGTTGGACAGAATGTGTTACGCTTTGCCAGAGGAAGCAGTTGTGGCAGGTACATTTACAGCATTTAAAAGGTTCTTGGAAAGTTATGTGAAGAGAACTGAGAAAACTACAGCACAGTACAGACTCATCTGGCCATAGTATTGTGCTGACCTTTTAAACTACTCTAAGATCAATCTAACCCTTCCCTCCTACCTAGCCCTCCATTTCACGATCATCCATGTGCCTATCTAAGGGTTTCTTAAATGCCCCAAATATATTTGCCTTTATTACCACCCCTGGCAGGGTATTACACGCACCCACCATTAACTGTTTATAAAACTTACCTCTGGTGGGAAAGGTTCAGAGTCATATGGGTCAAATGGAGACAAATGGGACTAGCGTAGATGAAACTCTGGGTCAGCATGGACTTGTTAGTTTGAAGGGGCTGTTTTCATGCTGTCTGACCCTTTGACTCTATGACTTTGAGAACCTAGAGTTCATTCATCAGAGGTACAAAAGAATCCAGCATAGAGCAGCACACCATCCCCTAAATTGTCCATAGTTCAAATTTCAAATTAAATTTATTATCAAAGTACATACTGTATATGTCACTATGTACCACCCTGAGAATCATTTCCTTGTGAGCACTCACAGTAGAACAAAGGAACCATCAGGCTCTTGAACCAAAGGGGATAACTTCACTCAACTTGCCCCATCATTGAAATGTTCCCACAACCAATGGACTCACTTTCAAGGACTCTTCATCTCATGTTCTTGATACTTTTTGCTTATTTATGTATTATTATTATTTTTTTATTTTTTTTTATACTTGCAGTTTGTTGTCTTTTGCATATGGGTTGAATGCCCATGGTGCGGTCTTCCATTGATTCTGTTATAGTTATTATTCTATAGATTTATTGAGTATAGCACAAGAAAATAATAAATATACTTTAACTTTAGTTTGAAATACAATGGAATGAGTGAAAAACTACATACAAAGACTGACAAACAGCCAAAAAGACAAACTGTATAAAGACAAAAAAAAATACTGAGAACACAGGTTGTAGAGTCGTTGAAAGTGAGTCCTTAGATTGTGGAATCAGTTCAGTATTGTGGTGAATGAAGTTATCCTCACCAATTCAGGAACCCGATAGTTGAAGGGTAATAACTGTTCCTGATCTTGGTGGTGTGGGCCCTGAGTCTCCTATACTTCCTTCCTGATGGCAATAGCAAGAAGAGAGCATAACCTGGATGGTGGGGGTCCTTGACAATGGATGCTGTTTTCTTCTGGCTGTGCTCCTTGTCGATGTGCTCAGTGGTGGTGTGAGCTTTTCCTGTGGTGGACCGAGCGTAGAGATCTGATGAAACACCACGTGCATAACCTGAGGCTATTGTGGGTCCAATCAGCAAAGTCAGCACACTCCAAATTGAAAGGAAAGATTTTATTTTTGACTCTTAGGGATAATCTGACAAATACAGGTTAGGTTTAGAGAAAAAGGATAAGACTTACGCTGAAGTTAGAGGGAAATAGTATTGGGATGGAGGTTCCGGCAGGTATAAACGCAAGTGAAAGGTAAGCTGTAGGGAGATAGGAAAGGTATGAAAATGCAGGATAGATATGGAGGAAACACACAGACATAGAAATGCAAAATCACTTGCAACATAGAGAGACACAAAATAGATAAAGAGATCGACACAGGAGATGCACAACAGGAAAAGAGTCCCAGGACAGGTGGGATACAGGTCCATAATTGCTTGAAATTGACATTACAAGTAGAAAGGGTCATAAAGAAAACTTTTAGCACACTGGCCTTCATAAATCCAAGTACTGAGTACAGGAGTTGGGATGTCATGTTGAAGTTGTATGAGACGTTGATAAGGTCTAATGTGGAACATTGTGTGCAGATTTGGTCACCTACCTATAGGAAAAATGTCAATAAGATTGAACGAGTGTAGAGAAAATTTACAAAGATGTTGCTGGAGCTTGAGGACCTGAGTCACAGGGAAAAGTTGAATATGTTAGGACTCTATTCCCTGGAGCGTAGGAGAATAAGGGGCGATTTGATAGAGGTTTATTTACAAAAATATTTATTTTATTTATTGAGATATAATGCAAAATAGGCCCTTTTGGCCCTTTGAGTCACGCCGCCCCAGCAGTCCCCCGATTTAATCCTGGCCTAATCGCGAGACAATTTACAATGAGCAATTAACCTGTTAACCGGTACGCCTTTGGACTGTGGGAGGAAACTGGAGCCCCTGGAGGAAACCCACACAGTCATGGGGAGAACGTACAGACTCCTTACAAGCAGTGGCGGGAATTGAACCCGGGCCACTGGTACTGTAAAGCACTGTGCTAACCACTATGCTACTATGCCACCCCTTTATGGGGGGGGGGGGTTACAGTAGATAAGGTAAATATAAACCGGCCTTTTCCACTCAGGTTTGGTGAGATGAGAACTAATGGTCATAAGTTAGGGGTGAAAGCTAAAATATTTAAGGGTAACCTGAGGGTGGCGAGAGTGTGGAACGAGCTGCCTGTGGAAGTGGTTGATGTGGGTTGATTTCAATATTTAAGAGAAATTTGGATAGGTACATGGATGAGAGGGGTATGGAGGGCTGAGGTCCATGTGTGGGTCAATGGGACGAGGCTCAATAACAGTTTGGTGCAGGCTGGATGTGCTGAATGTCTTGTTTCTGAGCTGTAGTGCTCTATGATTCTAGGTGCCAGGGCACAGAATACCTAGATATACACAGACGGGTTAGGGAATCACATTGTAGGTGCAGAAATGCAATGTAGATCTGGAAATTCAGGAGAGACTAAAAGTATGGCATAGGTATTGAGGCAAAGAATACGTGTAGTTGTAGGGAAGGGATAGGGATAAGTACCAAAGTACATGGTAGGTATCAAGAGGCAGGATAGTTAAAGGGAAAGAGGAAGGCCATAGTAGCAAAAGGACAGGTATGGGAAAGACATTGGATGTGCAGTATAAGATCATAAGACATGGGAGTGATTAATTATCACTCTCAACCCTATTCTCTTGCCTGCTCTCTGTAACCTTTGACACCCCAATGCTAATGAAGACCTATCAACCTCTGCTTTAAATATACCCAATGACTTGGCTTCTATTGCTGTCTGTGGCAATGAATTCCACAGGATCACAACCCTCTGGTTAAAGAAATTCCACTTCATCCATATTTTAAAGGGATTTCCTTCTATTCTGAAGCTGTGTCCTCTGGTCTTAGACTCTCCCATTATAGGAAACAACCCTCTCCACGTCCACTCTAGAGACATAAGGTAGATCTAGAGAAACAGGAAGTGTAAGGAGATATGAGGTAAATGCAGAGACATGAGATACTTTGAGGGATACAGGGAAGAAATAGAGACAAAATTTAATTATAGATGCAAGGAATCCAGAACAGGTCGAAATATGGAGTAAAAGTACAAAGACACATTATGGGTGTAGTGTCACATGTAAAAAAACATCTAGAGATGCAGAGAAAGTATAGATGCATTTTATTTTTTTCTTTTTATTTGTCACTCTCTTACCTGTCCAGACTAGTTTACACTTACCTCTGCCTTTTAAGTCTCTAATATTTCTAAGTTTGTGTAGATTTCTCTGTGGGATACCCATAAACTCTCACAATCATGATGCTTTGCACATTGTCTGCAAATATGCTGTTGATAATTTAGCTGCATCCACTGTGGAGTTAAGGGAATGGGTTTGTGAAAATCGAGCCCCAGCAAAGGAGTGCTCTCCTCTGCAGGGTTAGGCTTCTGAAAGAACGCGCCTTGGTCACACGGGGGCAGCAGCTTCAAGAGGATTCCACGCACTATATCAGCAACAAAAATTTCCAAGTTTACTCAGAAAAGCATGTGAAAAAGAATCCATTCCCTTCATACGTCTCCCATTTAGAGGTGATCACAGGTCAGGGCCTGAAAATAGAGTTTGGCGAAGAGGTGACTGGATAGAAGATCCAGGATAAACAGAGCCCTTCTATGTTCAACTTTTGGAAATGCTAGAGATTTATATTCTTTCTTAAATGGCTGAATGGAAACTTGGAGCTGAGACAAGTTTCACGTTCATACTTAAAATACTTGACAGGGTACTTTGCTTCAGGGGATGGGTCAGCTGAGATGCAATAGATACGAGCAGGGAAAGTTTGGATTGAGCCAGATACTGCTTCCAAATCCATGTTTCGCTCCTCTTGGATTTACATGTCACCTGCAATTGATTGAAGGAAGTTCTGCTTTAAACCTTAGTTACAATGTCTCACCACAGTGTTCATTAGTAGACTATTCTTTGTGTAAAGCTATAATAAGGCAATGAGGATAGTTTGCCGCTGGTCTGATAGAAGGTATCTGACTTGTTCCCATTCCTATTGCAATTTGACAAGGGGAAGTAATTCCCTTGATAAAATAATGCTGAATGAAAGGAAATGGAAGAAAGGAGCGTTTGATGTCTCCGGGCCTGTACTCACTGGAATTCAGAAGAATGAGGGGGGGGATCTCATTGCACCCTATCAAATGTTGAAAGGCCTCGATAGAGTGGACGTGGAGAGGATGTTTCCTATTGTAGGGGAGTCTAAGACCAGGGGATACAGCCTCAGAGTTGAGGGATGTCCATTTAGAACAGGGATGAGGAGGAATTTCCTCAGCCCAAGAGTGGTGAATCTGTGCAATTTGTTGCTGCAGATGGCTGTGGAGGCTTAGTCACTGGGGATATTTAAGGTAGAGGTTGACAGATTCTTGATTAGTCAGGACATGAAGGGACAGTGGGAGAAGGCAGGAAATTGGGGCTGAAAGGAAAATGCATCAGCCATGATGAAATGGCAGAATAGACTCGATGGGCCTAATGGCCTAATTCTGCTCCTATATCTTATAGTTTTATGATCTAAGAGTTAAACAACACCTTGAAATTTTAATGCTTTGTGCATTTCTTTCATCAGAATCAGGTTTAACAGCACTGACATGTCGTGAAATTTATTGTTTTGTGGCAACACTACAGTGCAGTACATAAAAATCATATAAAATAAGAAATATATATAATTGAATTTAAATAAGTGGTGCAAAAAGAGAGTAAAGATAAAGAATTATGGTTCTTTCTTCATACTTCCATCATTTTTGATCTGCTTTTGTGCTAATTTTCTCCTTTTATAACCCTACATCCATATTCACAGTGAAAACTGGCTATGTAAACACATCACACTGTAATCGCACTCTGTTACCAGTGGTGGCATAGCAGCCTGGGTTTACATCTGCCAATTTGCATGGTTGGGAATCTCTCTGCTGAGGCTGCATGGTGCTGAGCTTTCTTCTTTAATTACGAGTTGTAATACAAAGCTGAAGTGTGATGTAAAAGTAAGGACAGTATGTCTCACTTTAAAATGTGGAATGAATTTTGCCCGCATGACCCCGTCCAATAATTTCCTGCCCTTTTAAACTTTCAAATCACACCTTGCTCTTGACCTCACTTGTACAGCAGCACGGGATAAGGACTAGACTTGGCAGGGATATCACTAAATATTTTGTTGAATCTGTTTGCTTTGATTCCAAAACTGCATGTGAAGCCAGGCTCTGTTGCTGTACCCGAAACTCACCTTGTATCCGCGCCAATGTGCAATCTGTTAATTTGCAAAATTTATTAGGCTTGAAAAAAATTTAGCATATGACACATAACATGACTATATCAACAGCGGAAGAAATATTATAGAAGGAATGTGTGAAGCATAATGTTACAGGGAAGTGTATCTGTCAAACATGGGAACTTAGGAATTAGGAAGAGGAATAGGACTCCTGGCCCTTCCTGTTTGTTCCACCATTCAATATGATCCTTCCGATCTGAATATAATGTCGTCCACATTCTTGTCCTTTTAAGGTAACCTTTCATTCCCTTGGTAGTCAAATATATTATCAGTGGCCACTTTAGTATGTACACCTGCTCGTTAATGTGAATATCTAATCAGCCAATCATGTTGCAGCAATTCAATGCATAAGAGCATGGGGACATGGCCTAGAGGTTCTGTTCTTGTTCAGGCCAAACGTCAGAATGGGATGAAATATGACCTAAGTGACTTTGACTGTAGAATAATTCTTAGTGCCAGATGGGGTGGTTTGAGTACCTCAGAAACTGCTGATCTCCTGGGATTTTCACGCACAACAGTCTCGAGAGTTTACAGAGAAATGTGCGGAAACGAAACAAATCATCCAGTAAGCAGCAGTTCTGTGGGCGAAAATGACTTGTTAATGAGAGAGGTTAGAGGAGAATGGCTAGACTGGTTCAGGCAGACAGAAGGGCAACAGTAACTCAAATAACCACACATTACAACAGTGTTGTGCAGAAGAACATCTCTGAACACAGAACTCATCAAAGCTAGAATCGGATGGGCTATAGCAGTAGAAAGTCACGAACGTCCACTCAGTAGCCATATTATTAGGTACAGGAGGTACTTGAGTGTAAGTCTACCTCTGATTTAAAGATATTCACATACTTATTTTGCACTTCCTCTTCAGGAAGTGCATTCTAATTCCAAGAGAACAGTATTCTCCTGATCTCTGTCTTAAACTCGGCGTGGAACTGATTCTGTGCACTGTGGCTGGCAGCCATCGACACAGCACTGAACAGGCTGCCTTAGTGACTGTGGCTTCTGGATCGTTTCAGGGACTCTGCAGTCTGATGTTTAATGTTCTGAGTGTTATTGGCTCATTTTCTGCTATTTAGCAATTTGTTCTTTATTTTGAGCATTGGGTTGTGTGATGGTCTTTGTTGTGAGAGGTTTTTCTGTAAGAAGGTTCTGTGCTGTTTGTTTGTTTCATGGCTCCCTGCAGGTAGACGAATCTCAGGGTTGTATACTGTATAGAATACTGTGCAAAAGTTGTAGTAGACTCCCTAGATTTTTTATACTGTTTCAGATGGTATGGCCTCCTCAGAGTCCTGATGGCAACATAATTGAGGCTGTCTGGGATTACCTGGAGAGACAGAATCAAGTGAGACAGCCAAAGTCTGCAGAAGAACTGTGTCAAGTTCTCCAAGATGCTTGGAACTATCTACCAGTTGATTGTCTTATAAAACTGCATGACAGTGTACCTAAGAGAATTGATGTAGCTTTAAAGGCAAAGGCTGGTCACACCAAATACTGACGATTTAGTTTTTTACAGTTTATTGTTCTTTATAGTATTTTTTTTGCTATTTAGATATATTTCATTTAATTATTTTTGGACATATCTTTGCCTTACAGAATTTTTTTTACATGTGTCTAAGACTTTTGTACAGTACTGTACATTGATAATAAGTGTACTTTGAGTTTTGAAATGGGCAACCCTTTAAACAACAACCCATATTTCTTGATTCTCCCAAAGAGAAAATATTGCCTCCTTATCCACCCCCTTTGGAATATTATAAGTTTCAATCAAGTCTCCTGTCTTCTGAACTTCATTAAACACTCATCTTTCCTGCTAGTGTTTCCACATAAGACAATCTGCCCAATCGAGTACTAGTCTTGCAAACCTTTTCTGAACTGCTTCCAAAGCACTGATAAACTTTTTTTTAATAATAAAGAGATCCTCGGCATACACTATTCTCCAGTTGAAGTCACATTAATGTCCTGTATAAATGAAGCCAAACTTCTCTCCTGTTGTTCTCAGCTCTGCTACTAATAGACAGCAACATTCTGTTACTTTTCCTAATTTCCTAGTATACCTACCTACAGGCGCTTTGCCAGTCATTAGGATGCCCTGGTCTCTCTGTACAGAAGAACTCTAATCTTTCACCGTTTAGATAATATACAATTTTTATATTCCCTGCCAAAATAGATGCTTTCATATTTTCCCAATATTGCTCTCCATTTATAAACCCTTATCCGCTCATCTAACTTTTGTATGTAAACACAAGAGATTCTGCAGTTGCTGGAAATCGAGGAAAAAAAAATATATATATCACTCTCACTCTGTCTCTCTCTCTCTCTCTCTCTCTCTCACACACACACACACACACACACACACACACACACACACAATGCTGGAGGAACTCAGCAGGTCATGTAGCGTTTACAGAAAGGAATAAGCAGACAATGTTTCGTGTCCTAATGAAGGGTCACAACCTGAAACATGGACTGTTTATTCCTTTCCATGGGTGCTGCCTGACCTGTTGAGTTCCTCCAGTATTTTATGTGTGCTAACTTATGTACAGAATATTCCTCTGCAGCTTCCTTAGATCCTCTTTATAACTTACTTGTCTGTCTGTCGTTGTATCATCATACCTGTTGCAACTGTTGGGGTCTCTCGTCCCGCTATTACAGACATTTACACCGCACGTTGCAGCCGCAAAGCTAACAGCATTTTGAAGGACCCCACACACCCCTCACACAAACTCTTCTCCCTCCTGCCATCTGGCAAAAGGTACCAAAGCATTCGGGCTCTTACGACCAGACTGTGCAACAGTTTCTTCCCCCAAGCCATCAGACTCCTCAATATTCAGAGTCTAGACTGATATCTACATCATTTATTATTATATTGTAATTTGTCCTCTACTGTGCCTATTGTCTTGTTTATTAATTATTGTACTGCCCAGCACTGTTTTGTGCACTTTATGTAGTCCTGTGCAGGTCTGTAGTGCAGTTTTTATGTTGTTTTACGTAGTCTAGTGTAGCCTTGTGCTGTCTCACATAGTCTAATATAGTTTTGTGTTGTTTCACGTAGCACCGGGGGCCTGGAGGAATGTTGTTTCGTTTTTTACTGTGTACTGTACCAGCAGCTTATGGTCGAAATGACAATAAACTTGACTTGACTTGAACTTTATCTTTGGTTCCTTCATCCAAGTCATTTTTATGATCTGTAAAAATCTGAGCCCTCAGTTCTGATCCCTGTGGCACATTATTTGTTACATCTTGCTCTATGGCAGGGATTCCCAAACATTTTTATGCCACGGACCCCAAGTTGGGAAGCACTGCTCTACGGAGAGTGCTGGAATCAACCAATTCCATCACCGATATCCCCAGTTTGGGGGAATAAGTATCAGTATCAGAATCAGAATCAGGTTTATTATCACCAGCATGTGTCATGAAAATTGTTAACTTAGCAGCAGCAGTTCAACGCAATACATAATATAGAAGAAGAAAAACCAAAATAAAATAATAATAATAAATAAATAAGTAAATCAATTTCAGAACACATATATTGAATAGATTAAAAATCATGCAAAAAACAGAAATAATATATTTTAAAAAAGTGAGGTAGTGTCCAAGGGTTCACTGTCCATTTTGGAATCGGATAGCAGAGGGGAAGAAGCTGTTCCTGAATCATTGAGTATGTGCCTTCAGGTTTCTGTACCTCCTACCTGATGTTAATAATGAGAATAGGGCATGTCCTGGGTGCTGGAGGTCCTTAATAACAGACACTGCCTTTCTGAGACATCGCCCCCTTGAATATGTCCTTGTAGGCTAGTACTCAAGATGGAGCCAACAAAACTTACAACCCTTTGCAGCTTCTTTCGGTCCTGTGCTGTAGGCCCCTCCTCCACACCAGACAGTGATGCAGCCTGTCAGAATGCTCTCCACGGTACACCCATAGAAGCTTTTAAGTGTATAGGAAGCAATGCCTAAAGAAGGCAGCATCCATCATCAAGGGCCAAGGTACTTTGAACATTGAACTTTGTTTTCCCCTTCAGGGAACAATGTTACCATTATCTGACTACCTTGAATTCTTTTTAAAGACCGCACTGTAAAACATTTTATTGCCAACAGCTAATTGGCCTGTTTCCTGAAAGCAAATGATATAATGACAAAAAATAGTCTACAAAGAGGACACAGCCTCAGAAAAGAAGGATGTCCCTTTAGAACAGAGGTGAGGAGGAACTTCTTTATCCAGAGGGTGTTGAATCTGTGGAATTCGTTGCCACAGATAGTTGTGGAGGCCAAATCATTCGGTATATTTAAAGTAAGGTTCTTGATTAGTAAGTGTGTCAAAGGTTACAGGAGAAGGCAGGAGAATGGGTTTGAGGGGGGATAACAACAATCAGCCATGATAGAATGCAAGAGTGGACTTGATGGGCCGAATGGCCTAATTCCGGTCTTATGTCTTATAGTTTTATGGTCTTCTAGGCAAATTTGGGGGTGTTTTGGATTTGGCTGGTTAATGTTAACATATGCTAATTAACTTTGTTAAAATATGATTTATCATGATTTTCTTAGTCATTGTATTGGTACATTAAAATATAAATTTAGTGGCTGTTCAGCATCCAGATTGTAGCTGGTTTAGTTTCCATACCTAAGTTTGTAGCTTTGCAGAGAGTAGATCAGGCTCCTCTTCAGGACTTGAGCACAGGAATATAGATGGGACTTCTGGGCATTACTGAGAGAATGTTGCATTGCCAGAGCTGCTGTCTTTTAAATATTTTGCTGGTGGATGTGAAAGAATCCACAGCGCTCTTTGGAAGATTAGTTACGAGTCATGAAATTGTACAACAGAGGGACAGGGTTTTTCAGCTCACCTTTTCCTTTCTGAGCACGGTGCTCATCTATGCTATCTGCAGTATGTGGCTTTAAGCATGATACGTTTCTCCGTCTCCATTCATGTAACCTCATAGACAGGAGAGTGGTGTGACTGCTTTGTGAAAATGTTACCTTGTTAGGGACAATCAGTCTGCAGCAAGTCCAGAAGATTTAAGGTGTATTTTTTGTGCATGTGTACCAAGGCGGCACTGTAGTGTAGCAGTTAGGGTGAGTTACAGCTCCAGTGTTCACAAATCAGAATTTACTTCCCACTGCGGTCTGTAAGGAGTTTGTACGTACTCCCTGTGACACTTGGGTTTCCTCTGGGTGCTCCAGTTTCCTCCCAAATTCCAAAGGCGTACAGTTAGGGTTAGTGAATTGTGGGCACACTATGGTGCTTCCAGGAGCATAACGGCACTTGCAGGCTGCCTGTGCAATCCTCAGTGATTTGATTTGATGCAAAACGACACATTTCACTGCATGTTTTGATGTTTCAATGTACATTTGACAAAAAAAGCTAATCTTTTTGATAATCTCTTTTAAGGATGCTCTCTCTCTCTCAAATTAACTTCTACATCATATATGCCATGTCTCACTGCATTTTTGAAAACATTGCATTGTTCTAATTTAGAATTGACTGTAATAAGATAATTATAACCCTCAGATTACTAAACAGTTGTAGAAATCTTAATCTTAATCTAGACATACTTTCAAAAATCATTGTTATTGTCTGAATAAACTATAATGTATTCCGTAAAAAGTGAATTAAATAACTCTGTCTTATAGAATTGAAACCAATTGTACTTGAATCGGACATTTGCAATGAAATCCCAAATATTGTTATGTGATCATTATAAAAACAACTAGAATATCAGAAAACAAAATTGCATCAATCTGGGAATGCCCCAGGTGAATTCAATGACATATTCCAGAGTGGTCCACAGCAAAATAGATTGTAAATGCAATATTCAGTAACTTTTAATATAGCGATGGGCACAATTTCAGGAATTTGTACAGGAGGGAATAAGTTTCCTGTATTTTTTTCACACAGTTCTGTGGAAAGTGCAGGGGGAAAAAATGATCAACTCGTCCCTCATTCAAAATTCCAGAGCACAAAAGTGGACCAATAGTGGCAAAGCAAGTTTGCAGAACGTTGATATCAAATAGCGATTATCATGGTAATAAACATGAAATCATGCCAGAAATGAGTATTTGTTTGCCTTTGTTATGGAAAAAAAAACTTATTTATATTGCTTTTTGTCAGCACCTGCTTCCCACACCATATATCTATTGTCATGAAGTTGTGTTGTTAGCCACCTGCCACTGTTGACGCACTTTGTTTTGACGCACATCCTTACCCCAACACTCACTCCAGGCCCTAGTCCACACTGAATCACTTCACTCCAAGCATATTTTTAGCTCTTGGCTGTGTGTACTTCCCAATTGACACTGAGCTAGAAATATTGTCTGACTTCCACACAGCCTGAAGGATTACCAAGTCTTCCTTCCTCCAAACATGAAAGGGCAAACCAAAATCCAGTTTGTATGGGAAACAGCCATCATTAGTCAGACAAATAGATTTCATGCTCTTCCACAAACATTTGGAGATTGAAAGGACAAACAGGAATTATTTCATGTGCCTTCCCCACTTTGTGAGCTCAGCAACGTCAGGTCAGGAGCGGGAGGGCAGTTTCTGTTATCCTGGTGTGGTGAGAAATTGTGAATGAAGTATGAAAATTGGAAGGAACATAATCACTGCTGCATTTTCCCATGCAACATAACAAGAGAGAAGTGGTTGTCAGTTTATCACCTCAGCACGCGGATTATCTTAGAACCGGAAAAAAAAGTGTAAAAAAGATGTGATGCAATGCCACAAAATGGTAGCTTTGCATGCACCTCTGAGATGCCTGTATTTCTTCTGTGTTGCAAAAACTCCAAAGCAGAAGGGGCTGACTTGTTTCTGCACTGTCAACATTTAGCAAATGCTGGCATCCAAAGGTTCAAAGGCATCTTCAAAGGTTTGTTTTATTGTCAAAGTGTGCATGCACAATACACTCTGATATTCATCTTCTCCAGATAGTCATGAAATACAGAAAAAAGAAAAGACATCAACCCCCTCCCCCGCACAAAAAGGGGAAAAAACTCGCAAACCCCAAAACCCTACCCCCTCCTTCACACAAAAGTTAACAGGTCGCCCACATGGATCATCAAAACCCAAACCCTTGCAAAAAAAAAAATGACAATAGCATCAAACCTCCAATCCCCTCTCTCAAACACAAAAGCTAACAGATCGTCCATACAGAAAAACCAGCAAGAACATCAAACCTCAAATCCTCAACCCCTCCCTGTCGCAAAAACTAGCATATTGCCCACCCGGAACCTCAACCCGCCAATCGGCAACAGGAAGAAAACACAGAAAACTGAGGGAGAGCAATATAAACTACAATTCAATAACCAAATAAATCTTCGAATTTCGAAAGCATCCTCCTGTCAGAATTGAACTCAGTCCCTTCTGAATGCCATGCCGCTGACTTGCAGCCTTCCAAACGCCACATGACTGACCTGCGGCCTTCTGAACAACACGCCACCAACTTGCGGCCATCTGAGTGCCACACCGCCAACCCGCCTACCAACCCGTCAACCCGTAGCCACTGAAGTGACTGACCTCTTCTGTGTTCACTTCAATGCTTCAATCTTCGTCGATGCTTCGAAATGTAGTCAAGCATGGCCCTGCACCTCGTCAGCAGTCTTCTCCATGAGGCAGCTCTCGGTCCTCTCCAGGGACAGCAGAGCACTAGATCATTCGAATAAATGCCAAACTGCATGTCACAAGCTCCAACAGTTTCCAAAATAGACCAAAAGAACAAGCAGAGGGTGTAGAGAAAGCGGGATAATTGAGGAGATAGGCTATCTGGAAGATGTTGCCTGAGGAATTGTGGTATGCTGATGCCTTCTTGACATTAAATTAATAAATAAATTGCACAATACACTTAGTGCCCTCTTTATCAGGTACATCTGTACACCTGCTCATTAATGTAAATATCTAATTAGCTAATCATGTGACAGCATCTCAATGCATAGAAGCATGCAGACATAGTCAAGATTTTCAATTGTTTTTCAGACCAAACATCAGAATGGGTAGAAATGTGAAATCAGTGACTTTGACCATGGAATGATTTTTGGTGGCAGAAAGGGTGGTTTGAATATCTTGCAAGCTGCTGACCTCCTGGGATTTCCGGTGGGTTAAAATGCCTTGTTAAGGAGAGAGGTCAGAAGAGAATGGTCAAACTGGTTCTAGCTGACAGGAAGGTGAGAGTAACTCAAATAACCACGTGTTACAACAGTGGTGTGCGGAAAAGCTTCTCTGAACACACAACACATCGAA
The DNA here is from genome assembly GCF_030028105.1 of Mobula birostris. Classification (NCBI taxonomy): domain Eukaryota; kingdom Metazoa; phylum Chordata; class Chondrichthyes; order Myliobatiformes; family Myliobatidae; genus Mobula; species Mobula birostris. The sequence continues at coordinate 49,104,145 of NC_092393.1, read as the reverse complement.
CCTTGAAGTTGATGTGCTTCAGCAGCAGAGGACCACGAATGTGCATATCAGGCTCCTTCTGTCACTGATGAAAAGTGGCCACTGACTATATGTCAGTGGTAATAAATCTGATTCTAATTCCGAAGACAGAAAGAGCAAGTCATGAATTATCTACGGATGGAGAAGCACAGTTTACATTTTGGGTTAAAGAATTTCCATTGGAGCGAGAAAAAATGCACCGACTCAGAGGTTTCTAAGCACGTATGCAAAGATGGGTGAGAATGATGGTGGTGGAAGGAAGAATTGAGCAAAAAAGTAGTGTTTGCACTGGACGAAATGAAAAGTGAAATCAGAGGGTGGTGCAGTACGAATGAGACAAGTAAAGAAACCAAGGATTGGTATAATGGAGGTGTAAAGACCAAAGCAGTATCTTTTATATTTATATTTTATTGAGATACGGTGTGGAGTAGTCCCTTTCGGCCCATCGAGCTGCGTTGCCCAGCAACCCCTAGGATTTAATCCTAGCCTAATCACAGGGCAATTTACTTTGACCAATTAACCTACCAAGTGGTACACCTTTGGTCTCTGGGTGGAAACCAGAGCACCCAGAGGAAACCCACGTGGTCACGGGAAGAACATACAAATTCAGGCAGCAGCACTGATTGAACCTGGCTTGCCTGTAGTGTAAAGCATTGTGTTAACCACTATGCTACAGTGCTACTTTATCTCAAGCCATTGCTTGAATGTGTAGTGACTTTTGGTTATATATAAGAAAAAATGCTGTATATATAAACCCCGCAAGTTTATTGGTTTCCTCCAACATTCCAAAGGCAGGCAGGCTGATGGTTAATTGGCCACTACTGTAGGTGGGTGGGAGAATCCAGAAGGATTTATGGAATAAAGGGGTAATTATTGGAGAATTATTCTAAGCACTTAATGGGCCAGATTACTTCCTACGAAATGCAAATGCAAATGGAGATATTGAAAATAATAATAATAATAACAACTTATTTATAGACAGGAGAAAATCTGCAGATGCTGGAAATCCAAAGCAACACACATAAAATGTTGGAGGAACTCAGCAGGTTAGGCAGCATCTATGGAAAAGAGTAAACAGTCGACATTTTGTGCTGAGACCCTTCATCAGGACTGGAGGAAAAAAGATGAGAAATCAGAGTAAGAAAGTTGGGGGAGGAGGGGAAGAAATACAAGGTATTAGGTGATAGGTGAAACTGGGAGGGGGGAGGGGGCGAAGTAAAAGAGCTGGGAAGTCAATTGGTGAAAGTGATAAAGGACTGGAGAAGGGTGAATCTGATAGGAGAGGACAGAAGGCCATAGAAGAAAGGGAAGGGGGAAGAGCAGCAAAGGAAGATGATGGGCAGGTAAGGAGATAAGGTGAGAGATGGAAAAGTGCATGGGGAATGGTGAAGAAGAGGGGGTTGTGACATTACTGGATGTTTGAGAAACCAATGTTCATGGGAGGCTACCCTGGTGGAATATAAGGTCTTGCTCCTCCAACCTGAGTGTGGCCTCATCGTAGCAGTAGAGGAGATCATAGACTGACATATTGGAATGGGAATGGGAAGTAGAATTAAAATGAGTGGCCACTGGGTGATCCCGCTTTTTCTGTCGGATGGAGCATAGGTACTTGGTGAAGTGGTCTCTCAATCCATGTTGGGTCTCTCCGATATACAGGAGGCCACACTGGGAGCACCAGATACAGTAGATGACCCCAACAGACTCATAAGTGAAGTGTCATCTCACCTGGAAGGACTGTTTGGTGCCCTGAATAGTAGTGGGAGAGGAGATATAGGGGCAGGTGTAGCCTGCAATGATACATGCCAAGAGGGAGGTCAGTGGGGAGGGATGAATAGACAAGGGAGTCGCGTTGGAATCCCATCACCAAGCTCATCAAAGAAAGGGCCTTCCCTTCCTCCACCATTAACGCTGCCTTCACCTGCATCCCTTCCATTTTATCCACATCAGCCCTCACCCCATCCTCCTGTCACCCCACCAGGAATGATTTCCTCTTGTCCTCACCTACCACCCCACAAGCCTCCATGTCCAGCGCACAATTCTGCGAAACTTGCACCACCTCCAACTGGATCCCACCACCAAACACATCATTCCCTTCCCCCCCAACTTTCTGCTTTCCACAGGAATTGCTCCTTTGCAGTCTCCACTCCTCTCACCTTCTTACTCTGAATTCTCATGGTGTTTTCTCCAGTCCTGATGAAGGGGATCGGCCTGAAACGTCAATTGTTTACTCTTTTCCATAGATGCTGCCTCGTCTGCTGAGTTCCTCCAGCATTTTGTGTGTCTAATCTTATTTATAGAGCACTTTTCATACAAACGATGCACAAAATGTTTTACAATGGAATACAAAATATGATTAGTGATAAAGTAAACCATTCTCTTATTTCTTTATTGTGTACAATTGTATCTGTGGGCATCCTCATCTTTGAATATTCAGAAGGACTCTCAGACGTTATGTGGCCGTGTGTAATCTGAGGTTGGAGTAGGCAGAATGAATCTGACCCTGCAAACTTCACTATCCTGTGTAAGGCGAAGTAATTCAGATTCAGAAACAGGTTTATTATCACTGGCATGTGATGTGAAATTTATTAACAGCAGCAGCAGTTCAATGCAATACATAATCTAGCAGAGAGAAATAAAAATAATAATAAAATAATAATAATAAATAAACAAGTAAATCAATTACATATATTTAATAAATGTGCAAAAACAGAAATGCTGTATATTTAAAAAAAAGTGAGATAGTATCCGAAGATTCAATGTCCATTTAGGAATTGGATGGCAGAGGGAAAGAAGCTGTTCCTGAGTTGCTGAGTGTGTACCTTTAGGCTTTTGTACCTTCTGCCTGATGGTAACAGTGAGAAAAGGGCATGCCCTGGATGCTGGAGATCTTTAATAATGGATGCCGCCTTTCTGAGACACAGCTCCCTGAAGATGTCCTGGGTACTTTGTAGGCTAGTACTCAAAATGGAGCTGACTAGATTAACAACCTTCTGCAGCTTCTTTCAGTCCTGTGCAGTAGCCCCTCCATACCAGACAGTGATGTAGCCTGTCAGAATGCTCTCCATGGTACAATTATAGAAGTTTTTGAGTGTATTTGTTGACATGCCAAATCTCTTCAAACTCCTAATAAAGTATAGCCACTGTCTTGCCTTCTTTATAACTACGTCGATATGTTGGGACCAGGTTAGATCCTCAGAGATCTTGACACCCAGGAACTTGAAACAGCTCACTCTCTCCACTTCTGATCCCTCTATGAGGATTTGTATGTGTTCCTTCATCTTACCCTTCCTGAAGTCCACAATCAACTCTTTCGTCTTACTGACGTTGAGTGCCAGGTTGTTGCTCGACACCACTCCACTAGTTGGCATATCTCACTCCTCTACACCCTCTTGTCACCACCTGAGATTCTATCAACAATGGTTGTATCGTCGGCAAATTTATAGATGGTATTTGAGCTATGCCTAGCCACACAGTCATGGGTATATAGAGAGTACAGCAGAAGGCTATGCACACACCCTTGATGTGTACCAGTGTTGATCGTCAGTGAGGAGGGTATGTTATTACTTGTATGTTCTCTGATGTGTGACCATTAACTAATAAGAGAGTTTGGGAAGTTAGCTACAGGGAAGATGTTGACCCTAGCTGAACTTGGGATCATGGATGTAAAATAAGCAGTGGGCTATGTAGAAGAGAAATTCCTGTGGACAGAGGGTGGAGAATCTTTGGAATTTTCTACCCCCCATGGGCTGTAGAATTTCTGCCATTGATTATATTCTATACAGAGATCAATAAATATCTGAATATTGGAGGAATCACAAGATAATACTGCTCTTATATCTTATGGGCTTACATGAGGTTAGTGCAGGGAAATTGTGTTTCTGCTAGAAGATCAGTCGTGAACTTGTTGAATAATGGGACAAGTTTGAGAAACCAGAAGTTCCTCCTCCTGACTCTGTTTCTTTGCAGTGAGCATGATGCATGAAATTTATTTTCATCCGGATTGTGCCTTCCAGTTTGTTTCATCCTTTATCCCATCTTATTAAGCATATAACTAGTATTATCTCTATCATTAACCACCTCTAATAAAAGGTCTTTCACTTGTAATGTTATCTCTGTTTCTCCTTCCACAGATGCTTCTGACATGCTGCGTGTCTCTAGCATTTTCTAGACTATTTTAGATTTCCATTGGTTGGTTAGTAAGATTAGGCAGATTGCCATCAGTGGAAGAACAACAAAATACCCCAAGATTGGAGATCATTTGACTACTTAGGGTCAGAGAGTCAAACAGCAGAGAAACATGTCCTTCAGTCCAACTGGTTTATGGCAACCAAGATGCCTACCTATGCTACTCCTACTTATCTTGGTAGCATGCTGGTTATCGAGTTGCCTTACAGCGTCAGTGATTATCAATTTGGGTTTAATTCCTGCTGCTGTCTGAAAGAAGTTTGTGCATTTTCCCTGTGACTGTATGGGTTTCCTCTTGTGTGCTCAGGTTTCCAAAGATATACAATTAGGACTGGTAAGCTGTAGGCATGTTATGTTGACACTGGAAACATGGAGACACTTACGGCCTGCCCCAGGTATAATCCTCAGTCTTACAAGTGTCTGCAGTTTACTTCAATCTTGTGCAGTAGCAGACCCCTCCCCCCCCCCCATACCAGACGGTGATGCAGCCGGTTAAAATGCTCCCCATGGTGATGTGTGAGTGCTTAAGGAGTCATACTAAATTAGTGTTTTATGGTCTTAATCTAATCCTAATTTTAATTTTTCCAAACCTATCCAATGACCTTTTATGAGCTATTTTATGCAGATTCATTTATCCACTGGTGATTCAAAGAGAGCCTGTGTCTTAATTGAAAAGGAAAGGGCCGTGCACTGTATGTTTTCTGTATCCTTATCACAAGAGATGAGATGTACGTCTATTGTATTTTGATCAAAACAATCAGATGAGTTGCATTGGTACTAAAAATAAAATCCCTTCCTTTACAAAACATGACATGCAGAGAATTAGATGAGGACAAGGAACTTTCAGGATTGATATTTGTTCGGCAAAAATATTATAAAGAATCTCACTAATTTAAAACAAACATTGGGCCCTGCTTTCCACCCAAGATATTATGAGACATATCCTTGTGTATAAATAACATCCTGACCATGTCAGAGAACAGTCAGCAGCACAGCAATAACTGGTAAGAGCAGAATTCGGAAGAGAATGGTGTCATTTCTTGGCTTCCAGAAGTGTTGCAGGAAGTAATTTTAAAACCTCTGCAGGGAAAAAAAATTGTTGACCAAAACCATTAAACTTTTCAATTGGGCATGGCATATGGTCATTGCATCACTGAGTTGAAAAAAAGTCTCCTAAATGACATCCTGTATGCTAAGTTTATGAAAGGCAGGATGAGGAGCTAATTTCCCACTGATGACTTGACTCTAGTCTGCTCATTAATAACACGATGTATAAAAGTCTTTATCTCCAATTATTATAGGCTAATAAAAATGTACAGCAACGAAAAATGCAGCAGAGTTTTAAGACACTCTCTGTTTCTTGCCCGAAAAATCCAGGGATCTCATCCATTTCTCGAAGAAACAAAATGTTGGGAAGAATTAGCTTTCAAACCTACAGCACATGAGGTTGTATACTTGAGGAACTGATTGTTATTCCTGTTCCCAGTCGATGGGGAAATTGAGTTTACTGAATCACAGATCAGTGCTGGAGGGTGGAGCGTGTTAAAGCAATCGTGGTTTACTACTGCATTTAAGAAGTATTGGTGAATCCTTTTCTTTGTAACCAAACCTTGGACTAGCTTACACTCAATGGACACTTTATTAGATACAGGATAAGAACCCAATGTGGTTTTCTGCTGCAATAGCTCATCCACTTCAGGGTTTCGACGTGTTGTGCATTCAGAGATGCTCTTCTGCACACCACTGTGGTAATGTGTGGTTATTTGAATTACAGTATCCTTCCTGTTTGCTGAAACCAATCTGGCCACTCTCCTCTGACATTACCTAGGCATTTTTGCCCACAGAACTGCTGCTCACTGGATTTTTTTTTGTTTCTTGCATCATTCTTTATAAACTCTAGAGGCTGATATGTGTGAAAATCCCAGGAGATTAGCAGTTTCTGAGATACTCAGATCACCCTGTCCGGTACCAACAGTCACTGCATGATCAAAGTTACTTAGATCACATTTCTTCCCCATTCTGATGTTTGCACTGAACAACAACTGAACCTCTTGACCACGCCTACATGCTTTTATGCATTGAGTTGCTGCCACATGATTGGCTGATTAAATATTTCCATTAAAGTACAACAAGAATGTAGAATATTTCACGTTTCAGGTCCCTAGTGTTAAATAATCATCCCGCAATAATTTCCTTCATTGGTAATCCTTACACTGACAGGTTGTGAAAACCTTTGTCAGTAAAAGTGCCATGTGAGTAGATAGAGAAGGCGTATGGGCATACTTGCCTTCATGGTTAAGGGCATAGAGTATAAAAGTCAGGAAATCATGTTGCAATTGGATAAAACTTTGATGGGGCTACACTTGAAATATTGGGGCAGTCCTGGTTGCTGCATTGCAGGACGATGTTGAGGCTTTGTTGATGATTTGGAAGTGTTTTGCCAGGATGTTGCTTGGATTAGAGAGCACGCGCCATAAGGTAAGGCTGGACAAAATTGGATTGTTTTCCCCGCACCATCGTAGGCTGAGGGGAAACCCGATGTTTATCTCCATCCACAGAAACTGCTTGACCTCTTGCATATTTGAAATAATTTCCAGCTCCGCAGCATTTTGCTCTTGTGTTTGTTTTATTATTGTGTTTATATTATTTCAGTTTTTTTTCCAGTTCTAAGGGTGGACAGTCAAAATCTGTTTCCCAGAGCAGAAATGTTGAATACAAGAGGTCATTGTTTTAAGGTGAGAGGGGAAAAGTTTAAAAAGGATGTGTGGGTCAAGTTTGTTTATACACAGAGGGTGACAAGTGCCTGAAATGTATTGTCAGGGGTGCTAGTAGAAACAGGTGGGCAGAAGGGCCTTTTCCTGTGCTGTACTACTTTGTTTAATATGCTGCTTTTAACTTATTAAAATCCAAAAACGAAATATAAATTAGCACTGGGAATGTGGACTGGTTGAAAATGTGACATTAAGCCCTCTGGCTTTCTTTGTTGCTCGCACAAGCTCAGTGGGAAGGGTGGTGTTCTTTCATCCACTTAATTAACTAAGCGGATCTTAAGGCCAATCAGCCTTGTTTAATTTGAGTAAGTGCTTGTTAGTGCAAATGTCCTTTTCAGAACTGTGCAATATCACATCGCAGCAGATTTAGCTCTTATTTTTCCAGTAATTGATGGTGTGAATTTGGCAGCAGGCCTTCGGGGAGTAGCACCATGGTCTAATTTAGGAGCAGACCCCAATGCTTGTTTCAGGTGGGTAAACAGACAGAAATTGACAACAGGCCAACGCAGGTTACACAGGGTCACCAACACAAGAGCAGAATATTGCAGAGTTGGAAATTGTTTCAGATCTGCAGGAATTCAAGCTGTTTATGTGGTGGGTATCTTTTACGGATTCTGTCCAACCCGTTGAGTATTTCCAGTTTTTTTTTCCGGTTTCATTGCTGAATCCTTGATGTGAAGAACTTTGTCACAAGGAGATTCTGGAAGGAACAAAGGCCCAGGGTTTGAATTTGGTTATTAGTATTGAGGGAATGATGGTTTTGAACACTGAGATGTAACAGTATCCTGTCACTTGTCTTGAGGTTGTCTGGGTGCTCCAACGATGAGCGGAGAGCTGATAGGATTATGCCCACTGTAGATGTATTGTGGCAGTAGGAAAATTACAGCGAGCCCAGGTTCCTTGCTTGCTTGCTACCTGTTACACCATTGGCACTTAGGACAGCGGAGAAAGTCCTCCACCTCTGTCAGACCTTGTCCATCTTCTCTATTGTGTCTCAGGCGTGGTTCAGGGTCCTATGGCATGGCCTCAAGTTGATTGTGGCTATGTCTTTTTGGTGACACTGAAGGAGTAGGGCGTGGTTGGAGATCTTTCTTGGCCAGAAAATACGAAGCATCTTCTGGAGGCCCATGGTCTTCGTCATGTGCCAGCATTCTCGCTGTGGAAAAAATGATATGCTGGTACTGTAGATAGTCTAGAGGAAGTTCACAAGAATGATCTTGGAAGGGAAAAGGTTAATGTCTGAGGATGCATAAAGTATAGCTCTGGGCCTGTATTTACTGGAGTTAAGAAGGATGAGGAGGATTTCATTGAAACCTATTGAAAATTAAAAGCCCTAAATGGAATGGACATGGAGAGAATTTTTCCAATATTGGGAAGGTCTGGGACCAGAGGGCACGGCCTTAGGTTAGAAGAACAGCTCTTTAGAATAGTGAAGAAGAGAAACTTCTTTAGCCAGAGGGTGGTGAATCTGTGGAATTCATTGCCACAAATAGCTGAGGAGGCCAAATCATTTGGTATATTTAAAGTGGAGGTTGATAGGTTCTGGATTAGTAAGAGTGACAAAGTTTACAGGGAGAAGGCAGGAGAATGGGGTTGAGAGGTTGGCAGACCAGGCTCAATGGGCTGAATGGCCTAATTCTGCTTTTATGTCTGATAGTCTCTTATGGTACTAAAACAATGCAAGCAAGTGGGAGAGTAGATAATGTGTTGGAAATTCTACAGTGGGAGGAGAAATGCTGCCTAGACAGCATTATTTTATGTTACCTTAAGGAAAATAATTAAAATTCACAGAGGAGACTGTGTCCTATGGTGGAACTTAGAGGGGCAAGTGCCGAATGCAAGTAATTGGAGCTAGCTGGGTGGACACCATGGTCCCCATGGACTCATTCGTCTGAAGGTCCGATATTCATTTTGTATTGGGCCAGCAGACTGGGCAGATGAGATCGACAGTGAGATTCAACAGCCAGGAAGTTAGTTCTGCAATGCTTTATGAATAGCAATGGGTGTGGTGTTTATTCCTTGTGTATGTATCATGGGGTGTATGGGGTGTCTAGGGAGGGGTAGCACCTCTGTTGGGAGATCCTGCCGTGCCCTTTTTCAGGGCAGCTCATCCACCTTTGGTTCCCACCTGGCGCTCAGCTCTCACCTGTGGCTCCAAGTAGCTGTAACGCGCGCAGCGGCCACACCCCGGTAAACCGTCTCGGCAGACGGGCCAAACCAGGTGAGGGTAACCGATGGGTCTTCAACCCTCGGTGAGGTAGGGGGTCTGCCTATCCCAGCGCGTGAAGTCTGGCCCTGGCGGATTGAGTGGAGGAGACCAATTAATGGTCCACCGGTCAAGAAGGCAGGCCCAGCAGGCGTTGTGGAGTGCTAAGAGCACAACAAGACACTTAGACGTCCTGGTAATCCACCGCAGCAGGAGAGGTCTCCAGCCATAACGGTTGTTCGTGCCACTGGATCAAGGTCTCTCCTGCCGAGAGAGTGGGATTGCCCCTGTGCAATGGCTGTTCCACTTCAGACTCCATCATGCACAGGTTTCATGCCTTCCTCAAATCCGAAGGACCACCACTACGTATCGTGACAAGGCGCACAAAAAATCATGGCCACCCACTGCAGCCAAGGAAGACCCCAGTATTGACAAATGGACTCTGTCTCCCGAGATCTAGATCTTTCCCAGTGCAATGGCTTTCACCTTTAAAAATTCTCCCACAAAGGTTTCACTGTCATCATTGGATATGACAGGACAACTGATCAATCACCATTGCCCAATGACTCAATGACTCGATCACACATATAAAACTGCAGATGCTGGAAATCTAAAACAAACCAGGAAATGCTGGAAATACTCAGCAGACCAGACAGCAAGCTCTGGTGAAATGTTGGGAGAGAAGGAGCTGTTGAAGTGTAAAACAGGAGGTCTATGTTGGAAGACGAGCTCTATCATTCAATATTGAAATTGCCTGATTTGATGCTGTTATTGATATTTTTTTCTATATAGTTTAAAAGATATCTTAAACTTGCTTTACAGTTCAGGTTGGAGTCCAGATTTTTTTTGTTGATTTATCCCAATGCAATCATTGTTTAATGATTTTTAAAACATTAAATCATTGGAAGTTCAATCCAATCTGCATTTTTTGTTATACTGTACAATTAACGTGGGTTAACATTCATACGTCCATCCAGTCAGCCCCTTGCTTTCATGACTTTTCATGTTTTGAATCTGACTCGGTCATACATGCCGTGAATGAATTTTCTCAGAGCTCTTGGTGGGAATAGATGATGAACTGGGCTGGAAGACACTGGCAAAGATCCACTGCCGGCAGGATGGTGTTTATGAATTAGATCCTGTTTTCTTCCTCTTTACTAAAAGGCCGCTCTTTTCCAGGTGCTTCGCTTTGTCTCCGTCTTTATGCTAAAGGGGCTTCCTTTTGCTCTCTGTGTGAACAACAAAAAAAATTCATCCAAAAATTAGCTGGAGAGGAAAAGGGCTGAAACAGATCAGAGGTCACTTGGCACACCTGGGCTCGAGCTTTCATGACCTCAGTGAGAGGACGGTGCGGGATCCAGCCAAGACACTGTTAGACAAACCGCACACAAAAAAACAATGATCACTCCTTGAAAGACTACTCTAATTATTCTAAATTTGTCCATGTGTCACGAGGATATCCAGTGATCAGCCTAAAATAGCTCTGATGGGTATTGAATAAACATACTATAATATCCATGGGTTCCTCTATTTTAAGCTTGAAACCAAGAGGGGGTTAAACATTCCACGGGATGCTCTACCCTTTCACAACAATTTCATGATATCTTGTTTTTTTTTAATTATCGTACACATTGTTATGCAACTTCTTTATTTTGGCCACTCTATGAACTATGCATGGTATGTCCGGCAACTTAACTGCTGTTTTCTTTGGTTCATTTTGTGGAATGGGAATCTCAGCTGTGAACTGCTGGATTCCAGGGGGTGGTTTGGAGAAGTAGGCAGTGAACGGCCGACGAAGAGCTGCCCAATGGGAAGAAACGATCTCTGTGTGCATTTGGCTCTAGGTGCAAACCTTTGCGGGGAGGAGCCCATGATATATGTACTCTACACACACAGAGCTGGAGACAAAGATCTGCCAATGCATGTTTACTGGGTTTGGTGTGATTATTCTATCCAGAGAGATATCTGGAGAGCTGTGGCCAGTCTGGGAAAAGTAGCAGGGAGAGGTTGCCTTGTATTTGTACAGGAATGTACTGCTGTAGGAAAAGATTTGAAACATTGTAAGAGCTTCCTCATGGCTGCTCAGGTAGTGACACAACCACTGATGACCTGTGCAACCTGAAGACCCTGACACTGCGTGGACGTTGGGAAAGTTATCTGCCAGAGCAAAGGAGAAATGTGTTGCATCGGTCCATCCACCACAAAAGGCTGGATTTCAGTGGCTATCCATTTCAATTCAACCTCCCATTCTCATTCTGGCATGTCAGTCCATGGCCTCCTCCACAGCCAGGATGAGGGCATTCTCAGGTTGGAGGAGCAACACCTCATGCTCCGCCTGGGTAGCCTCCAACCTTTTGGCATGAACAGCGATTTCTCGAACTTCCCTTCATTTCCCCCTTCTCCCCATTCTCTTTTTTCCATTCCCATTCTGGTTCCCACTAACCCATTCTCTTCTCCTCGCCTACCTAGCACCTCCCTCTGGTGCCTCTCTTCCTTCCCTTTCTCCCATGGTCCACTCTCCTCTCCTATCAGATTCCTTCTTCAGCCCTTTACCTTTTCCACCTATCACGTCCCAGCTTCCCACTTCATCACCCCTCTCCCTCCCGCCCACTTTTCCCATCACCTGGTTTCACCTATCACCTTCCATCTTATACACCTTTCCTTCCCCCTTCTTCTTATTCTGGCTTCTTCCCCCTCCCTTTCCAGTCCTGATAAAGGGTCTCAGCCTGAAATGTCAACAGTTTGTTCGTCTCCACAGATGCTGCCTGACCCACTGAGTTCCTCCAACATTTTATATGTGTTGCTCTGGATGTCCAGCATCCGCAGAATCTCTCATGTTGATAATGTACTGCATGTGCGGCCCTAATTTGCCTTTTTATTCAAATCAGACTTCACCCATAGGGTGACGTGGTTAAATAAACCTCCTCTCTGATCCTTGAGACCTGGTTTTGCTTTGTGAGGCGGTCCCTGTAACAGCTTCTGATCTGTCCCTTGCTTCAAGACAGCCAATGGAAATTTCTGGATTTTGCTGGGGCTAATTCAAGAAATTTTCATTGTGACAATCAATGGTAAGTTCTAGGACTTCATTGGAATGGTCATTACAAAAACATTGAATTTCCATGGGATATGCATGAAAACTATTAGCTACTGTTGATACTTCCCTAGTGTTGGATGCTGAACTCAGGCTGAAGCCATAAATGAGCCAAAGATGTTTTCCTACAGTCAAATCAATTAGTGGTTTAAGGATTATTCCCATGTTGTATGATTCCATAACTCGAATCATTTCTTTTTCCTGCTCAGGAGCACCTGGTTAGCTCCCCGATTTTAATGAAGCTGGAAGATAGACCTATGGTTAGTAACACTACAGGAGTCCTCTCTTGAGCTGTTTTAAAAAAAACGGAATCATGCGGTATTGTAGCGTCCAATCTATATTAGAGCTTTCTTTTTACTAGTTGAGTTAATTTATTCCACTGATTCCCCAATCACTCCGATATTCCATTTTTTGGCCAATACCTAACTCCTTTTCAGTAAAATTCGAGGAGTCTCTTTCTACTCCATTCAGTGGCAGGGATGCACGATTTCTAACAACGTTCTCACTCCCCTTGCTTTCCCCAAGTGATCCTTTTAAATTTGAGCAAGCTGTTCTCTGTATTGATAATCAATTTTGTTTATAATTATGAAAATTGCCATCATCACCTCAACCTGCAACATGAACAGGTCCAATGTGTCAGCGAACTTGTCGTAACTATAAACCCTCTCATTTAGGGAAAAATGTCTTCCACTCTAAATAACAGGAGCTTTTGATTGACCACTTATTTATAGGTAGAACAAATTTTTTAAAAAGTTTGAGGATCTGTTCTTGCACATGGTTTTGTTTTTGCCAGTAAGATGGGAGAAACCTTAGGTCCCAAACTACCAGGTTCAGGAACTATTATGACCCTGAACCAGTGTGGATAACTTCACTCACCTCAACTCTGAACTGATTGCACAACCTATGGACTCACTTACAAGGATTCTGCAACTCATGATGTATACCTGCTCTATTTTGATAATAAACTTAGTTTAAGCTCTGAACTTTGAGAAGAGTTGTCACTCAACAACGATCTGATGATCTAACATGATTAACTAAGCCTAACTGAAGAATCATTGGCAGGACCATGTATAACATTATATAGCTCTCCATGTGATTCAATGCTACATCGATCCCTGGGTTTAGGCCCTGATCTTTGAGGAGCTAATATTTTTAACCCATTGTGTTTCCTTTTCAACAGTATGTCATACTGGAATGAACATTATTCACGCAGACACGAGGAAACCTGCAGATACTGGAATTTCAAGCAACACACACAAAAAACGCTGGTGAACGCAGCAGGCCAGGCAGCATCTATAGGAAGAGATACAGTCAATGTTTCAGGCTGAGACCCTTCGTTAGGACTAACTGAAAGAAGAGATAGTAAGAGATTTGAAAGTGGGAGGGGGAGATCCAAAAAAAAAACTGAATATTATTCAGTTTGTTTGTGATGATTTCACATCATCATCACTATATGCTGTGTCATACGATGGTCTTATCCAAGACCATGATTGTTCTTGACAAATTTTTCAACAGAAGTGGTTTGCCATTGCCTTCTTCGGGGCAGTGTCTTTACAAGAGGGTAACCCCAGCCATTATCAATACTCTTCAGAGATTGTCAGTGGTTGCATAACCAGGACATGATAGGCACCATCCACCGCCTACTCCCATGGTTTCACGTGACCCTGACTTGGGGGGCAGGAGATAATTAGGTGCTACACCTTGCTAAGAGTGACTCGCAGGCTAACGGAGGGAGAGAGCGCCTTACACTTCCTTTGGTTGAGACAAATCTCCACCCTGCCACCTACTCCTACCACATGCCCATTTTATTTTAATACTATCCTTGCCTCATCTCATAGAAAAGAACATAGTCAGTCTTGTCAATAACCGACATATTCAATTCATCCATTGGCTATTTTATTTTCCGATTCAGATTTATCTTTTTATTTATCACGGGTACATCAAAACATACGGTGAAATGTGTCATTGGCATTGAAAACCAACACAATCTAAGGATGTGCTAAGGCAGCCGGCAAGTGTCGCCAATCCCCACAATGTTCAGCAGAACAACACAAGCAAGAAGAACAACAACAGCAGAACACAACAAGCAACAAAACAACAGGAGCAAAGTAAACACCTTTCCTCCCTCCCACCCCGCCCCCACTCACAGACAAAGACCATCCAATTACTGCTTTGGTAGACCCTTGAACTTGTCTTTATATACAAATGACTGTACAAGTAAACTGATTATATCATGATAATCAAACCAGATTTTTTTTCCTATTGTTGAGCTACTCTGGTGACTGTGGAAATGACTTGAATTTAGAAATGACTTTGTGACCTTCCATTTGGATTAAAATTGTACTACAGATGGTTATGATACTCTTTGTGGAAGTCCCATGAGAGTTCTTTTGTGAAGTTCACAGTCTGACACTGCTCAGTTTCCTTGTGTAATGCCGTGATGTATCAGTTTCATTGCAGTGTTGTCGATTGATCTATTACAAGTTCACGTAATGTGGAAGTCTCTAGCTGCTGTTGGGCTTCTTTGGCAGATTGTTGCCTGAGAGGTCTCAGGACATGAATGTATTCTCTGAATGTTGGAGCGCTGGGGAATCCTACAATGTCATGAATAGGCCAATCGGCCCTCAAGGTTTCTCCACCATTCAGTAAGATTATGATTGATCTAACTTTGCTTAAGTCCACTTTCCTGTCCTTTTCCTGTAATTTTCACCGAGTAAAATTACATCTATGTCAGATTTGAACCTATTCTATGACTTAGCCTTTACAGCTTTCTGGAACAAGGAATTCCAAAGACTCAGAAAAGAAACCATACCTCATCTCAGCCCCTTGTTCTGTTACCATGCCTTCTTGTCCTACATTCTCCAACGAGGGAGTACATCTTCCAGCATTTGTCCTATTAGGCATCCTAAGCATTTTAGTTATTTCAATAAGTGTGCCTTTCTTTTTCTGAACTGCAGTGGTACTTTGGCAATTCCCCACTGATGAATTAGTCTCCTCTTTGGAAGTTCAAGTGCGCAAGCCTGTGTTTGTTCAAGTGACTCCATCTAGCTGACTAACAATTTGAAGAAGCTTTTTGTCCTGGCACTTTAGCAAGCTTGATGTATGGCAGACTGTTGGATGCTTCAAAGACCTAATTATCCTCACAGTAGGTAATAAATGTCTCATGTGACATTTGGACTTTAACTTGAATTTTATATATCATTATATATATCATTGATTAGACTACAAGTTGCCAGGAGGTACGATGCCAAGAATATGAAAGGGCACAAAAGAGGTTTACTAAAATTACACCAGGGAGGAGTGGCTTTAACAACAGAGAAACTAAATTCTTTTCATCGGAACAGAAAATTTTAGAATGGTTGGAGTTGGAATTGGAATTGGTTTATTATTGTCACTTGTGCCGAGATATAGTGGAAAAACTTGTCTTACATACTGTTCAAACAGATCAAACCATTATACAGTGCAGATGAATAAGATAAGGTAGTAACAATGCAAGGAAGCAATAAAGTGCAAGATCATAATGAGGTAGATTGTGAGGTCAAGAGTCCAATTTATTGAGTGTGAGAACTATTTAATAGTCTTTTAACTGCCCTAAAATAGTCTTATGGTATCTGGTTCTATTGAATGTTTATGATTAGATACACGAGATTAAATTTTTCATTGACTAGCCAAATTGGGTCATATAATTTGAGTTTAACATTAAAGAAAGGAACAAGTTTGACACAATATTCCTCATCTGCACCACCTTCCAGTACCAGTGGGTCCAAGTCCATCTTCAATGACCTGGTCAATGATAGATATGTTCGGCTTTCAGCAAGAACATCTTGCTATTGATGTGGTGTTAGCAGGAACAACTTTTATTAATGCAGCGTGTTTGGTAAAACAAAAACATCTGATGGTAAGTGAGTTCCAGGATTTTGGTCAAATGAAAATGAAGGAATAGTAATACATTCAGTGGTCAATTTATCTGGTACTGGAGGTGTGTTTCATCGTCTTCTGCTACTGTAGCTCATTCACTTCAAGTTTCAACGTGTTGTGCATGCAGAGTTTGAGTTTCTCTCACCTTGAACCAGTTTGCCCATTCTCCTCTGACAGCTCTCATTAAAAGGACATTTTCACCCACAGAATTGCTGCTCACTAGATTTTTTTTTTTGTTTTCACACCTTTCTTTGTAAACCCTAGAGACTCGTGTACATGAAAATTCCAGGAGGTCAGCTGTTTCTGAGATACTCAAACCACTCTACCTGGCACCAACAATCGTTCCACGGACAAGGTCACTTAGATTACATTTCTTCCCCATTCTGATGTTTGTTCTGAACCTCTTGACCACGTCTGCATGCTTCTATGCATTTGGTTGCTGCCACATGATTAGCTGATTAGAATTTCACATTGACAAGCGAGTGTACAAGTGTACTTAATAAAGTGGTCACTGAGTGTGTATGATGAATGAAGTTAACCCTTGATCCAAAGCAATGTAATCTAATTTTTTGGCTCTGCTGTCTAAGTTGCCATTCAAATGCACCTATAGCAAATTCCATTTATGTTGTGCCTTCAATATAAAAGCATTCTATGGTCAATCACAAGAGTGTAATCAAACAATAAATCATTACTAAGCCTCAAATGGAATTATTAGAGTGGATGAGCAATAACCTGGTCACAGAGGCAGATTGTAAGAAGGACAGAAATAGGAGAGAGGGAGGGACTTCAAGAATCCGGGTCCTTGACATGTCATCACTGCCATTGACTGTATGATTAGCTATTGGGATGATCAAGAGTTCAGAATTAGAAAGGCAGAAGGAGGTTACAGAGATTCAGGGGAGAGAGATTTGGAAAAAAGGAAACAAAAATTTTTAAATTGTTGCTTAGAACAAGCCAGGAGGAGGAGAAGATGGCGGTGTGATGCAGCTCGCAGTGGCCACTCCGGTGGTGATGTCTGTTATTTGTCAAGTAGGGTGCCGTGCACAATCCTGATTTGATGGAGACGGACGTGAGAGCACGGAGGAACATCTGGTGAAACTTCTGAAATGCCTGCTTCGCTGCTGCTGCTACTGTGTGGTCCAGAATCTCCGGAGGGGAAGGCTCCAAGTCCTTGGCTTTGCTTGTTGCTTGGCACCGGGGTGGGGTCGAAGCGCTCGGCAGAGGATGGTGCTCAGAGAGGCTGTGTCAGAGGGGCTGGTTGGAGGCTGGAAGTTTCGGACGGACTCAGAGTCCGCTGTGGTCAGGTCTTTCCAATAGTGCTGCATCGGCAAGTTTGCGGCACTTGGAGGTTCATGCCAGGGAGAGTTTCTCCCTTCTGCCACCTGCGTGGAATGACGAGACTATCGGGACTTTGAGACTTTTTTTTACCGTGCCCATGGTCTGCTCTTTATCAAATTATGGTATTGATTTGCACTGTTGTAACTATATGTTATAATTATGTGGTTTTGTCAGTTTTGGTCTTGGTTTGTCCTGTTTTTTTTGTGATATCACTCTGGAGGAACGTTGTATCATTTTTTAATGTATGCATTTCTAAATGACAATAAATGAGGACTAAGTGTCCTCATAATCTAATCTAAATCTAAGCCAGTATATGAGCAAGCACAGGAAAACTTGATGTATTTGAAGTGGGTATAATGGAGTGAGCAGGAATATTCACCTTACAGATGAGAGAATCATGGATAAGGATTTTGGCTGCAGATCAGCCGAGACAAGGGACGAGCTGGTCAGTGATGAAAATAGTCTCACTGAGGTTCAGATATGTGGTTAGATGCTCATCTTCAAGAGATTAGCTTTATTTGTCACATGCACAGGGAAACGTGTATGAAGTGGATCGCTGTGCATCAAATCAGCAAGGATTGTGCTGAGCAGGCTGCAAGTGTCTCCATGCGTCTGGCACCAACCCAGCATGCCCACAATTCACTAACCATAACCGTATGGCTTTGGAAAGTGGGAGGAAACCGGAACACCTGGAGAAACCCATGAGGTCACAAGGAGAACATGCAAACTCCTTACAGACAGTGGCAGGAATTGAAACCCAATCGGTTTGAACTGGGGCTTCAATAGTGTGACGCTACCTACGACACTACTACCTGGTTCATTTTCAGCTAGGGAACAGTTTGTGACAGGTATCAAACACCGTGTTTTCAGTCTTGCAGTCAGTAGCTGACATGGGAGGTACTGAAGAGGATATTTACATCAATTGAACTGATGTGAATTGTGGATCAGTATTACACTGACCATATGCCTGAAGGGAGTATTTATTAACTATTCTTCTTAAACTAGATTCAAGGGAAATTACTTCCAAAAGAATGCTACAGGTGAGGTTATTGGATTCTGGAAGTATATAGGTCTTGAAAGCTATAAAGTGAATGGGAGTAGTTTGGTTAGGAGTTTGGACCACCTGGAGGGCTGACATCTGGATTGGATGTCAAATTGGAAGATGAGAGAAAGTGAGCTGGTATTCACAATGAATTAAATCCTTAATAATTAAGGCTTAAAAGTTAAAATTTATCATTAATGTTGTTGCTGGGACATTGTAATGGCCTTACTTTATACTTTATACTTTATTGTTTCCAAACAATTGGTACTAGAACGTACAATCATCACAGCGATATTTGATTCTGTGCTTCACAGTCCCTGGATTACAAATGTTAAATATTAAAAATATTAAAAGTAGTTAAAATTAGTACAAATGGTAAATATTAAAAATTTAAATTATAAATCATAAATAGAAAATAGAAAAATGGGAAGTAAGGTAGTGCAAAAAAACTGAGAGGCAGGTCCGGATATTTGGAGTATACGGCCCAGATCCGGGTCAGGATCCGTTCAGCAGTCTTATCACAGTTGGAAAGAAGCTGTTCCCAAATCTGGCCATACGAGCCTTCAAGCTCCTGAACCTTCTCCCAGAGGGAAGAGGGATGAAAAGTCTGTTGGCTGGGTGGGTCGTGTCCTTGATTATCCTGGCAGCACTGCCTCAGGAAAATTTTATTGAATCAGAAGGATTCTATCAAATCTTCCAGAATGCCAGCGGAAGTGGTGAATGCAGGTTTGATTTCGACATTTAAGAGAAATTGGATAAGTACATGAATGGGATAGCTGGCTGGTGGCATAGTGGCATCAGCGCTGGACTTTGGAGTGAAGGTTCCTGAGTTCGAATCCAGCCGGCTCCCTTGCACGCTTTCCATCCGTCCTGGGTTGAGCATCGAGCTAGCAACTCGGCCTCGTAAAAATAAGAAAGCCTGCTTAAAAAAAACGCTGTCATGATGGCGTCCCGATGACTCCACTCAGAGTTAAGGGCTTTCTTCTTCTTCTACATGAATGGGATGGGTATTGGGGAGGGAAGCGGGCTACAGTCCGAGTGCAAGTTTGATGAGACTAGACAGAATAATAGTTGGGCATCAACTAGATGAACTGAAGGACCTGCTGAGTGCTGTAATGTTCTAGGGGTCTAGAACGCTAGACCTTTAGGGCTGTAGAACTCTTGGACTCTAGAACTCTTCCATGACCCTAATCGGACAGAAAGGAAAGGAAAGGTACATCGCATCCGGAGTTTCTCCGGTTAGCAGACCATTTCCCTCCACACCTCTCTGAGTGGGGAACCGCGTACGAGGCAAGTTACAGCAGTGGTTTGCCATTGCCTTCTGCCGGGTGAGTTTCCAAAGAGGTCACCAGCTTGTAACCCAGTACGGATGGAAACCCTGCAGGGGGGAGCCGGCTGGATTCGAACTCGGGACCTTTCGTCCCGAAGTCTGGCACTGATGCCACTACGCCACCAGCCAGCTGTCCCATTCATGTACTTATCCAATTTCTCCCAGCTGGGTTAATCAGACAGAGCATTTTTTTTTGTCGGGCTAAATTCAAAGATAATAAAAATGAGGTTAAGAAAAAACTAAAGAAGTAAGGAAAAATGCTTTGATGAGAGCTCTCTCTCAGCTGCTAAGTATTTCTGGTATATTCTTGCTTTGAGATCTGTAAATTATTTGTTACAGCACTGTGAAGCGAGGAACATCATTCACTGATATGATCCAATGAAAAGCAGGAGCAGCATGTTGCACAGTGTGAGGCACACACGCACACACACACACAGAGTAGCAGAGCAATTTTTGACAGCTTATTATGACTTTCACACACACAAAAATCAAGTGTTGCACAAACAATAAACACTCTCCAATCTGCTTATCTGATCACAAGCTCCCATTAAGCGAATTTTGCCTTACAGGATACTGCAGATGAACCGGAATCTTTAACATAGTTAGTGGAAAGTAAATTGTGGGAGCAAAAGGAAAGCGGAGTGTATGAGCTGTTAAGCACTGCAGAGCATGCACTCAGCATCCTGTCCTAAACTTCCTGCTTTAGTCAGCTAGGAAAACAACCCTGGAAAACGTGCTTGACTCCAACCAGGCAAAATATTGTATACATGGCCCTTCTTTCATAAGTGTCTGGCAGTGAATTGCTCATCGCAAATCCTTTTCCTATTCAGGTCACACAGGTTCATCACAGTGCATTTTAACACATTCTATTCTACACCGTGAGGAAGTCTCACCATTCAGATTAAGAACATCAGCACTGTTATGGCACTTTGGGGACACTGTATCAGAGTTGACAAGGTGACTCCTTAATCTCTGATTCATTGGGGATTTCTTTTGGCTGAAAAATAGATCGACTTCTGCAATCGTAACTCACACTGCTGAAATAGTGAAGGATTTCGTAATTTCGGAATTAGCTTTGTTAGTACTGACATATGTCACGGTGTTTGTTGTGGCAACAGTGTAGTGTGACGCATAAAAGACCTACCATAAACTGCAAGAAAAAATAAAATAACGCAAAAGAGGAATAGTGAGGTAGTGTTTGCGTATTAATGGACTGTTCAAAATCCGATGGGGGAGGGAAGGAAGCTGATCCTTAAATGGTGAGTGTGGGTCTTCAGGCTGCTGTCCCTTCTTCCTGATGGTAATAAAGAGAAGGGAGTGAGTTGCCGATGGTGAAGGCCCTTCACAATGGATGCTACCTTCTAGAGGCATCGCCTTTTGAAGATGTCTTGATGACGTGGAGGCTTGTGTCTGTGATAGACCTGGCTGAGCTTACAGCTTGCAGCCTCTTTTGGATCCTGTGCATTGGAGATGATGCAACCAATCAGCATGCTCTCCACAATAAATCTATAGAAATTTGCTACTGTCTCTGGTGACGTACCAAATCTCAAAACTCCTAATGGCATGTAGCTGCTGGCATTCATCCTGCAAGATATACTCACTGAGCAGACCATTCATCCCAAAAGATTCATGACTGCATTTTCCCTTCATGTGTACTTTCTCCTATTTAATTCACTTAATCCCATCAACATTTTCCTTTACTCTATCTCCCTCATGAGTTTTATAACTTCTCCTTAAATGCCATCATTCTATTTGTAGCATCATTCTTATTGCATGCATTCTGTTTGTGGTATCATTTCTTAATGCATGCATTACTAAATGACAATAAAAGAGGACTGCGTATCCTCATAATCTAATCTAATCTAATTCTTTGTGTGAAGCATATCAATGTAGCTAGGGCCATTATGGAATTGTAGATAATTTATCTTTTAGTAAGGTTGGACCAATAAAATGTTGCATTTGGGAAACACTGAAGGATGATAATGTTCATTCATCTTAAACAAACATTATCACTTGAAAGGAATGACTGAACTTGCAGCAAAATATTTCATGTATAATACTTAAGCAAGCTTCAATTATTTTCTAATGTAGTAAAATAAAATGTGTAAATATGGATGACTATGGCCAGACATTGGAAGAGGAGTTGGCTGGAGGGAGGGTGTTGTGTGACTTTCAGATGGATAGAATTTCAGTCTTGATTGACTTCAGATCAGAGAGCAATATGCAAGGTGTTGAGAAGTCTCGGTGTTTTGAGAAACTGTGCAGCTTCAAGGAAAATTGGCAGGGAATTTTGATAGCTGAATTAATATACAGCCCGTAGAGGAAATTGAAACAGATGGTGTCTGTTTTAGTTTTGATTAGAAGAAGTTCACTATGCCCTTGCAAGCAGAGGTAACAAAGTTGGAGAATATTTGAACCCCAGGTTTCAGTGGTAAACAATTCAAGCTGTGAAGTTGCTGGGAACAAATTTGGGCAGGGTTGTACACAGTGCAGAAAGCTGTGGTTCAGTACTAATGTTTTTGCTGCCATTTTAACCCCTTGTTTTATTTTTCGTTATTCTCACTCCCCTTATGTCCTTGGGACCTTTCAGCCAGGTGATGTGGAGTTTGCTATTTCTCCACAATGGATATTAATTTGATTTTGATTAATCTTCTGTCTTATGTGGGCTGCCCATCATTCATTGTATAATCAAAATGGCTCTCAGATTGAAGAGTCTGTCAGTGGTGAAGAGGCATTAAAAGTACTGTGTTGCATTGTTTGGGGTGAACCTATACACCTCAATATTGCAAATATCTAATCAGCCAATCATGTGGCAGCAACTCAATGCATAAAAGCATGCAGACATGGTCAAGAGATTCACTTGTTGTTCAGACCAAACATCAGAATTGGGAAGAAATGTGTTCTAAGTGACTTTGACTGTGGAATATTTTTTGGTGCCAGATGGGGTGGTTTGATTATCTCAGAAGCTGTTGACCTCCTGAGCTTTTCCACACACGCTAGTCTCTAGAGTTTACAGAGAATGGTGCGAAAAATATAAAAAAAACATCCAGTGAGCAGCAGTTCTGTGGGCGAAGACACCTTGTTGATGAGTGAGGTCAGAGGAGAATGGCCAGACTGGTTCAAGCTGACAGGAAGGTGACAGTAACTCAAATAACCACATGTTACAATAGTGGTGTGCAGAAGAGCATCTCTGAATGCACATGTTGAACTTTGAAGTGAATGGGGTTCAGCAGTAGAAGACACAAACGCACACTCAGTGGCCATTTTATCAAATACAAGACATACCTCATAAAATGACCACTGAGTATATACTCCAAATAATATGGATGGGGCTCCGTGTTATAATTATTCAAAGGAAATCTTGGTAGTTGCACATCTCAATGCTTTGATTGGCTAGATTATAATTCAGCGGAACTCTTGAAAGACCAACCTATATATCTAATTCTTTGACTCATAGTAAATGGAAAGAAAAATGAACGCTGCCAAACCTCTGTTTCTGTTATTCAAAAAAAATCTTTCCTAATGGCTCAGTTCATTATAACAGGCCATAAAACACCAGAGAACAACAGTTTTATTATGGGTCTCGGAGAAAGGTTAACAGCTCCAACCACGTCATGAGATAAATTAGGTGTTGGGCTTCAATTTGAGTAAGATCCTGACTTAGTGTCCAATGATGCAGGCTGATATTCGGCTTGGTGGCCAATTGCAAAAGACAGAGCCAGGAAGACCCACATTCTGTTGCATTTCACCTCAGTTAAACCGTAACGTTACGGTCTGTTTGAAGAGGTGGAGGGGCGGAACCTCAAATTCTGTTTGGGGAGCCTCCACTCTGATGGCGTGAACATCGCTTTCTCTAACTCCCCCCTCCTCCTTCCCTCTTCTTCATTTCCCACTCTGGCTCCCCTCTTAGCCCTTCTCTTATCCTCACCTGCCTATCACCTCCCTCTCTGGTGCCCCTCTGCCTTCCATAGTCCACTCTCCTCACCTGTCAGATTATTTCTTCTTCAGCTCCTTACCTTTCCCACCTATCACCTCCTAGTTTCTTACTTCACCCCCCCCCCCACCCACCTGGCTTCACCTATCACCTTCAAGCTTGTACTTCTTGCCCTCTGCCCACCTTCTTATTCTGGCTTCCCCCACCTTCCTCTCCAGTCCTGATTAAGGGTCTCGGCCCGAAATGTAGACTGCTTATTCACTTCCGTGGATGCTGCCTGACCTGCTGTGTTCTCCAACTTCTTGTGTGTGTTACTATACGTTTAGGAATGTGGTTTGTTTACAGACTTCCCAATCACAATGGTGTTATTTGGCCTGTCGTTTTATTTACTCTGTAAATATATGGGCATATGGTGTTGTTTAACGTTGTAAATTTTACAGTAGTCTGAGATTAGTGGTTTGGCAGTGATCGCGAATGGCAACCACCTCATACTAAACTGGCAGCTGCCTTTCGCCTCCTGCCAATGCTCCAGTATTCCTGTCATAGTTGCTTCATTTCAGGGAAAAATTGCAAATACATCTGCATGTTTTTTAATGTGACTCCCATTTAGCCATTTTTGGAGGAGGGACATATGATTATAGCTGCAGTTTTATGAATGGGATGCGTTAGAAATGCCAATAAACGAGAACTCCATTTAACATGACTGATTTGTTGAATTGGAAAGATAGTGACAAAGGCAAAATGCTGGAGGAACTCAGCAGGTCAGACAGCATCTGTGGAAAGGAATAAACAGTCCACGCTTTGGGCCGAGAACCTTCATCGGGACTCGCCATACATAGTAACAACATTTACAGTCTGAGCTAAGCCCTGATAAAATTTGCATCATAGAAATGAGATGAAGCACAATGCAAATCAAATTCTCCATCCCTGGTGTCATAATCCTTTCCTGTGTAGCTATTGGGATAGCCAGGCCTGCATTTCCTGTATGGTTATCGGGATATCCAGCCCTGTATTTCCTGTGTAGTTATTAGGGGAGCCAGGCCTGCATCTTCTGTGTAACTACTGGGATATCCAGGTCAGCATTTCCTGTGTGGTTATTAGGGAAGCCAGGCCTGCATCTTCTGTGTAACTACTGGGATATCCAGGTCAGCATTTCCTGTGTGGTTATTAGGGAAGCCAGGCCTGCATCTTCTGTGTAACTATTGGGATATCCAGGTCAGCATTTCCTGTGTGGTTATTAGGGAAGCCAGGCCTGCATTTCCTGTATGGTTATCGGGATATCCAGCCCTGTATTTCCTGTGTGGTTATTAGGGAAGCCAGGCCTGCATTTTCTGTGTAACTATTGGGATATCCAGGCCTGCATTTCCTGTGTGGTTATTAGGGAAGCCAGGCCTGCATTTTCTGTGTAGCTATTGGGATATCCAGGCCTGCATTTCCTGTGTGGCTGTACCGTATAGCCTACAGTATAATAAGGGACTACTTTATGTTTTAATAACACGGCGTTGCACGTGCTATTAGGCGCGTATTGATCTGTATGTGTGTGCCGAGTTCGGATCCTGCCAGTAAAGAACCATGAAACTTAGCTCCCGTCTCCAGCGTTTTTATTAATAGCTTTGTTGTGTAACCAGGCCATGTACACAACAAATTGGCGATGAGGTTAACGAACCTACATCTTACAGGAATGCCGGGTTTTAGCTGATAATGACACTTGGAGGAAGAGTGTAAGGAACGAGCCAAGGAGCGGGAGAAGGAGGCAGAGCGAGGCTGCAAGTCCGAAAGGAAACTGGGATCGGGAGCGTCGGGAGACCAAGAGACACAGTCGGAGCCGCAGCACATCCAGCCGAGACCACAGTCGGTGCTGACCCCCAGGGGCTGAGGGTCTGCCTGCCCCAGAAGAGAGATAAAAAGGAGCGACACACGCATCGAGACGGAGTGCACTCGTGGCGCTAGCAAAAAGGACATGTGGGTCAAAAAAGAAAACAAGGGGAAAACGGGGCTAAATTAACATAACAAAGATGGCGATGATTGGAACCATTATAGCATTTGATAGTGGCATTGAAGACTGGGCAACTTACATAGAGAGTGGAGTTATATTGTGAGGCTCACGATGTTAATGATGAAAAGAAAGCCAGCGTCTTACTCAGTATTATGGGAGCAAAAACATATGGGCTGCTATGGAGCTTGAAAAGCCAGCTGACAGAACGTTCAAGCAAATAGTAGACACTCTCCAAGAGCATTTAAACCCCAAACCACTGGTCATTGCTGAAAGATTTAAATTTCACAAACGGAATCAGAGCAAAAATGAAAGCATTTCTGAATATTGTGCTGAATTGCGCAAATAATCAGAACATTGCCAATTTGGAGCTGATCTATTGGACACATTGAGGGACAGGTTAGAGTGTGGCATGCACTGTGAAACCACACAGAAGCAGCTCCTGGGTGAAAAAGACCTTACATTAGAGGAGGCGCTGAACATTGCAATATCAACGGAAACAGCAGCACGGGGTGCTTCAGAGATACAACAAAAATCTCTGGAATATGCTATGAATAAAATGTCACTGAACAGAAATGAAGGAAAGAAATGTTACCGTTGTGGGAACAGGTCACATGACCCTGATGACTGTTGGTTTAAAGACAAAGAATGCAGAAACTGTGGCAAACAGGGCCACATTGGCAGAGTATGCAAAGCTAGTAAACAGCAGAAAAAGGAAAAAATACAGAGAAACAAGAAACCCCAGAAAGGAAAATACAACAATGTACACAAAATGGAAGAAAGCAGTTCTGATGAAAACAACTCAGACAAAAGTGAATTGTCTTGTCTGCAACTTCACAGCATGAAAGAGACAGATGATCAAAGAGTAAATATGGTTCACTCCACAAGTGGCAGGTGTGAGACTGAAAATGGAGTTGGACACAGGCTCAGCTTTAACAGTGATCTCTGTACATGACTACAGATGACTGCTTTCTCATATGCCTCTGAAACGAACTAAACTACTGCTAAAGACTTACACAGGACAGAAAGTGCGTTCCAAAGGTAAAATTAAAGTGTCAGTGACCTATGGAGACAAAACACAGCAGCTGAACCTCTATGTACTGAAAAATGGAGGACCACTGTTGCTGGGACATGAATGGCTCAGGAAAATCCATTAGATTGGCACACCCTCAAGGCACTAGATGTGTCAACAAAGGAGGGCAGCTGGGTGGGGAAGATGTCTGCAGCTCTCCGCTCACCCCTTGTCGACTATTATAACGATGAGGAGGAACTAGACAGTGTCGACGATGAGGATGAACACAGTATCCGTGGCTGCGACTTGGATGAAGATACTGAGGATGCAAGGGAGACAGACATTGCCAATAAGCAGGAATGATGAAGACTACCCGGAGTAAAAGAGCAGATGTACCAGGAGAAATTTACATCTCTCAAAAGACAGCTACAGCAGTTACAGGAAGGCACTTTGCAGGAGTATCAGAAAAGGATGAAGAAACTAGATCAACAATACAAGGAAAGAATACAAAATGCAGAGCTTTTTCTGCAACTGAAGACAGAACAAGTGGAAAGGAATTATATTAAAGAGCAGAAAGCAACAGTGAAGGAAATTGAAGATAAAAAGATTGAGTTAGAAGAAAAGAAAAAGATGATTGAGAATGGGAGGCTAACAATGGAACTCACAGGAGATTCTATGGAGGTAAAGCCAATAATGACGAGGAAACTAAGGAGGAGACCTAATGACCCTGTTCCAATTACAGACAAAAGTCGAAAACCTGCACCTGTACAGTTAACTTACTTGTTAACAGATGAACAGATAATGGAAGATCTGTGAACTCTCAATAAGCTTAAATCTCTGAAAAGACCAGCATCTCTGTCTTCTCCTGAGCATCTTCCCAGCACTCCTGCTGAATGAAGCACAAATAGAAGATGGAAAGTTATATTACGATAAGAGAAGGTATCATAAAGGTCAGGCTATCTATTCGGAATCTAAGGAGAATACGAAGATTGGCTGTGTAATTAGCTCAGTTGGAACAGATGAGATATGGGTAAGGAAGACAAGTGATAGCACAAAGATGTGCGTATATCTAGGACAGCTGCACAGAGGAGTCTTCATTATATGGAGGCGATATGCTGCCTGGAACTCTTAGCAAGTTGGAGGTGCACATCTTCTTAACTCCATATGCTCAGAGGTCAAATTTTCATGACTTTTATATGGAAATCTGCATTAAAACAAACAAGTTTATTGATGGACGTTACCTGGAGAGGCAGAGAAGAACCCCACGCCCCGAGACTCCAGTTATAAATGGGTCTTAGACCAAAAGTAAAAAAAAAGGCTTGTTATAATTTGATATTATTATGATACTTTGTTATAATTTGATATTATTAAGTTAATAAGTAAACAAATGGTAGGCATTTGTATGTTAAGGGTAAACAAATTTGTTTAGCATAGTGTCCCAGTTAAAAAAAACAGTTGACACACTCTTAAAATAAAAGGGGAAGAGTGTACCGTATAGCCTACAATATAATAAGGGACTATGTTATGTTTTAGTAACACGTTGTTGAATGCACTTTTAGGCGCATATTGAGCATGCGCTATTAGGCATGTATTGATTGGGCTGTAGCTATGCCTACCTCTTCGTTGGTCATGTGGAACAGTCTGTGCTCCAAACCTATTCTAATAATGCTCCCCAACTTTTCCTTCGGTACATTGACGACTACATTGGTGCTGCTTCCTGCACCCATGCTGAGCTCATCAATTTCATCGACTTTACTTCTAACTTCCACCCAGCCCTCAAATTCACTTGGTCCATCTTGGACACAGACATCTCGATCTCTCAGTCTCCATCTCTGGAGACACACTGTCCACTGACATCTTCTACAAGCCCACTGAGTCTCATAACTACCTCAACTATACCTCTTCCCACCCCACCACATGCAAAAATGCCATTCCCTATTCCCAGTTCCTCCGTCTCCGCCGCATCTGCTCCCAGGATGAGGTTTTCCGTTCCAGGACATCTCAAATGTCCTCTTTCTTTAAGGATCGTGGTTTCCCTTCTGCTGTCATCAATGATGCCCTCACCCGCATCTCCTCCATTTCCCACACTTTGGCCCTCACCCCATCCTCCCGCCACCACAACAAGGACAGAGTTCCCCTTGTCCTCAGCTACCACCCCACCAGCCTCTGGATCCAGCACATTATCCTCCGCAGCTTCCGCCACCTTCAACAGGACCCTACCACTAAGCACATCTTTCCCTCTCCACCCCTCTCCACAAGATCGTTCCCTCCGTGACGCCCTGGTCCACACGTCCCTCCCCACGGATCTCCCACCCAGCACTTATCCCCGTAAGTACAAGTGCTACACCTGTCCCTACACCTCCTCTCTTGCCACCATTCAGGGCCCCAAACAGTCCTTCCAGGTGAGGCAACACCTCACTTGTGAGTCTGTTGGGGTCATCTATTGCATCCGGTGCTCCCAGTGCGTCCTCCTCTACATCGGTGAAACCTGACGCAGATCGGGGGACCGCTTCATCGAGCACCTCCACTCTGTTCGCCACAACAGACAGGATCTCCCAGTAGCCACCCACTTCAACTCTTCTTCCCACTCCCATTCAGATATGTTCAGATATGTCCATACATGGCCTCCTCTACTGCCACGATGAGGCTAAACTCAGGTTGGAGGAGCAACACCTCATATACCATCTAGGTAGTCTCCAGCCCCTTGGTATGAACATAGAATTCTCCAGCTTCTGGTAATTCCCTCCCCCTCCCTTCCTCTATCCCTATGTCACTCTGCCCCCTCCCCCAGCTGCCTATCACCTCCCTCATGGTTTCGCCTCCTTCTACTACCCATTGTGTTTTCCCCTATTCCTTCTTCACCTTTCCTGCCTATCACCTCCCTGCTTCCCCTCCCCCACCCCTTTATCTTTCCCCTTACTGGTTTTTCACCTGGAATCTACCAGCCTTCTCCTTCCCACCCTCCCCCCACCTTCTTTATAGGGCCTCTGCCCCTTCCCTCTACAGTCCTGACGAAGGGTTTCGGCCCGAAATGTTGACTGATCGTTTCCACGGATGCTGCCCGACCTGCTGATTTCCTCCAGCGTGTTGTGAGCGTTGCTTTGACCCCAGCATCTGCAGAGTATTTTGTATTTTTGATCTGAACGTGTGTGCCGTGTTCAGTTTCTGCCAGTAAAGAACCATGAAACTTAGCTCCCACCTCCAACGTTTTTATTAATAGCGTTGTTGTGTAACCAGGCCACATACACAACAGTGGCTATTGGAATATCCAGGCCTGCATTTCCTAATGCAAGCATGAGGAAATCTGCAGATGCTGGAATTTCAAGCAACACACATAAAAGTTGCTTGTGAACGCAGCAGACCAGGCAGCATCTCTAGGAAGAGGTACAGTCGACGTTTTGGGATGAAGGGTCTCGGCCCGAAACGTCGACTGCATTTACTATATGGTTATTAGGGGAGCCAGGCCTGCATTTTATTCATAGCTATCGGGATACGCAGGTCTGCATTTCCTGTGTGGCTGTCGGGATGTCCAGGCTTGCATTTCCTGTGTGGCTATCGGAATATCCAGGCCTACATTTCCTGTGTAGTTGTCGGGGGAGTCGGTTCTGCATTTCCTGTGTAGCTATTGGGGAAGCCAGTCCTGCATTTCCAGTATGGCTATCCGGATATCCAGGCCTGCATTTCCTGTGTAGCTGTTGGGCAGCTGGTCTTGCATTTCTTGTGTGACTATTGGGATATCCAGGGCTGCATTTCCTGTGTGGTTATTAGGGAAGCCAGGCCTGCATTTCCTGTGTAGCAAATGGGTTAGCTAGGCCTACATTTGCTGTGCTGCTGTGAGGATCCAGGCCTACCTTTGCTGTGTGGCTATCGGGGGATCCAGGCCTACACTTCCTGTGTAGCAATTGGGTTGGCCGGGCCTACATTTGCTGTGCAGCTATCGGGGGATCCAGGCCTAAATTTGCTGTGCAGCTATCAGGGGATCCAGGCCTACATTTGCTGTGTAGCTATCAGGGGATCCAGGCCTACACTTCCTGTTGTTGCCATTTCTCAGCTGTGCTAGGATGTTTTCACAGAACCACCACAGGATTAGTTGTGACCCAGTCTTTATTTAATCTGGAATAAAGATTCATTTTATCACCTGATGCAATATCTTGTTTGTGCCTGTTTTCCTGTTCTTGAATGGAAAATTATGGAAATTGAACAAAAATATTCCCTATATATGGATATAATTTCATGGCCTTTTTAAGTGTACTGTTACTAATACTGCTTTCAAGTAGATAAACATGGAATTATGTCCAGGTTTTTGTTATGCAAAACTGCAGTGATTTCTGTGCTAATTTTACATTTGTACTTCAAGAACCAACTATACTTTTTATTATTCCTGTTAGTCAACATAACCAATGTGGACGTTGATCCCTGCCCATTTCAAGCTCCAAATTTGTGTATATGTATTCTCTTTAAGCAAATAGTAGGCATTTAACACTTTTTGAAGACAGCTGGTACTGTGATTCAGATTCAGGTTAAGATTTATTTATCACATGTACATCGAAATGTACAGTGAAATGAGGAGGCGATAGGGCAGACAGCAAGTGTCGCCGCACATTCCAGCGCCAACATAGCAAACCCACAATGCTTGGCAGAACAACATAGGGCACAAAAAAAACAGAACACAGTGAGCAACAAAACAACAGTAAAAGAAGTCCCGTCCATCCCTCCCATCACACAAAAACATACACACACACACACACACATGGACAGAGCTCCTGTCTCCAGGCTAACAGGCTCCAACTTCCAGTTGACCTTCAAGCTTTGATCTTCAATGTTGACCCCCAGACTAGCTGATGACAGGACTCCGTGGCTCAACCTCTAAGTACGCCGACTGACCGACCCTTGTGCTCCTTGCTCGCACAGACATGCACTATCTTAGGACAGCCAAGAATACATTGGTGCTCATTGCACATGCAGTGGGAACTGGCCAGGATACATTGTTGTTAATGCATTTACGAGCATAGTATAAACTCCCAGATAACTAATGGATCAAGAAATTGAAAATCATTGGAATCCAAGGATATATCTAGGTTGGATTATAAATGGATCAGTAACAGAAAGCAACGGGTACAAAATTCAAATAAGAATGCACAGCAGTGTCTCTACTTCCTTAGGAGTTTGCGGAGATTCAACATGGCATCTAAAACTCTGATGAACTTCTACAGATGTGTAGTGGAGAATATCACAGCCTGGTATGGAAACACCAATGCCCTTGAACAGAAAGTCCTTCAAAAAGTAGTGGATCTGGCCAAGTCTATCACGGGTAAAGCCATCCCAACCTTTGAGCACATTGACAAGAAATGCTGTCACTGGAAAGCAGCATCCATCATCAGGGATGCCCAACACCCAAGACATGCTCTCTTCTTGCTGCTGCCATCAGGAAGAAGGTACAGGAGCCTCAAGACTTGCCCCACCAGGTTCAGGAACAGTTATTACCCCTCAACCATCAGGTTCTTGAACCAAAGGGGATAACTTCACTTAACTTCACATGTCCCATCACTGAAATGTTCCCACAACCACTGGAGTTACTTTCAAGGACCCCTCATCTCATGTTCTTGATATTTATTGCTTATTTATTCTTCATTATTATTATTATTATTTCTTTCTTTTTGTATTTGCATAGTTTGTTGTTTTCTGCACACTGGTTGTACAGCCAATGTGGTGTGGACTTTGATTGATTCTACTATAGTTATTATGTTATAGATTTATTGAGTATACCCAAAGAAAACGAATCTCATGGTTGTATATTGTAACATATGCAGTATGCACTAAGATAATAAATTTATTTTGAACAGTGAACTTTGAAAAGCTTGTCTTGCATACTGTTTATACAGATCAAATCATTTCACGATGCATTGAACTAGAAGGAAATGAAACAATAAAAATGCAGAATAAAGCTCGCTGTTGTTATCAAACTTGATAGTGTGGTTTATACCAAGAAATAAAGTTGCAAGGAAAAAAAAAATGCCCATGGGAACAAAACTGGCAAATGGAATATAATTTTGAGAAGTGTGAGGTAATGCTTTTTGGGAGGACTAACAGGACAAGGAAATGCACAAAAAAGGGAAGGATACTTAGAAATGTAACGGAAAAGAGGGATTGTCGAGTGTATTCCACAAATTCCAGAAATTCCAGAAGGTTGCAAGGCAGATAAGTAAGATAGTTAGAAGGCATTTGGAATAATTGCTTTTATTGGCTGAAGCCTGGAATGTAAGAGAAGGGAGCTCACGCAAGGGTCACGTATAACATCAGGTTACAGATGGGCCAATGTGTACAATTCTGGTCTCTGGAATGACATCAAAGGGGATGCAGGGAGTTACAAGGATATGATGCTGGTCATATAACTATGATGCTGGTCATCATAGTTATGAAGAGAGACTGCTTCAGCTGGAGCTGCTATCTTTGGAAAAAGGAGATTGAAGACGCCTTTAGTTAAGGTATATAAAATTATGAGAGGCATAGACCAGGTAAACCCTACTGACCTATCTCTCTCTTACTAGACAGGCTGGTAAGCAGAAGGTATACATTTTATGGATAGATTATGAGAACACTCAGTCCTCGTTTATTGGCATTGAGAAATACATGCATGCATTAAGAAATGATACAATGTTCCTCCAGAGTGATATCACAGAAAAACAGGACAAACCAAAGACTGACACTGACAGAACCACATAATTATAAAATATAGTTACAGCAGTGCAAAGCAATACCATAATTTGATAAAGAGCAGACCATAGGCAGCAAAAGGGAGAAACTCCCTGCCGTAAACCTCCAGGCACTGACAACTGCCAATGCATTGGAAGCACCCGCCCACAGCCGACACTGAGTCCATCCGTCCGAAAACTTCGAGCCTCCGACCAACCCCTCCGATACAGCCTCCCGAGCACCTTTGACCTTGCCCTGGCCGCTGAAACAAGCAAAGCCGAGGATTCAGGGCCTTCTGCTCTGGAGATTCCGGTTACCACACAGTAGCAGCGGCAGCGAAGCGGGCATTTCAGAATTTTCTCCAGATGTTCCTCCGTACTCTCACGTCTGTCTCCATCAAATCAGAATTGTGCACGGTCCCCTACTCGACACATAACAAATATCATTCACCGTAGTGGCCGCGCGTGCTGCGTTACGTCGTCATCTTCTCCTCCTCCTGAGGTTGATTAGTTAGAAAATTGGACCCTTTAAACACTTTGCACTACAATGGACCATTTTGTTCTAATTATGTTCTTTATATTTGCATGTGTATGACAATAAACTCAACCTAGACTTTTGGTTGCTTTATTCAACAAATTAAGTGTGTGTGTGTGTGTGTGTGTGTGTGTGTGTATATGTGTGTATGTGAGATGTGCTGCATGAGAGGATGGGGGTGAGGGGAGAAACCCTCCTCTGGATGAACCCATGAGGAGGTCATGAAGCGAGGGTTAGGAAGTGGGATTAACCTCGTTCTCTTTGGGGACTACCTGGACTAACCAGCCTCCTTCAGTGCTGCCAGTCACTATGAGTCTATGGTAGAATCTTCTGTATTTGAAAGTACCTGTTGCAGGGTAGATTGGAAAATTGTTCTTACTCGGACCTTGTACTCATACTGTTCAAAGGTTTGAACTTGCCAGTTGTACAGGGTGCAGCTGGTAACAATTGAGTTACATTGCACGGTAGTGTAGTGGTTAGAATGATGCTATTACAATGCCAGCTATCCGGATTCAATTTGTGCCACTGCATGTAGGGAGTCTGTATGTTCTCCCAGTAATCACATAGATTTCATCCGGGTTCTCTGGTTTCCTCCAAAATTCCAGTGAGTTAGTGAGTTGCGGGATGTCAGCGCCGAAAGTGTGGTGACACTTGCAGGCTGCCTAGCACAACCCCTACTGACTTGCTTTGATGCAAATGACACATTTCATTGTATGTTTTGATGTACAGGTGACAAATAAAACTAATTTTACCTTATCTCAGATAGCATCTGACAGAGGAACCACTGAAGGCTTGGTTAAATGTACAGGCTGGGCTCCTATGGAACACTGGTAGGAGTCCCCCATGGAATCATACGTAGATTCAAACAGCACAGAAAGGAGTTCTGGATTGTGTAAGTCTCATTCTTCTACTCTTTCACCACAGGTTATCCTTTTTTAACTAAATTTT
Source organism: Mobula birostris (assembly GCF_030028105.1). NCBI lineage: Eukaryota > Metazoa > Chordata > Chondrichthyes > Myliobatiformes > Myliobatidae > Mobula > Mobula birostris. Next base: position 49,069,132 of record NC_092393.1, on the reverse strand, counting down.
GGGATTTAGACACAGTGACAATGAAGGACCAGCAGGATAGTATGGAACTTTGAGGGTACGCTGTAGGTGCTGGTGTTTCCATGCACCTGCTAAGGATACAAATTTAGGAGGTGCTGCTGAAGAATCTGGGGTGGAGAAGTGAAGTTCATGTTGTGGATAGTGCTCACTGTAGCCTTTGTGCTCTAATAATTGATGAAATGAATAGACAATAGACAATAGGTGCAGGAGTAGGCCATTCAGCCCTTCGAGCCAGCACCACCATTCACTGTGATCATGGCTGATCGTCCACAATCAGTACCCTTCTCCTGCCTTCTCCCCATATCTCTTCACTCCACTACCTTTAAGAGCTCTATCTAACTCTTTCTTGAAAGAATCCAGAGAATTGGCCTCCAATGCCTTCTGAGGCAGAGCCACAACCACAACCCTCTGTGTGAAAAAGTTTTTCCTCAACTCTGTTCTAAATTGTCTGCCCCTTATTCTTAAACTGTAGCCTCTGGTTCTGGACTGCCCCAACATCGGGAACATGTTTCCTGCCTCTAGCGTGTCCAATCCCTTAATAATCTTATATGTTTCCATCAGATCCCCTCTCATCCTTCTAAATTCCAGTGTATACAACCTCGGTCGCTCCAATCTTTCAACATATGACAGTCCTGCCATCCCAGGAATTAACTCTGTGAATGTTAAGTGTGGTTGAGAATCAGATTTAATATCATTGATATATAACATGAAACTTTAAACACAAGAGGTTCTGCAGATGCTGGAAATCTTGAGCAACAGAACACAAAATGCTGAGGAATTTGGCAAGGATTCCCCCTTCCATTCCAGTCCCGATGAGGGGTCTCGGCCCAAAATGTTGCCTGTTCATTCCTCTCCATAGATGCTGCCTGACCTGCTGGGTTCCAGCATTTTGTGTGTGTTACTCCTGGTCTCCAGCGTCCGCAAAATCTCTTGTGTTTATAAAGCTTGACTTGACTTGAGAGATTGAGAGTCATTTGGATATGCAAAAATGGACCAGAGGAGGAGTTGGTGTCAGCACAGATCAGCCACGGTTGTATTGAATAGCAGGCAGGCCCCTCCTCTTCCCTCATGTTGCTGTGGCAGATTAACTGTAACATAGGGGTTTACATTGTCGAACACACAAAATGCTGGAAGAAGCCGGCAGCTCCCTGACGGTGGTGTCTGAAAAGAGGATGCTGTCCAAGTTGCATGCCATCTTGGACAATGTCTCCCATCCACTACGTAATGTACTGGTTGGGCACAGGAGTACATTCAGCCAGAGACTCATTCCACTGAGATGCAGCACAGAGCGTCATAGGAAGTCATTCCTGCCTGTGGCCATCAAACTTTACAACTCCTCCCTTGGAGGATCAGACACCCTGAGCCAATAGGCTTGTCCTGGACTTATTTCCTGGCATAATTTACATATTACTATTTGACTATTTATGGTTTTATTACTATTTAATTATTTATGGTGCAACTGTAACGAAAACCAATTTCCCCCGGGATCAATAAAGTATGACTATGACTATGATTATGTCAGGCAGCTTCTGTGGAAAAGAGTAAACAGTCAACGTTGCGGGCTGAGACCCTTCATCAGGTCCACATTGTGCTGCTTTCCCTCTTTAGCAACGTCATGCCTTAAGAATACTTAGAAGTAGGAGGTCATACTTGAATTCGAACAGGCAATCCTGTCCATCTAGTCCATGCCAAACTATTAAACTGCCTTGTCCCATCCGCCTGCACCAGACCAATAGGGTCATAGATCACTTCAATTTAACAACTTTTTCAAAGAGGCACTTGTTAAGGACATCTGTTGTTATTGAATGTTGTTATTTTTACTATTATGTACTTGCTACATTATTAGACATTTCTTTACACTGCTGCAGGAAGCATGTATTTTCACAGCCTCCTGAGGCACAGAGCTCAAGTACTAATCATCCTTATTATCTCCCAGCCGAGTGCATGACTGGCAGCTGCAGAATGTGGAAGTTATTTTGCAGGTGTCTTGGCAACCGGAGTATGGGAAAGAGAGAATGAAGCCAAGCATCCTTGATCACACGAGTTGCGTGTGACTCGGCAGCTACATGCCAACAAACACTGCTGATACCCTTACAACAAACAGTCTGAGGGCAGTCTAATCTGTCTTCAATCTGTTCCCTGAGCAAAGCGAATGTTTTAAATAAACTTCAGCACGACACAGCCTCTGCTTTGCATTGCAAGGCTCAAAAACAAATGTTTTTTTTCTAGAAATTGTTTCAAAGGATTCCACAATTTACATCTAGCAATAGGACAGTAATGAAAAAATTATTCTAGAGAGACAGAATGGCGCTGCGTTTATAAGGTGCCTTTCACGATCTCAGCTCAGACCTAATATTTTACAGCTGATGAAGCCGTCGCTGTTATGAAGTGGGAAAACTGGCAGCCAATTTCCACACAGCAAGATCCCACAATGTGACAATTTGTTTTAATGAGGCATTAAAAACTGGCCTGCAAAACAGTTCTATTCCTTCTCAAAATAATATCACACTCTGTTTTATTCAAATTATTGTTGTCTTAGTAGTAAGGTCAATGTAGGCTGACGACCCTTTCAAAATAAAAATCCACAGCACAAGCCAATGTTTGAATCTCCATCAATTTGCAATGCCAAGACTATTTCTTATCTATGATCTCTCAGCCTTCTTGGCTGACAGATTGTTCACTTAAATATGTATTGGGTTTAAGTCTACAAATTTGTTCCTTGTTATTCGGGTCAGACAAAGAAGCAACATTATAAAACAATTATTTCCAGATTTTGATCTGATATCTTGATAAAGCACTTAAATAAAAAAATATAAGGCAAAAATTAAGTGCAGAAAACGAGGATTTAAATGAACACAAGAAAGGAATAGTTATGAAGATCCTGGGCACATTTTTAGGGAGAAAACATTAATAGTTCACATTTGTTTATAGCTCACATTCGTTTGTACATCTATAGGGAGCACTGTTGCAAGAAAGCAGCATCTATAACGAAGGGCACCCACCATCCAGGCCATGCTCTCTCCTCGCTTCTGCCATCAGGAAGGAGGTACCACACCACCAGGATCAGGAACAGTTATTACCCTACAGCTTTCAGGCTCCTGAACCAGAGCAGATAACTTCACTCACCTCAACACTGAACTCACTTTCAAGGACTCTGCAATTCATGTTTTCAGTTTTATTTATTACGTATTATTATTAGTTGTTTATTTTTGCATTGGTACAGTTTGCTTTCTTTTGCGCATTGATTGTTTATCTTTGGTGTAGGTTTTCATTGATTCTAATATATTTCTTCGTATCTACAGTGAATTTCTAAAAAAATTATTTATTTATGGGATGTGGGCATGTGCAGCGGAGCCAGCATTTATTGCCCATCCCTAGTTGCCCTCGAAAAGGTGGTGATAAGCTGCCTTCTTGAACCGCTGCAGTCCCTGAGGTGTAGGCACACCCACAGTGCTGTTACGGAGGGAATTCCATGATTTTTGACCCAGCGACTATGAAGGACGGAGATATGTTTCCAAGTCAGGATGGTGAGTGACTTGGAGGGGGATTTCCAAGTGGTGTTGTTCCCAGGTATCTGCTGTTCTCGTTCTTCTAGATGGTAGATGCCCACAAGAAAATGAATATCAGGGTAGTATATGGTGACATATACACACTTTGATAATAAATTTGCTTTGAACTGTGAACTTTGTCTATAAAAGCACCATTAAAAAAGATGTCACATTGTGTCTAGACCACTTTCAGGACATTCTATTTCTCAGTTTTACTAACAGTACATCAGTAATAATTTTCCATCCACACACTCTTGTCAACTGCAGCTGTGCTTATACTGCACCATTAAGCATTTACTTGGGTATTACTGAAACTAATTTGGCCACCATTTGAATTCTTAGAACAAGATGTTTTTACACTGTAACTCTGTTAAAGTCTGCTTTAGGAACACACACTTTCCTCGTGGAGGGGTTAACAGTGGAAAGGGTGAGCAGTTTCAAGTTCCCAGGTGTCAGCATCGCTGAAGATCTATCCTGGGCCCAACATATTGATGCTATTATGAAGAATGTACAACAGCGGCTATATTTCATTACAAGTTTGAGGAGATTTTGTATGCCAGCAAAGGCTAGTAAGTTTCTACAGATGTACCATGGATGTATGCTGTCTGGTATGGAGAGGTCAGTGCACAGATTGGAAAAAGCTGCTAAGTGTTGTAAAGTCATCCAGCTTCAGTATGGGCACTAACCTCTCCAGCATCCAGGACGCCTTCAAAAGGTGATGCCTCAAAAAGGCATTATCCATCATCAAGAACCCCCATCACCCAGGACATGCTCTCTTCTTGTTAGGGAGGAGATACAGGAGCCCAAAGATACACACTCATCGTTTTAGAGGCAGCATCTTCCCCTCCACCACCAGATGAACCCATGAACACTACATCACTAATTTTGCTCTCTGTTTTGCACAACTTATTTTATATATATATATATATATATATATGTGTGTGTGTGTGTATATATATATATATATTTCTAATTGTAATTTATAGTCCATTTTATGTATTGGACTGTATTGCTGCCACAAAACAAAAAAAAATCATGATATATGTCAGTGATAATAAACCTGATGCTGAGTTATTGCTGACTCAAATGACAGTATGTGGCAGCTGTCCGTTAGATCTGTCATAACAGAGAGGCCTCAATAACTCACTATGCCTGAGACCTCAGTCACTGTGACAGTTAAACAGGCTCATCATCTGTGATCTCATGCTGTTGTGGAGGACATACGGAGGGAACGAGTGGGGGCACATGCTGGTGGGAGACAGAGTTGGAGGAGTGCTGGGTAGTAGATTGAGGAATGTTTGCCTGGAGAGTGGAATGGATGATCAGGGTTGAGGGATTGTTTCAGGAAATGATTGCCAGGTGATTCAATATCAACAACTGATGCCTAAACATAACATTACTTTTAAAATTATATTTGCTCTGGCAAGTTCTGAGAACAAATATTATCTAATAACTGTCTGTCTAGGTACCACATCCGATGCGGACTTTGGTGACCATGGTTTTCCATAAAGATCTCTCCTTCGTTTTTTGGATGACTTCCATTTCCTCGATGTGTAGCCACCTGGCTATGCTTTTGATGTACATAAGCCGAGGTCTTCCTCTAGATTTACTCCCCTCAATCCTTCCAGAGAGTATGTGTTTTTCTAGTTCATCTTTCTGCATGATGTGTCCTAGGAATCTGAGCTGTCTTTCTCTTCTTGTTGGTATGAGCGATCGAACTGCTTGGGCTCTTCTGAGAACTTCTTCATTTGATGTGTGTGAGGTCCATGGTATTATCTAATACCCTAACATTTATTGTGTTATCATGAATGTGTTAATTTTTAATTATATGCAAGGATGCTTAATTTATTATGATCATATTCCAGACAATTCTTGGTAATATACTACACGGGTAAATAACCATTCATCTACTTGCTTCCTACGGATAATACTAAAATGTTGCTGTTAAATTGTGCCACGGTTAAAATCAAATCTTGGTGCAAATGGCAGCATATAATATCACAAATGCATTAGTTAATAGAATGTATTTGTGGTATCATATAAATACTACTCCAAAGAAAGAAGCCATTTTCTGTATCTAGTTGGGTTTGAAATAGGGATCAAGAATAAGAGAATAGAGACCATTCATTCATACTGTGAGCGCCAATGTTTTGAAGGCAATAGCCACTTCAAGTTCAAGTTTGTTGTCATTCAACCATACACAACTATACAGCTAAATGAAACGATGGTCATCTGAGACCGAGGTGCAAAACACAGGACACCCAGTACACTACATACAGCACATAAAGTAATATTAATACAGTAATATTAACAGATAACTAATAATTGTGATATTGCTCTTCCTTCATGCAACACTTATGGATTGAACTCAGCTTTCCCAACTCGGCTTGTTCCTTTCTGTACAATATTGTATGAGCTAATTGATCTCAAAATTTCTCAGCAGAGATCTTTCCTGAATCAATTTGCCTTAGCAAATTTCCTTCCTTTTTGTGTACGTGGGGAAATTTGCATTGACTGTTTGATAAGGTTCATCTGCAGCTTATTGAATGTGGACTGTCTGTTATCAAGGCTAACCTTAAAAGGATCCAAGTAGACTTGCAGCACTGTAACTCTCCCAAGGTTTCTTGGGAGAACAGCAATTAGAATCATTTAGAAGTTGATGTTGGACTTGATGAGGAGATGAAGACATTTCTATTAAAGCTTGCTTTAGTCAATATCTGGCTGGGCGTTCAGAATATAAAAATGTTTACAGTAGAGCCTCATTTCTCCATGGTGGATTTGAATCATTTCCTCCCGTCACAGATATTATTTCACCAAGTTGCTTTCTGAGCTACATTATCAGGCATTGCAAGCCAAGAATTCCAAGCTCCATTTAAATTGTTTCGATGCTGGAGGTGCCTGCAGAGATCTATGTTCCTCGTGGTGTGAATGTTATGTGCAGAATGCAGTCTCCCTTGGGCTCGTTGCTGTCCATTTTCCCCTCCACGCCAATTCTTTGAACTGCTGACATGTGCAATGCTATTTGGCAATTCCTCTCCGTGAGATAAGTGCCAATTTGCACATGTTTGGCCCCAGAACGATTCCCACACCTGCGACTGTTGTCTGGGGCTTACACGCCAAGGGGAGCAAGCCCTGATATCAAGCCCCTCTGATCTCATTGAAGAGTGCCTGCCGGTGGGTGTCAATCAGCTTGCAGACATTGCAGAGAGGGTTGCAACGGCTCACCTAGACTCAGCAGGGAAGTAGAAATGACAACTTATATATCAGCACCACTGAACTATTTTTTTAGGTTCAGGTCACTCAGAGCTTTTACTTGGGAGTTGATAATTGCATGATTAAGAACACCTCAACAGCAAAGTGTCTGTAACTATCTGACTGAGTTCACACTGCTTACAAAGACCATAGGACCATCAGACATAGAAGTAGAATTAAGCCACTTGGCCCACTGAGTCTGCTTTGCCAGTCCCTCATGGACAAGTTATTGTCCCCAAGTGCCTATTCAAAGTCCTCTTCTCTTGTTCAAAGTTCAAAGTAAATTGGGACGGCATGGTAACGTGGTGTTTAACCTAACGCTTTTCAGCACCAGTGACTGTGGTTCAATTTGTGCCGCTGTCTGTAAGAAGTTTGTACATTCTCCCCGTTCCTCTGGCTGCTCTGGTTGCCACCCACATTCCAAGGAATAGTAGGTTAATTGGCCAATTGGGTGCCACTGGGCTGGAGGGGCCTGTTACCATGCTGTATCTCTAAATAAATAAAATTCATTATCAAAGTAGGTGTAAGTGTGTCACCATATACTACCTTGCCATTCATTTTCTTGCAGGTACTTGCAGTAGAACAAAGAAATACAATGGGATCAATGAAAAGCTACACACAAACAAAAACTAATAAACAACCAACGTGCAAAAGAAGAAAAACTGTGCAAATAAAAAATCAATAATACTGAGAACATGAGTTGTAGAGTCCTTGAAATCGAGTCCATAGATGTAAAACAGATTTTTTTGGAATCAGTTGGGAGTTGAGAAGAGCGAAGTAACCCACACTGGTTCAGGAACCTTATAGTTGAAGGATAATAACTGTCACTGAACCTGGCTAAAATTAAGAAAAAATGATAAACACTACTGCTTATTTTGAAAAGATGACTTAAATTGCCTTGAAATTTAAGCCTCAAAACAATAATTATACCACAAGAACAAGAAAGTGTTAGGGATCCGCGACATCTAAGCTATGCCTTATTCTCACTGAGAGAAGATACTGGAGCCTGAAGATTCACACCTCAAAGTTGAGCAATGGCTTCTTCCCACTGCCTTTACGTTTTGAACTGGCCTGTAAAACCATGATACTAACTCAAACTATAATTTTAGTTTCCTTTTCTCTCAATCTTGCACTAGTGTCTTACTTTGTTGCTGATTTTGCGTGTGTTTGTTTATTTGTTTGTTTGTGCTCGTTCTGTAATGTACAGTGCTGCTGCTACAAAAATGGTGCATCTTCATGGTATTTATTCCCTGTGAATGTACTATAGGGTTGGCAGGGTGGAGATACATCACTACCAAAGGAGGTGTAAGGTGCTTCTTTTCTCTGCTAGCTTGCAGGTCACCCTCGGGTGAGTGTAGCACCCCCCCCCCCATCACGGTCACTTGAAGCCAAGGGAGTAGAGGGAGTAGGTGATGGACAGTCGTAAGAGCAGCTGGTGCATATCTCAAGTCCTCATTATGCAACCACTGACGCTGGGCCGACAATCTCTGAAGAGCATTGATAATAGCTAGGGTCACCAGATTTGTAAGGACACTGCCCAGTAGAAGGCAATGGCAAACCACTTCTGTAGAAAAATTTGCCAAGAATAATCACGGCCAAGAAGATCATGATCGGCCACGTCATACGACACGGCACATTATGAATGAAATGAGTGAGTGTATCGTGACAAGACACAGAAGAAGTCATGGTCATCCACATGGTCATCCACTGCAACCAAGGAAGATCCCAGTTGTGACAACTATTCATACCACTAGATCCGGACTTCCGAGGTTGAGAGCGTGGAACTGCACCAGTGCAATGGCTTTTCTACTTTAAAAACTTTCCTGCTGAAGTTTCGTTGTGCTGAACATATAATCTAATGCACAGCAGAAGAACTGCACAAATCTAATTGTCATCGTCGGCAACAATGGACAATCAACCTGTTTACCTCTGACATCAATAGGTCTTGAGAAACATTGTTTTGTTTGGTTGTATATGTGTACAATCTGATGGCAATAAATTTGAACATGAATGTGAAACACAAACAAGAGTACTGCAGTCAGCTATTTGAGGCTTCTCTGGCATTTAATAACATTAATGCTCAATGTTGACCTCAGTGCCACATTCCTACATTATGCTCGCCTTCTGTCGGTTCAAGTAGTGGCCCAGTCCATCATGGTAAAGCCAACCCCACCATTGAGCACGTCTACACGAAGCATTGTCATAGGAAAGCAGCATCTATCTTTAGGGACTACCACCACCCAGGTCAGGCTCTCTTCTCACTGCTGCCATCAGGAAGAAGGTACAGGAGCCTCAGGGCTCACAGCACCCAGGTTCAGGAACAGTTATTACCCCTCAACCATCAGGCTCTTGCATTAAAGGGATTAACTTCATTTCATCATTTAAATATTCCCACAGCCGATGGACTCACTTTCAAGCACTCTTCATCTCATGATTTTGATATTTATTGGTTATTTATTTACTAATTGTTATTATTTCTTTCTTTTCGTATTTGCACAGTTTGCTGCGCTTTGCACGCTGATAGTACACTCAAGCTGGTGCGGTCTTTCATTGATTCTATTATGGCTATTATTCTATTATAGATTAAGTATGCCCAGGAGAAAATGAATCTTGGGGTTTTATATGGTGACATATATATACTTTGATAATAAATTTATTTTGAACTTTTGATTCCTTAATTCAGATTTGAATCTGAATCTGATTTAAGGAATCAACAAAGGTGAGGAAAATGGGAAGAAAATCAGATCAATACTATCTTTAACTCAGGAATGCTGTTGACTGAGGATGCTGAATGTTGACCTCAGTGTCACATTCCTACATTATGCTCACCTTATCTTGATTCAAGTAGTGAACTTGTATTTCAAGTAATGTCTACAGGTTGCTGGTGTTTCTAGGCTGGGATGTCTGTGGATGGAAATATTGCCAAAAGGCTTGCATATCAATTTAACACAGGAATCCACATGATTTCCTGATTGTATACGGTACACCCTATTATAGATAGATAGATAGATATACTTTATTGATCCCGAGGGAAATTGGGTTTCGTTACAGCCACACCAACCAAGAATAGAGCGTAAGTATAGCAATACAAAAACCCCAACAATCAAACAACAATATGCAAACTATGCCAGATGGAAATAAGTCCAGGACCAGCCTATTGGCTCAGGGTGTCTGACCCTCCACGGGAGGAGCTGCAAAGTTCGATGGCCACAGGCAGGAACAACCTCCCATGACGCCCGGTGTTGTATCTCGGTGGAATATGGCTGGAGTCCAACAGTAAAAAGTTCAATATCCGGTCTACAAACACGTTCTTCGATCGTAATATGACCAGAATTGCACCATCTGTTGTTAACCAGAACAGTAAGCCCCCAACTCCTTTACGCTTACTGCTGTCAGCGCACTTCCAGTCAGCCCGAATGGTCTGGAAGCCATCCATGGAAAAGTTTAATACAGATACCTCTGTTTACAGCTAGGCTTCAGGCTTAATTCAGAGGACTGTTCTTTTTTTTTTATTATTAATGTGGAACTGGCCCTTCTGGTCCAACAAGCCACATTGCCTAGCAACCCACCTATTTAATACTAGACTAATCACAGGAGAATTTACAATGACCAATTCACCTACTAACCGGTATATCTTTGGACAAACTCCTTACAGATGGTGCTGGAATTGAACTCTGAACTCCAGAATGCCCCTAGCTGTAAAAGTGTTGTGCTAACTGCTACACTACCGTGGCGGCTTACATCTGAAGATGTTGATAGTGACTATGGAGAAGCACCTGTGTTCCGACATCAGTGCCAGTGATTTGAAGTCTGTTGCACCATTTAATCAGGGCAAGATAAAGCAGCACCAGCCAGTACAGATATTTGGAGAGTGCCTGCCAATAACTCTTGCAAAATAATGTCTAGATTTCAAAATGTTGGATACAACCAATTTTGGAATGTAATTGTAGATGTGATAGAAGATCTTTATGAACACAAATACTTTCTCTATTAAAGGGAAAGAACAATTGTAACAGGCAAGAATCTTGTTGTAACAGTTGGAGATAAACATCCCATAAGAAATTCTCATTATATTAGTTACACTCATTGCTTATATTGTCAGTGTTTAACTTCACCAAAAGCACCAGACTAACAGTACAGGATATTAAGGTGACTAGCCTTAGAATATCATTCATTGTAAATAAATTTCACTTTATTCTACAATATTTGATTGAGTTTTGTGCAGCATAACAGTATAAGATAATAAAATAACTAGTGTAAGAATATTTTATAATATAATGGGGCTTGTTTTGCTGTCATTTTGTTGGGGTGTTGTTCTGCTGAACCTGGTGGGCATGCTATATTGGCACTGTAATATATCATGACACTTGCAGGCTGTCCCCAGCACATCATTAGGTGGCGAATGATACATTTGAATGTTTTCATTATGGATAAATTCCTTTTTGGTTGAGAATATCTGATGGAATGTTTGGAGGAGGTAACAGAGAAGATGGATGAAAGCAGAGCAGTTGATGTTGTCTCACACGGACTAAGACATTTGACTAATTCCCACATAGTTGGCTGGTCCCGAAGGTTAAGTCACATTGGGTGAGCTAGCTGATTGGCCCGGTGATAGGGGATAAAGGGTAGTGGAAGGTGGATGGCTGCTTTTCACATTGGAACTTCATGACTAGTAACCATCAGAGGGACAAGTGGTCTGATGTTTGTTATGATATGCATTCATGACTTGGATGTAAATATAGAAGATGCACCCAGTGGCTACTTTATTAGGTACTTCCCTGTATTTCTCCCATCTCTTCCCCACACTGATGTTTGGTTTGAACAACAACGGAACCTCTTGACCATGTCTGCATGTTTCTATGCATTGAGTTGCTGCCACATGATTGGCTGATTAGACATTTGCATTGACAGGTGTCCCTAAGAGCGTGGTCACTGAGTGTATCTGTCTGTCATTAAGCTTCACTCAATTATTCTCTGATGAGAGACCAACAAGACATTGTTTTGCCGACAATGCACTGAACAATGTTGCATTTGTAACACCGGCATTGTGAAATCCTCAGGGAATTCTGGAAAGATTGTTGCTAGCTGATGCAGCATTTTGTGTGTGTGTTACTTTGGATTTCCAGCATCTGCAGAATCTCTTGGTGTTTATTTGTAAAATATTCCTTGCTTGTACTCTTTTATTGTAAGTAGAACTTTCCAGAGCTCCAGGAGCAGCCAAAGAAGCTTTCATTACAACTGGCAAAACTGTCTGGAATCTTTTTAATAAAAAAATCAGTAAAACAATCAGGGAAGAAAACAATGAAGTGCCTTTTAAAACAAAACTGTGGATTTTATGAATCTCCACAATTATAACAAACATAAAAAAAATCTTAATGTTGAATCTCCTGACAGCAAGCTAAGTCCATGTTGCCTGATTCCAGCAGGACAGTTCAAAGGGGGAACTTTGGGTGGATACAGTTCTCCAGACTGTCCACTAACGCTGCAGCAATCATTCTCTCAGGTACAATTGAAACACAAGATGGTGCAATCTGCAAATAGTGAACAAGCTGAGAGTAAAAATGCAAACACACTTCAGGTTTGAGTATTGCGATGTCGTTTAGCCAGGAAAACAAAATGGTGACTCAAGCATGAGTAGGGTTCATGGCCAACTTGGAAGTGTGTACGAGGTGCACAGAGCATTGACACCCTCCATGGAGCTGCTATAATGTGCTCGAGTTGGAAATAAGGTTCTCCTAAAGGGTTGTCTGTTGGTGGCTCCTCCGGTAGCTGAAGAGGCTGATCTGGGATCCACGTATTCCGGTGCAGTGTGGGCAAGTGTAAGTGGTGGCTGTGGTTAGCGGCTGGCTCTTTGGTTGTTCAGTGTCTCCTTTTGCAGGTGCTGCTTGTTCTCTGCGGCACATCGGAGGCTGATCTCGCTCTTGAACGGATTTCCTCCAGGAGCACAGCTTTTAGGTGTAACGTTGAATTTCTTCAGGCTGACCTTGATGTTACCCATGAAGGGGGCTCACTGGGAGGAAAGGATCTGTCTGGGGAGAAGTGAGTTACGCATCCAGACGGCTTGATCTATCCCTCGGAGTTGTTACTGCTTTAAATTGGTGGAGATGCTGCCCACGCTGGCCTCCTCCAGCACGCTCGTGTTGGTGTGTCCGTAGCTGCAGAATGCACTTACTAACCAAAGAGCTCTGCAGAAAGCTGCAGATGATTCAGAGCTACTTCAGAGGACGGAGGCATACTTCAGGCTGCTGCAGTTAAAAATAGCCGAGACTTCGAAATTCTTCAAAAGTTGGGAGGACTGTGAGGACTAAAAGGATCATCAGGGTCTCTCTCCTCCCTCCCACCACCCCCATCGTGGGATGTACAGCAGACGTGCTGTGTTTGCAGAGTCCTCAGTGTTGTGAAGGACCCCTCTTATTCATCCCACAATCTCTTTTCCCTCTCACCATTAGGGTGAAGGTACTGCAGTATAAGTACAAGAATGTTATAGAGTGGGAGACTTCTGAACTCCCTGCTATCACCCAGCGCACATTAGTTATGACAGCACTTGTAACAGTAATAGTGTTGTATATTTAACTGTGTATCGTATATGCACTTTTTGGCAATTTGTACATCTACTGAATACTTTTTAAAATCTTTTAATATTATTGCATTAATATTATTTTATGTGCTGTATGTGATACATGTGCTTTGCACCTTGGTCTCTGAAGAATGTTGTTTCATCTAGCTGTATACACGTGTGTACTGTTGAACGACAATGATCTTGAACTTGAAACCACAAATGACTACATCTCACAAAGAAAGACTGGTCAGTGTATTGTAATTTGAAGAGTTTCAGGGCCATTCGGAGACAGGTTAAACTGTGGTTGGACAGGTAAAAGAATGCAGTTGAATATGTTAGGACAAAAAGCTGAACATTTGAATTGGAGACTCAAGAGAATGCAAATGCTGGAGTCTGGAGCAACCTGGAATATCCCATGGAGATGGCAGAGAATTCCACCCTGCTCAGCTAGTCTCTCATCAAAGTATAATATCTATAGCTCTGGTCCACAATCGAGGACGTCACTGTGTGATTGATAGTTGTGTGAATCTCTTTTGGAAGTAGCAGCAACCATTCCTCACACAACTGTTCTTTTAAAGACCTTGAGTGTTAATATTTCTAAGAAATCTGGTTTGAAGAATTCTTCCAACCTCTGCAAATCAATTATCTTTTTTGCAGAGCTACTTAGCTGGTAAGTAAGTAATGCATCTATTGAAATGTTCCCACAACCTACGGACTTACTTTCAAGGACTCTTCATCTCAGCTTCTCGATATTTATTGCTTATTTATTATTATTATTTCTTCCTTGTATTTGCACAGTTTGTTGGCTTTTGCACACTGTGAACCCCCATGTTGGTGTTTTTCAATGATTCTGTTATGGATATTATTCTATTTTGGATTTATTGAGTATGCCTGCAAGAAAATAAATCTCAGGGTTGTATATGATGACATTTAGGTACTTTGATAAAAAATTTACTTTGAACTTCAAACTTCAGTACTCTCCATGTTTGAGAAGAAGGTTTGAAACACCTTGTCATATGCATCCAGGCCAACTGGGAAGGCTGATCATGTCTGAGTGTCCACTTTCTCCTTTTCCTACCAAAATAGGTACTCAAGACTCCTGTGTGTGTTGTACTTTTAAGCTCAGTTTGTTCACTATTTGATATTATGCTTTTATTAAGAAACCTACATGGTTAGAGACTTTCTTGCTTGTTGTTCAGGTCAGAAGAAAGGGTTCTTGGCAGTATCTGGTAAAATGAAACACCAAGCAGAGATGAGAATGTAGCCTCAAGTGTTGCATTACCACAGAGAGAAAGAGTTTCTCAGAAGGCTTCCATCTTGCCCCTTCCTCTCACCTCCCTCTGGAGCCCTTCCTCTTTCCCTTTCTCCCATGATCCACTCTCCTCTGCTTTCAGATTCCTCCTTCTTCATCCCTTTACCTTTTCTGCCCTTCAGTTCCTAGCTCTTTCTTAATTCACTCTCGCCCATCCACCTACCTTCCCCCTCACCTGGTTTCACTTGCCACCTGCCAGCTTGTGCTCTTCCTCCTCCTTGTACCTTATTCTGACTTCTTCCCCCTTCTTTTCCAGTCCCGATGAAGGGTCTCAGTCCGAAATGTTAACAGTGCTACAAGCAAGAGTGAGAGACATTGGAACAAGTTTGGAGTCGTAATGAACAGAAAGTCATTAGAGATGTGGATTAACACAGCTGTAGGCTGCTCTATATAGAAAAGCAATCTTGTCAGCTACCCTGGGAAGGGGACAATGGCCTTATTCAGGATACACTTTGGCAGCTTCTACACTGCTTCCTGCTTCAGTAAAAAAGCCAGCATGGTCAAAGGCCCTTCCCACCCCAGACATTCAGCATCAGGATACTGTTTATGAATACAATACACATATATTATACATACATACACACACACACACACACACATGCACAGATATATACTCTCTATTAAATTTTTTACATATACAGTGGTATGCAAAAGTTTGGGCACCCCTGGTCAAAATTTCTATTACTGTGAATAGCTAAGCAAGTAAAAGATGAACTGATTTCCAAAAGGCATAAAGTTAAAGATGACACATTTCTTTAATATTTTAAGCAAAAAAAAACTTGTTTATTTCCATCTTTTACAGTTTCAAAATAACAAAAAAGGAAAAGGGCCCGAAGCAAAAGTTTGGGCACCCTGCATGGCAGTACTTAGTAACACCCCCTTTGGCAAGTATCACAGCTTGTAAACACTTTTTGTAGCCAGCTAACAGTCTTTCAATTCCTGTTTGGGGGATTTTTGCTCATTCTGCCTTGCAAAAGGCTTCTAGTTCTGTGAGATTCTTGGGCCGTCTTGCATGCACTGCTCTTTTGAGGTCTATCCACAGATTCTCGATGATGTTTAGGTCAGGAGACTGTGAGGGCCATGGTAAATCCTTTAGCTTGCACCTCTTGAAGTAGTCCATTGTGGATTTTGAGGTGTGTTTAGGTTCATTATCCTGTTGTAGAAGCCATCCTCTTTTCACCATCGACTTTTTTACTGACGGTGTGATGTTTGCTTCCAGAATTTGCTGGTATTTAGATTAGATTATGAGGACACTCAGTCCTCATTTATTGTCATTTAGAAATGCATGCATTAAAAGATGATACAACATTCCTCCAGAATGATATCACAAGACTAGCCAAGACTAAAACTGACAAAACCACATAATTATAACATATAGTTTCAACAGTGCAAAGCAATACCATAATTTGATAAAGAGCAGACCATGGGCACGGTAAAAAAATGTCTCAAAGTCCCGATAGACTCATCATCTCACACAGGCGGCAGAAGGGAGAAACTCTTCCTGCCATGAACTTCCATGCGCCAGAAACTTGCCGCTGCAGCACCATTGGAAGCACCCGACCGCAGCAGACTCTAAGTCCATCTGAAAACTTCGAGCCTCTGACCAGCCCCTCCGACACAGCCTGTCTGAGCACCATCCTCTGCCGAGCGCTTTGACCCTGCCCCGGCCGCCGAGCAACAAGCAAAGCCGAGGACTCGGGGCCTCCCCTCCGGAGATTCTGGACCACACAGTAGCAGCAGCAGCAAAGCAGGCATATCAGAAGTTTCACCCAATGTTCCTCCGTGCTTCTTCACATCTGTCTCCATCAAATCAGGATTGTGCACAGCACCCTACTTGACAAATTGAGTTCATTCTTCCCTCTACCAGTAAATGTTCCCTGTGCCACTGGCTGCAACACAAGCCCAAAGCATGATCGATCCACCCCCGTGTTTAACAGTTGGATAGGGGTTCTTTTCATGAAATTCTGCACCCTTTTTTCTCCAAATATACCTTTGCTCTTTGCAGCCAAAAAGTTCTATTCAAAAGGTTCAAAGGAGCATCTAACCAAGCCTGATGCATTTTGGAAACAAATCCTGTGGACTGAAGTTAAAATAGAACTTTTTGGCCGCAATGAGCAAAGGTATGTTTGGAGGGAAGGAGAATCTCCACCCCACCACCCACAGACTATATATAGTGTTAAATTGTATGAGCAGCACAGAAAGAGAGCGATAATAATGAGGTACTATTCACAGGTTGGTTGTCTGTTCAGAATTCTGAAGGCAGAGGGGAAGAAGCTGTTCCCAAATGGGTGATTGTCTTCATTCTCTGCTTTCCCTCCTCCCATTGCACAGAAGTACAAAAGCTTGAAAACATCCACCATCAGGCTCAAGAACAGCTTCTATCCTGCTGTTATAAGTATTGAACAGACCTCTTGTAAGAGCAAGATGGACTCTTGACCTCATAGTCTACATCATCATGGCCTTGCTCCGAATTGTCTGCCTGTACTGCACTTTGTTACTGTAACAGTATAATCTACATTTTATTGTTGGTTTTCCCTTGTACTATCTCAATGTACTGATGTGATAAACTGATCTGTATGGACGGCATACAAAACAAAGCATTTCACTGTACTTGCGTACATGTAACAATAATACTCTAATTTATTTTATTTTGAATATACAGCATGGTTACAGATCCTTTTGGCCAAGAGCTTCTGCAGCTTGATTACGCCCATGTGAACAGTCAACCTACTCACCCACTCATCTTTGGAATGTAGGAGGAAACCACAGCTCGTGGTCACATAGCAAACGTACAAACTCCTTACAGGCATTTACCACCTATTTACCAATTAGGATAACACATACGATTATGTTGCAAAAGTTTTAGGCACATGTAAAAAGAAATGTAAAGGGAAGATACTTTCAAAAACAATGAAACGAAAAGTTTCTAAATATCAACAGATTACTATGAAGGGTAGTAAACAGTAAAAAAAAACCCAAATTAAATCAATATTTGATGTGACCACCCTTTGCATTTAAAACTGCATCAATTCTCTCAGGTACACTGTCATGCAGTTATATAAGAAAATTGGCTGGTAGGTAGTTCCAAGCATCTTGGAGAACTTGCCATAGTGCTTCTGCCAAAGTTGGCTGTCTCGCTTGCTTCTGTCTCTCCAGGTAATCCCAGACAGCCTTGATGATGTTCAGATCAGCACTCTGTGGAGGCATTCTATCTGAAACCATATAAGACATCTAGGGTGCCTAAGACTTTTGCACAGTACTGTATCTGATGGACTCAAATGATTGACTATTTCCCTCCACAGATGCTGCCTGACCTGCTGAGTTCCTCCGGCATTTTATTTCTTGTAACACATATCTAACATAAAATTCAGGTTGGTAGATATCACTGGGCAACATTGGCAGTTTTAACCCTGTTCTGAAACAGACAGGTTTTTTTATTGGTGTTGGATTTGAGTGAGAATGTCCTTCCTGAACTACAGAAGCCTCACAGATTTTAACTGCATTGAGATTTGGACAAGAGAATTGGACCTTGAACATCTAAATGGGTATGCTTGCAATGAGAAGTTTTAGGGGGACTGATCATAGTATGATGGGGGTGGGGTGGGGGGAATTGATGTTTTTCTTTCAGCTACTTATATAGTTTTCTGTATTTTATGGCTATCTGGAGAAGACAAGTTTCAGGGTTGTATTCTGCATATATACTTTGATAATAAAATGAACTTTTGAATCTTTGAGTTACAGAAAAATTAAAAAAAACATTCGATTCAATCTGAGATGAGGGATCAGATCTAAACAAAGCAAACCACAGACAACAGTATCAAGCCTTTGTGTCCCAATGAGCCCATGCCTCTGGATTACACCCTTGTGAAAAATTAACCTACTAACCTGCACATCTTTTGAATGTAGGAGGTAACCAGAGCATAGGAAACCCACGGGGTCATGGGGCAAACGTGCAAACTCCTTACAGACAGTGGTGGAATTGAACCTGGGTTGTTGTACTGTAATAGTGTTACACTTACCATTAAACCACAGTGCCACCAAATGATCTGATAGGAAACAAGCAATGGCTAGCATTTAAAGATTAATACACAAATTTCAAGTGATAGTCCCTTTGAAAAACGAACAGTGGTGGTCCAACTGTTATTAGCAAGGGAAGCCATAAGAGTTCAAGTTTAGGTTTATTGTCATTCAACCATACACTTGTTTTTTGGCCAAACAAAACCATGTTCTTCTAGACCAAGCTGCATACCACAGTACATTTAACTCACACACACAATACATAATGCAACCAGAGATAAATGAACAAATAATAAGGAATATTTACAGTGCCATGCAAAAGTTTGGGACTCCTGGTCAAAATTTCTGTTACTGTGAATCGCTAAGCGAGTAAAAGATGAACTGATTTCCAAAAGGCATAAAGTTAAAGCTGACACATTTCTTTAATATTTTAAGCAAGAAAACTTTTTTTTATTTTCATCTTTTACAGTTTCAAAATAACAAAAAAGGAAAAGGGCCTGAAGCAAAAGTTTGGGAACCCTGCATGGCAGTACTTAGTAACACCCCCTTTGGCAAGTATCACAGCTTGTAAACACTTTTTGTAGCCAGCTAAGAGTCTTTCAATTCTTGTTTGGGGGATTTTGGCACATTCTTCCTTGCAAAAGGCTTCTAGTTCTGTGAGATTCTTGGGCCACCTTGCATGCACTGCTCTTTTGAGGTCTATCCACAGATTCTCGATGATGTTTAGGTCGGGGGACTGTGAGGGCCATGGCAAAACCTTCAGCTTGCGCCTCTTGAGGTAGTCCATTGTGGATTTTGAGGAGTGTTTAGGATCATTATCCTGTTGTAGAAGCCATCCTCTTTTCATCTTCGGCTTTTTTACAGACGGTGTCATGTTTGCTTTCAGAATTTGCTGTATTTAATTGAATTCATTCTTCCCTCTACTAGTAAATGTTCCCCGTGCCACTGGCTGCAACAGAAGCCCAAAGCATAATCGATCCACCCCTGTGCTTAACAGTTGGAGAGGGGTTCTTTTCGGGAAATTCTGCACCCTTTTTTCTCCAAACGTACCTTTGCTCATTGAGGCCGAAAAGTTCTATTCAAAAGGTTCAAAGGAACATCTAAACAAGCCTGATGCACTTTGGAAACAAGTCCTGTGGACTGATGAAGTTAAAATAGCACTTTTTGGCCTTGTCCTAATGCTATGGTATCTCCTGCCTGACGGTGGGGTGAGGGGAGGTGGTCAAAGAGATTGTTGGATGGATTGGAATGATCATTGACAATGCGAAGGGCCCCACATATGCAGCACTCCTGATAAGTATCTCAAAAGACAGTTTTAGGTCAAAGAAAAAAGATTGCAATATTGCTAAAAAGAGCAATAAGCCAGACGATAATGAAAATATCAGAATTTGACAAAGGAGAACCAAAAGGCTACTGACCACGTTTTGGTGAATAGGATTAGTATAGATGAGAACCCGATGATAAGTAGGGCATTATTTATGGATTCATGGTGTTGTACAGAACAGAAAAATTGCCTTTGGTGCACCATTTCCATGCCAAACCTTTTGCTTATTTACACTAAAGCTATTTACCTACACTAGCTATGTATCCTTCTATGCTATGGCCTGTTTTAGTGCTTGTCCAAATGGCTCCTAAATGTAGAGTAAGAACAAAGCATCTCTAGATTTTGCTTGACCCACTGATTTCCTCCATTTTTTTGTGTTGCTCCAGCTTAGATAATCCCTTTCTGGCCAGCATGGACGTTGGAGACTCAGCTGATGTTGTAACTTTCTATCACTGTCCAATTACTAAGTTGTTAAGGATTTGATTGAGCTCAGCTGTCGCCAGTGCAGCTGAACGCCGATTCAATTTCAGAGCTCTGCTTATTTTCTCATTACAGCCTGTAACATGGATCATTTTGTGTGGCTGCAACTTGTAAATTTACACATCATACTCACCATTTAATAGTCAGGAATATCACACTGTGTTCAGACTTAATGTGAAGATAAAATAAGGGTTTTACCAAGAGCCACAATCCCATAAAATAAGTTATGAGCTTCATGCATTTTTCTCCCATGTACAAAGCTCTATAACTGAACATGTCCATGGCCCTGGTGTCATGATTTAATGTTACTATGTAAAAAAAAAATTGGACCAATATACTGTATATGGTGTGTTAGAAAAACCAAATGCTTACAGAGTTCTTATTGGGATCTTATCGGGACTTGATGTTATAATGAAAGACTGTCATGAGTAGATCACTAAAAGAGATAGTTGGTTATATCCTGTACATGGTTTGTCAGAAAGCCAAGTACTTAGAGAGTTCTTATTGGATTTATCAGGACTTGATGTTATAATGAGTAGATCACTAAAAGAGATAAAGGCTTCAATTAAAAATTGCAGGCCTAGAATGCACCCTTGTATCAGGATGATAACTCAGTGAAAATTCATCCTTTCTGTAGTTCTATGATGCCATCCCTATATTCCATCTACTACCATCACTGGTTTTATTTGATTTGATTTATCATTTCATGTCAGTCACTTTATGGAACATTGCTGTGTCTTGTATCGAGCATCATTTTGTGTACACGCAATCAGTCTACGTATTTTATCTAATCTTATGTATTCTGTGTGTTTTTATGCTGCATCCAATCTGGAGTAACAATTATTTTGTTCTCCTTCACACGTGTACTGAAGAAGGATGACCAACAATCTTGAATCTTGATCTGCTACATTATCTTAAAGTGGAGGAAAATGTGACTCTGCTGCTGTTCTAACTATGTTGCTAAAGCAACAGACATTTTCAACATATTAAAAAAAATAGTTTTAATTGCATGTATCAGATTTCAGCATGGACAATATTGTTGCTTCACACCACCATCATTCCTTGGTTTACAACTGGAGTTTGAGACCAGATGTTAGATTTTTGGCCTGACATGCATGGAGTGGTACAAATTGTAACTGGACTGATTTAGAGACCCATTTATGATGTACTCTATTGACCCAAAGTCATCTTGGTTTAGATTTTCCATTTGTTACGGCTGGGTGCTATTAACACTGACATTAATGTATTTTCCAGGCAAATTTGCAGCATTATTGCTGCTACTACTTTACTTAATAACCACATATTTTCCACTAAGCAACAAAAAAAATCAGTGGGAAAAGTTCAAATCATGCAATACATCTTCAATTGAGACATTAATTGCAGGAGTGACAGCTTTACCAGACCCATGACAAATTTTCCTCCACTAGTTCCAAAGCTATTGACAGAGCTTATTAAAGTTTGCTTTTCACACCATACCTTGAACACATGCTGTGTGATACTGCTAACCACAGTATTTGCTTTACATTCTTTTGTCCACTATTATATAAAAAAAGTATTAACCTGGCTGCATGTCAAGGACTCTAATGCAACAGTGGAAATGCACCCAGTGGCCACTTTATTGGGTACCTCCTGTATCTAATAAAAGTGGCTACTGATTGTATGTTTGTGGCCTTCTGCTGCTGTAACCTATCCACTTTAAGGTCCGAGGTGTTGTGTATTCAGAGATGCTCTTCTGCACACCACTGTTGTAACACGTGGTTATTTGAGTTACTGTCGCCTTCCTGTCAGCTTGAACCAGTCCGGCTATTCTCCTCTGACCTCTCCCATTAACAAGTCATTTTCACCCACAGATCCGCCGCTCACTGGATGGTTTTGCTTTTCATACCATTCTCTGTAAACTCTAGAGATGGTTGTGGTGTGAAAATCCCAGGAGATCAGCAGTTTGTGAGATACTCAAACCATCCCGTCTGGCACCATCAATCATTCCATGGTGAAAGTCACTTAGATGTTTGATCTGAACAATGACTGAACCTCTTGTCCATGTCTGCATGCATTTATGCATTGAGCTGCTGCCACCTGATTGGCTGATTATATATTTGCATTACGAGCAGGTGTACAGATATACCTAACAAAGTTTAAATGACACTGCAACTAAGGTCACTACTAATACTTTTTATTACAAATTAAAATTAGAATTAAAGCTGAATCAAGAAATTTATGTCCAAAAAACACCATCCAGGTAAAAGAAGTCGGACAAGAATTTAACACGTTTTTACTTATGGCTTGCTAAATTCTTACTGTGATTTAACCATGTTATTGACATCTAGTTAACCTGAGAAAACAGGGAAATATTTCCATTTTATAGAGAGCCTTTAACATAGCTAAAATATATAAACACTTCATAGGGAAGGTTTATCAGACACAGATAATGCTGAGCCGTAAGAGTAAACACTAGAAATCAAAGTAGAAAATATTGGAAATGTTCAGCAGGTTAGACAAGAGAAACAGTTAACACTTCAGGTTAGTAATCTCCTTTTGGAAGAAAGATATTAGGGAAGATAATTAGCAGC
The DNA here is from genome assembly GCF_030028105.1 of Mobula birostris. Taxonomy (NCBI): domain Eukaryota; kingdom Metazoa; phylum Chordata; class Chondrichthyes; order Myliobatiformes; family Myliobatidae; genus Mobula; species Mobula birostris. The sequence goes on along the minus strand of NC_092393.1, from coordinate 49,046,052 downwards.
TTGCTCAAGAACATGGGATTAAGGAAGGGCATTAAGGCATGTTAGAGACGTTGGGATGTCAGGAGGTAGGAGGAAAGGAATCTAGAGTTTCCAATATTGTGAGCTGAAGACGAGGATAGCACTTAGTAAAGCGACTATTGTGAACAAGAACTCAGAAGTGCAGATATCTCACAGGTTGGAGTGTGGGGCATCACGGTCAGTCAGTGGGTGCCGTCCCGAATCCAGGGTTGACGGCTATGCGCCTCCATCTTCTTTGATCTTGCGCTTTTTCTCTGGCCTCAGCGTAACTCAACCCAGTCCATTGCCTCACATTATCGTACCGAGTGGTTTGTTGCCTTCCTCTTTCCCTCCTTCCTTCTATCATCTCTTCCAATAACAATCTCTGCAGCCCACCACCTCTTAACAAGTGCCCGGCATATTCCAGCTTCCTTTTCTGCACATTCTTCAGCAACTCCTTTTCTCTCCTCACTCTCTTCAATACTTCCATATTACTGACCTTCATCATCCATCTAATTTTCTGCATTCTCCTTAAACACCACATTTCAAATGCCTCCAGTCATCGTCGTGCTTCCTTGCATAAGGTCCACGATTCGACTCCATACAACAGACTGCTCCAGACGTAGCATTTCTAAATTCTACAACGCAGCCCCAAGTCCAACCTCTTGCCACACAGCACCTCACTCAGGCTCCAGAACGTTGATCTTGTAATCTCAATTTTTCGTCTAATTTCTGTATCACATTTCCCATCCTCTGTGACCATCTGTCCCAGGTACACAAACTTCTTGACTTGCTCTATGCCTACGCTGTTAATTTTGATACTGATTTTGGGGACTTCTTTCTTCCGTGATACTACCATCATCTTCATCTTTACAGCATTTATTTTCATTCCAAATCGTTCACCTTCAGCATTCATCTTATCTACTACTTTGAGTAACTCGTCCTCAGTCTCGGCTAACAACACTGAACACTGAAACACTGCGTACCTCAAGCTGTTTACCATTACTCCACCAATTTGGACACCAGCTTCATCGTTCAACACCCTGAAGATTACCTCTGAGTAAATGTTAAATAATAAAGGGGAGATAATGCAGCCCTGGCTAACCCCTCTTTGGAAATCAACTTCCGATGAATTCCCACCACTAGTTCTTATTACTGCCTTCTGATGCCAGTACAGATTCGCAATCAGTCGAACATCTTTCCCATCCGGCCCCAATGAGTTCAGGCAATTGACCAGCTGTTCATGAATGACTCAGTCAAAAGCTTTTTCGTAATCCAGGAAGCACACGTAAATGTCTTTTTTTTTTCTAAACCTTGTTCCACAATCATTCGCCAATTGAAAATCCCTTCACGGGTACCCTTACGCGGTATAAATCTGCTCTGGCACTGCGGGTAGCAGACACCAACAGAATCAACAAACTCATTCATAAGGCCAGTGATGTGGGGATGGAACTGGACTCTCTGACGGTGGTGTCTGAAAAGAGGATGCTGTCCAAGTTGCATGCCATCTTGGACAATGTCTCCCATCCATTACATAATGGACTGGTTGGGCACAGGAGTACATTCAGCCAGAGACTCATTCCACCAAGATGCAACACTGAGCGTCATAGGAAGTCATTCCTGCCTGTAGCCATCAAACTTTACAACTCCTCCCTTGGAGGGTCAGACACCCTGAGGCAATAGGCTGGTCCTGGACTTATTTCCTGGCATAATTTACATATTACTATTAATTATGGTTTTATTACTATTTAATTATTTATGGTGCAACTGTAACGAAAATCAATTTCCCTCGGGATCAATAAAGTATGACTATGACTACTAATTTCATTAAGCAATTACGGGGCATCACAGTAGCATAGTGGTTAACAGGACACCATGACAGCTTGGGACGTTCTGGAGTTCAGTTCCGGTGCTGACTGTAAGAAGTTTGTTCGTTTTCCTTGTAACCGCGTGAGTTTCCTCCGGGTGCTCTGGTTTCCTCCCACATTCCAAAGACATATGAGTTAGCAGGTTAATTGGTCCTGCGTTAAATAGCTGGGTTAGATAGCGGTGCGGCTAGGTCAGAAGAGCTTGTTCCAAGCGTATCGCTAAATAAAATAAATAAATAGATAAAATGTCAGGGAGACAGAATGGTAAGACCAGACAAAGGCTTGAAAAATAGAGAATGAATTTTAACAATCTTATCTTCCCATTGGACCAATAACCTCCTTGAATTGTCCAATGCAATTGGATGAATGCAAAGCCAATGAAGATCCTTCTTCTGGGTGGCAGAGTGATTCCCTTCTATTTGCATTACTACTGGAAATATATTACCATTTCTTTAATACCTCCAGGTCAAAGTCCTAAGACTCCTGATCCAAAAACACAGTGGAGTACCTTTGCCACGCACACTGCCGTGGTTCAAATAGACAGCTCTCCACCACCTGCTCACGGCAGCCAGAGATGGGTAACAATTGCTGGCCACCATATATAAAAAAAATCTTGCTGTCTTCAGAAAGTTGCAAATAATTATATCACCAAGGCAATCTCTTCTTTCCACCTGCGAATTGAATGGAGTAGGTGCTGGGGCCTCTATTTACTGGAGTTTAGTAGAACGAGGGGGGAATCTCATAGAAATATATCAGATATTGAAAGGTCTGGAGTAGATGTTCCCAACATTTCTTATGCCATGGAGCCCTATCATTAACTGAGGGGTCCATTAACCCCTGGTCTAGAGAGTTTGGATGTGAAGAGGATGTTTCCTGTAGTGGTAGGAGGATAGGACTAGAGGACACAGCCTCAGAATAGAATTAATCCCTTTGGAACATAGATTGGGAGGAACTTCTTCATCTAGAGTGTGGTGAATCTGTGGAATTCGTTGCCACAGCCTGCTGTGGAGGCCAAGTCATTGGGTATACATAAAGCAGAAGTTAATTAGTAACGAGGTTACGAGGAAAAAGCAGGAGAATCTGGTTGAGAAGGATAATAAATCAGCCATGATGGAATGGTGGAGAAGACTTGATGGCCCATTGGCCTAATCCTGCTCCTATGTTTTATGGTCTTATGGTAAAGCTATTGCAGCATCTGCTTGATATAGAACTGTTAAATTAAACACAACCAGCTAAACCAATGAGGAGCCAGGTCAGGCTAATTGTTATCTCTGTTCCTTAGGACTTCATGGACATGCTCCAATGTGTTTCCTTCTGCAATTCAATGGCTTTACAAGGATAAGTAGTACAAGGCATGTACATGGATGCTACAGCGCCACGCTGATGAGTTTTGACCTTGAGTCTGTTTATTGTGACGATCAATTCTTTGCATTGCTTGTGCAAAGGTTGAGTACTATTGTTAGGAAATATGACTTAACCATGAGGATTGCAGACAAACCAAATCACCCTTTACATGCAAGATTTAAAACTTCAGGTGGGTAATTACTGAGGGCAATGTTATTGTTCAAGAGTTTAATGCACTCATATCAAATTCCACTGTCTGGTATTTTAAAGGATGCATTAACTGGTTAGGAACACAGATACAGCCCTCTTGGCAACTTCTACCTTCAATTAGATCTTGGCTATTCTGTGTCCACTTATCTGTCATGAATTATCACTCTTACATCTTACCCAACAAAGATATGTCGATCTCATAAACATAAGAGGTTTTGCAGATACTGGAAATCTTGAGCAACGCACACACATGATGCTGGATGAAACTGGCAAGTCAGACGGCATGTTTGGAGGAGAATAAACAGGTGTTTATTCCCCTCAGATCGATGCTGCCTGACTAGCCAAAAGCTTCAAGTATTTTGTGAATGCCAGTCTCATTTCTGTTGATGCAACATCTGAGGAACAAGTTCTAGTCTTCTATCTTCCAACTTTGAATTAAGCACTTGTGGATTTAGCTCGAACATGGCTCAATCCAGAATTTGAGATCGTGTCCATTTGTTCTGTAAAATATTCATCAGAGGAAATATTTCCATTCAACCTCATCAGATCCTTTCATTATTTTAGCCCTAGACTGCATTTTCTTCCTCCCAGCTTCCTTTAAGAACTTTACAATTCCTTTGGCCATTTTCATATCTGTTTTGCTGACGCTATCTCCCACTACATGGAGTTGATAGAACATAGAATGGTACAGCACAGTAGCATCTTTCTGGAAATCCTGAGAAATAAGGTACAGTGGACTCCTTGGCATTGCCATAAACATAGAACAGTACAGCACAGTACAGGCCCTTTGGCCCACAATGCTGTGCTGATCCTTAAACCCTGCCTCCCCTATAACTCCCCACCTTAAATTCCTCCATATACCTGTCTAGCAGTCTCTTAAATTTCACGAGTGTATCTGCCTCCACCCCTGACTCAGGCAATGCATTCCACATACCAACCACTCTCTCAGTAAAAAACCTTCCTCTAATATCCCCCTTGAAGTTCCCACCCCTTACCTTAAACCATGTCCTCTTGTATTGAGCAGTGGTGCCCCGGGGAAGAGGCACTCGCTGTCCACTCTATCTATTCCTGTTAATACCTTGTATACCTCTATCATGTCTCCTCTCATCCTCCTTTTCTCCAAAGAGTAAAGCCCTAGCTCCCTTAATCTCTGATCATAATGCATACTCTCTAAACCAGGCAGCATCCTGGTAAATCTCCTCTGTACCCTTTCCAATGCTTCCACATCCTTCCTTTAGTGAGATGACCAGAACTGGACACAGTACTCCAAGTGTGGCCTTGGCCTAACCATAGTTTTATAGAGCTGCATCATTACCTCGCGACTCTTAAACTCTATCCCTCGACTTATGAAAGCTAACACCCCATAAGCTTTCTTAACTATCCCATCTACCTGTGAGGCAACTTTCAGGGATCTGTGGCCATGTACCCCCAGATCTCTCTGCTCCTCCACACTACCAAGTATCCTGCCATTTACTTTGTACTCTGCCTTGGAGTTTGTCCTTCCAAAGTGTACCACCTCACACTTCTCTGGGTTGAACTCCATTTGCCACTTCTCAGCCCACTTCTGCAACCTATCAATATCTCTCTGAAATCTTTGACAATCCACTACAATATCCTCACCACCACCAACCCTTGTGTCGTCTGGAAACTTGCCAACCCACCCTTCTACCCCCACATTCAGGCCGTTAATAAAAATCACGAAAAGTAGAGGTCTCAGAACTGATCCTTGTGGGACACCACAAGTCACAACCCTCCAATCTGAATGTACTCCCTCCACCACGACACTCTGCTTTCTGCAGGCAAGCCAATTCTGAATGAGAAGTATTCATTGAGGACCTCACTTCCACAGCCTCCAGGCACATCTTCCCACCTTTATCTCTAATTGGTCCTACCTTCACTCCTGTCATCCTTTTGTTCTTCACATAATTGAAGAATGCCTTGAGGTTTTCCTTTCCCCTACTCGCCAAGGCCTTCTCATTCCCCCTTTTGCTCTCCTCAGCCCCTTCTTAAGCTCCTTTCTTGCTACCCTATATTCCTCAATAGACTCATCTGATCCTTGCTTCCTAAACCTCATGTATGCTGCCTTCTTCCACCTGACTAGATTTTCCACCTCACTTGTCACCCATGGTTCCTTCACCCTACCATTCTTTATCTTCCTCACTGGGACAAATTTATCCCTAACATCCTGCAAGAGATCCCTAAACATCAACCACATGTCCATAGTACATTTCCCTGCAAAAACATCACCCCAATTCACACCCGCAAGTTCTAGCCTTATAGCCTCATAATTTGCCCCTCCCCAATTAAAAATTTTCCTGTCCTCTCTGATTCTATCCTTTTCCATGATAATGCTAAAGGCCAGGGAGCGGTGATCACTGTCCCCCAGATGCTCACCCACTGAGAGATCTGAGACCTAACCCGATTCATTACCTCATACTAAATCTAGTATGGCATTCCCCCTAGTCAGCCTGTCAACATACTGTGACAGGAATCCGTCCTGGACACACTTAACAAACTCTGCCATTATTAATACTCTTCAGAGATTATCTGCCTGGCATCAGTGGTGGCATAACTAGGGCTTGTGATATGCACCAGCTGCTCATACGACCCCCACGCACCACCTGCTCCCATGGCTTCACGTGACCCTGATCGGGGGGGGGGGGGGGGCAAAGCAGGTGCGACACCTTGCCCGAGAGTGACCTGCCGGCCAGTGGAGGGAAGGAGTGCCTTACACCTCCTTTGGTAGAGACGTATCTCTGCCCCGTCACCCAATGCTTACAGTACTATGTTCATTTCTAGTTGCCTCATTATAGGAAAAATGTGAAAGCTTCAAAGAGGGTGCAGAAGAGATTTACTAGGAGGCTGCCTGGGTTAGAGAGCATGCTTTATGAGGAAAGTTTGAGTAAGCTTGGGCTTTTCTCTTTGGAGTGAATGAGGATGAGAAGCGACTTGATAGAGGTGTACAAGATGATAAGAGGCATCGATAGAGTGGACAGGCAGCAATCTTTCCCCCAGGGCAGAAATGGCTAATACGAAAGGACATAATTTTAAGGTGAATGGAGAATAAAATAAGGGGGATATCGGAGTTAATGCACTGCCAAGGGTTTTAGTAGAGGTGATCTATGAGGGAGATTTACGGACAGATCAGCCATGATCTTATTGAATGGTGGGGCGGGCTCGATGGGCTGGATGGCCTACTCCTGTTCCTATTTCTCATGTGCTTATGTTCTTATTTAAGAGATTCTTGGACAGGCTCATGGACAAAAGAAAAATGGAGTGTTATATGTGGGAGGGTAGAGTTAAATTGATCTTGGAGTAGGTTAAAAGGCTGGCACAACATTGTGGGCTGAAAGGCCTGTACTGTTCTATGTTCTAAATTCTGAATAAAAATAGATAGATGGACATAAAACATGGATATGGTGGACTAATTCTGTTCTGAACCACTCTAAACTCTGTAAGAGCTGAGGCAGAAAATGTTTAAGAACATATATCAATGTTTCTGCCTCTGCTCAGCTAAAAACAGGGTGTCTTTGGGGTATCGGGTGTCACCATACTTCTGGTGCCGAAATAGCATGCCAACAACTTACTAACCCTAAGTGGTACACCCTTTTAACGTGGGAAGAAACCAACACAAGCACAAGGAGAAAGTACAAACTCCTTACAGACAATGGAGGGAATTGAACCCCAGTCTTGCAGTTGGTGCTATAATTTGTTACACTAACTGCTATACTACCTTGCCACATAGTACACGTGCATTGCTTCTGTGTTCATGTCCCTTGTTGTCAGTATACAATGTTTGCCTTCCAAAATCTAACTTGCATTTTGTCTGAAGGCTGTGCCAATGACAAGAGTAAAGTTGATGTCAGTTAGGATATTTCTGGGCTTCAGGTAGTCTTTGCCAACATAGTTGGATCTGATAGGAAATGTGTTGCTGTCACATTATTAGATGAGTCAGCCATGTATATATAATGAAAATAAAACATATTTTGCACCCTTTATGACCTCAAGGTATCCCAAAGTACTTTACATCCCATGAAATGTTTTTGAAACATCCTGTGATTTTTTAATGGAGAATATTGGCAAGAAGCCAAGAAAGCAAATTTTAAAGTGGCTGATTAGAAGCCTGGTTAAAATGAATCTTGTAGTGAGGAGGCAAAAGCTTTAGGAAAGAAATGCTGAGCTTGGAGCCCTGAGAACAAGCTCGAGGTGAAGGGAACACTGAGTTCTTGTAGGGTCAGAGCACTAGAGGTGATTATAGAGCTGGGAGATTGAGACCCACAGAGGGGGTTAAACACAGCTAGGAATCCTTAAATCCTGATGTCAGTGGAGCAAGAGCCAATGCAGGTGAGGATGTTGATGTTGAACTGTTAAAATCAAAATTTTAATAAAAGCAGTATGGCTTTAGGTTCTGAAATTTCTCATCACCCTTCATGGTCCTCATAATCATCCAATGACTGGTTAAACCTACCTCTCAGCAAATAAGGTGAGCATAATATTTATATTAGAAAGAATATATAATCGGTACTAACTTCCTTATTTCTTTTGGTTAAAAAGACAGGACATGTGTTTAAAGACTTTGTGAAGGAAGTAAGTAATGGGTAAGTTAAAAGATACAGACGGAGATGTTTCTGGCAATATGTCAAGGAAAAGCAGGGTGTCAGGAGAAGAAAGATAGAGAAAAGAAGAGAGTATCATTTCAACCATCAAATGTCTTGAGAAATCAAGCACGAAACATCGACATGTCCCTCTGGAGTTCAAATAATACTGTTGGTGAATTCTAAAGGCTTTGTAATATGGGCCATTTCCCCTAATCAGGCACACGTAGTTATTAGCAGGCTTCCCAACCACAGACGGAATTTACTTTCCACATTCAGCCTCTGGAAACATTTCTCTGCTCCTTGCCAGGAATTGCATCTAAAAATTGTGAATCAGAGATTTAAAGATCTATGTTTCACTTTAACTTAGGCCTGGGAGGTAACAACATTGGTGATAAAAAAAAAGTCCAGCTTCAGCACGCCAAACATTCAGATATGTGCAACATAGCTAAAGAACTGACAGTGACACAGAAGAATGCGGTCACCCCTTGGGTCGCAGGAATCATTCAGTGTATGAAGGCCCTTGGTTTTATGCAACAAGTGTGTGCAAACAAGGCAAAAAGTTCAACGTTCAAAATAAATCTATTATGAAAGAACATATGTCTCCATATATAACCCTGAGATTCATTTTCTTGCAGGCATACTCAATAATTCCATAATAAAATAGTGACCATAATTACCATAAATAGAACCAATGCAAGACTGCAACAACTTGGGCTTTTAACCAGTGTGCAAAAGACGACAAACTGTGCAAATACAAAAAGAAAGACATAAAAAGAATAAATAAATAAGCAGTAAATATCGCAAACTTGAAATGAAGAGTCCTTGAAAGTGAGTCCATAAGTTTTAGGAATATTTCAACAGGGCAAGTGAAGTTGAGTGAAGTTTTCCCCTTTGGTTCAAGAAAAATGCTTAACTATTAAATCCCTTGGTGATCTAAAGATGCTCTTTGATTATCGATCCACCTTTTCTAAAGGAAAAGGTCACTTTGTTCCGTCTGATATAAAGGCAAATAATTGCACCAAACCAATATACTAAGTTCAGAATTCCCACCAGATCCACAGTACCTGATGAACAGATAAGTAAAGAACAAGATAAAGAGGAGATGCAAGAGGCTGCAGATGGTGTAATATGGAGATAAGATCAATCTGCTGGAAGAAGTCAGTGGGTTGAACAGCACCTGCGGAGCAAAAAGATAGTCAACATTTCTGCTTGAGACCCTACAGTTGTATAATTCCCTGCCAGCCCCTACCTCTTCCCTCCCTCTTACCTCTTTACACTGGTTACCTCCTCTCTACAATGTCAGTCTTGATGCAGGGTCATGACCTGAAATATTGACCGTCCCTTTGTGTCCATACATATCTGCTTGATCCCCTCAATTCCCAACCATCAAACTCTTGAACCAAAAGGGATAACTTCACTCAACTTCACTTGCCCCATCATTGAAATGTTCCCACAACCTATGGACTCTCTTTCAAGGACTCCTCATTCCATGTTCTCAGTGTTTCTTGCTTGTTTATGTACTATTTTTATTTATTTTTTTCTCAGCTCAAGCTGGTAAAACCTGGGATATGGGCGTAGCCAAGTGTGCTCATTTGTCACTTGCTAGGAACTACCGGACTATTCTAGTGGTGTTTACTATTGTGACTTCATGAAGATTTACATAGATATTACCCTGTATCCCTAATTGTTTAATGCTATTGTGCAGTGCTTTTGGGATGTTACCAGTTATAGAGATTACTATCAGGACAATGTATATCTTGTTCATGTTCCAAAGTCTTTCAATTCCCTCTTTTAATTCAGCATATTTTTGTTATTTTTCACTCATTGATTTCTGTAAGTTATGTGTGTTTGGAATGGCTATATCTGTTAAATAAGTTGTTCTTATTTGTTTATCCTGTATTATTATATCCGGACTGTTATTATGGATTGTCCTATCTGTAATAACTGATCAGTCAAAATATAGTTTGTGGTATTCAACTCTAAAACTGGATCAGGCTTGTATTTACAGTAAGGTGGGATTTCATTTATGAGTTTGTATCTGAAAGCAAGATTTTGATGAATGCTGTTTGCCATTGATTGCGCCTGTGTAAGTAATCAGATTGTGTTAAACTGCTACAGGATCCTGTAATATGTTGGATTGTTTCTGTTTTTTTTCCCCCCTCGGCATTTTCTGCATTTATCATCCTGAATTTGTTAGTCTTTTACCATGTATTTTTGATATTTTTTTGTTAACTATGTAGTTAACAGGCCATAAGGAACCCTTCTGTTTCTGGGAAGAGGTCTCCAACTCTGAGCCAGGCATTCAATGCCTCATCATCGACATCTAGTCTGCTCAGACTGTGGGGATGTCTTCCACGGAGGATCATGCTCTTCCATTGGTTAACAACTTCTTCAATAGTGATAATGTCTTCATTTTTCTGGGTTGCGATCTCATTTAAGTTTAGTGGTGTTTACCTCTTATTGGAATTGCACATGCTTGTGTGGAGTGCTGATTCCTGTTTACGTTGATGAAAGCATACCCTTAGAAGTTTTATCTGACCTTTGTGTAGCTTTTTACTGTCTGTTATTCCTCTTCCCCCTTCTGTTCTAGGTCATGTTAATCTAAGTACATTTGAATGCACATAATGTTTTCTGAAATCTGTCATTTCATTTCTGATTTTTCTTTGTAATTTTTCCAGATTGGTTTCGGACCAAGCTATTATGCAGAAAGAATATATTAATATAGGTATAGTGAAAGTGTTTATTGCCTTTGTTATATTTTTACTGTTGAGCTCTGTTTGGCAGATTTTCTTAAGCCCTGAAGTAAATTCTGTCAAAAGTTTTTCCCTTATTGCACTATGATCTATTTACTTTCATTGTTGATATCCCAGATACTTGTGTGTTACATATTAATAAACCAGTTGTATTGTATCCTGCTGCTCTGTTTTATATTCAGCTAGCTCTATTGCACCTTTCTTTATATTTAGTGTTCTACATTTAGCCAGTCAAAAGTTCACGTTTACTGTACATCTTTCAAAAGTAGTTCTACCATTTGAATTAATTGTTTTAGCTTAACTGATGAAGGAGCGTATAATTTCAAATCATCCATGTATAGGAAGCATGTTAAGGTATATATTTTGTTGTGTCTGATTTGATACCCAACGTTCATCTGATTCAGTAAATTAGAGGGCAGGTTTAAAGCTATATTTCTTTTTTTTCTCTTTGTATTTGCACAGTTTGTTGTCTTTTGCACACTAGGTGAACACTCAAGTTGGTGAGGTCTTTCATTGATTCTATCATGGTTATTATTCTATTATGGACTTATTGAGAATACCTGCAAGAAAATGAATCTCAGGGTTGTCTATGGTGACATAAATGCACTTTGATAATAAATTTATCCTGAACTTCTTTCAGCAGTTTGCTCTTTGCTCAAGAACAGACCAAAGATTTGGTATAGCATCCTATCTCTGCTAGCAGGTTCTGCTACAAAATGTCTCTCTCCCTAACCCTAACCCAGCTGGAAAAGTGTTACACAACCTAATCCAACCTTCAATAACAAGTCTGTAGCCCTGCAGGTCATGGTTCTTTAAAGTTCTGTACATGTCATCTCAAAACCACTTTATAGGCAATGGGACGTTTCTCATCTCCTTGGCCGTTAAAAACAGTAGGCACCTCTGCCAACCCAGAAAGCCCATAGCCTTTGTCAAAACTGAAGATCAACCACAGCCTCAGCCCAGATCACCAGCAGGCTTGCTCACCACAGTGTCTGACAGGTAACTGAAAATCAATCTTGGCATGAAATTAAAGTCCTCTGATTTCATCGCTGAGGCCTGACATGGTCATTCTGTCAGAAACCACGACGCAGGAGGTCACGGTAGAACTGACAATGCCTTAGGAAGACCGGATTGAGGAGGCGTTTGAGCGTTAGAGAGTAAATTACCAGAAGCTGGCAGGGCAGTGCCGTAGACAGGGGTAGAGGGCACGGTGTGAGCCTATAGAGGTGGGGTGTAGAGATTTTGCTGGCTGCTCACTGTGCAGAGCCCACTCCCTCCTTGGCACTAAGGGGCTGCAAAGAAGAGAGCCACCAGGATCATCACAGAGGCTGCTGACCGGGCCTCCAGATGGCTATGGATCGAGAGGTGTGACCCGTGGACCATTGTTGCTGGGGCATAAGTCAAGGCCTGTCAACCCCGGCTGGGTCACCTGAGTGATGGTGCCTGGGGCTCCGGAGGGTTCCTGTGCTGTGGAAGACATCCTGCCTCGTCCCTGTGCCGAAGACACCACACCCCAACGGCCTCAATGACTACAGACCAGTGGCATTGACCTCCCACATCATGAAGACCCTGGAGAGACTTGTTCTGGAGCTGCTCCGGCCTATGGTCAGGCCACACTTAGATCCCCTCCAGTTCACCTACCTGCCCCGACTAGGAGTTGAGGATGCCATCGTCTACCTGCTGAACCGTGTCTACGCCCACCTGGACAAGCCAGCGAGCACTGTGAGGGTCATGTTTTTTGACTTCTCCAGTGCGTTCAACACCATCCCCCCTGCTCTGCTGGGGGAGAAGCTGACAGCGATGCAGGTGGTTGCTTCCCTGGTCATGGATTCTTGACTAACTGACTGGCAGACCACAGTACATGTGCTTGCAACACTGTGTGTCCGACAGAGTGATCAGCAGCACTGGGGCTCCACAGGGGACTGTCTTGTCTCCCTTTCTCTTCACCATTTACACCTCGGACTTCAACTACTGCACGGAGTCTTGTCATCTTCAAAAGTTTTCTGATGACTCTGCCATTGTTGGATGCATCAGCAGGGGAGATAAGGCTGAGTACAGGGCTACGGTAGGAAACTTTGTCACATGGTGTGAGCAGAATTATCTGCAGCTTAATGTGAAAAAGACTAAGGAGCTGGTGGTAGACCTGAGGAGAGCTAAGGTACCGGTGACCCCTGTTTCCATCCAGGGGGCCAGTGTGGACATGGTGGAGGATTACAAATACCTGGGGATACGAATTGACAATAAACTGGACCGGTCAAAGAACACTGAGGCTGTCTACAAGAAGGGTCAGAGCCGTCTCTATTTCCTGAGGAGACTGAGGTCCTTTAACATCTGCTGGATGATGCTGAGGATGTTCTATGAGTCTGTGGTGGCCAGTGCTATCATGTTTGCTGTTGTGTGCTGGGGCAGCAGGCTGAGGGTAGCAGACACCAACAGAATCAACAAACTCATTGATAAGGCCAGTGATGTTGTGGGGATGGTACTGGATTCTCTGACGGTGGTGTCTGAAAAGAGGATGCTGTCCAAGTTGCATGCCATCTTGGGCAATGTCTCCCATCCACTACATAATGGACTGGTTGGGCACAGGAGTACATTCAACCAGAGACTCATTCCACCGAGATGCAGCACAGAGCGTCATAGGAAGTCATTCCTGCCTGTGGCCATCAAACTTTACAACTCCTCCTCTGGAGGGTCAGACACCCTGAGCCAATAGGCTGGTCCTGGACTTATTTCCTGGCATAATTTACATATTACTATTTAATTATTTATGGTTTTATTACTATTTAATTACTTATGGTGCAACTGTAACAAAAACCAATTTCCCCCGGGATCAATAAAGTATGACTATGACAATGACTATGTTGAAAGACCTGAAACACCCGATGACCCCAGGTTACATCACTGATGATGTGTCCCAGTGAATCCTAGAATGTATCTCAGTATCATGAAGTACAGTCACTGTTGTAAAGCACAAAACAGTGACTTATTTGCACACAGCAAGTTCCCACAATCACCAATGTGATACAGCATATCTGATGAATTCGCTTTATCACTGGCATTGTCAGAAGGACAAACATTGCTCAGTGAGAGCAGAAATAACTCCATTGTTTTCTGGTTCCAAGGAATTTTTAAACGGACATTGGGCTTCCTCTGAAGTTACCTCAGCAACAGGACACTAATAGCACTTCTACGAACTGTTTCAGAAAGTGTTTTTTTTTGCACTAATATCTAGTTTTGCACTGTCTTTTTCTTCACGGCAGATGTTGTAATGTGAAGATATGAACAAACTGCTGGAGGAAGTCAGTGGGTTGACCAACATCTACGGAGGCAAAGAGATAGTCAACATTTCAGCCTGAAACCTGGTAGTTGTAAAATTGCCTGCTGGCTCCTACCTAAAAATGTTATAGATTGTATAATTTATGACACTTGTCACATAAAACCAAGGGTCTTCGTACACTGTATAGAAGATAAAAGGACATCACTTCATGACTGAATGCTGGACCATAAAACCAGGAGTAGACCATTCAGACTTTTGAGTCTGCTCAACCATTCCATCATGGTTGATTTATTATCCCTCTCAACCCCATTGTCCTGCCTTCTCCCTGTAACCTTTGACACCTTACTAATCAAGTACCCATCAACCTCCGCTTTAAAAGGTAGCCATTGACTTGACCTCCACAGCTGTCTGTAGCAATGAATTCCACAGATTCACCACCCTCTGGCTAAAGAGACACCTACTCATCTCTGTTCTAAAGCAACATTGTTGTATTCTGAGGCTGTGCTCTCTGGTCCTAGACTCCTCCTCTATAGCAAATATCCTCTCCATGTCCACTCTATCTAGGATTTTCAGAGGAGCAATCTCAATGGGCTGAATGTCTTAATTCTGCCCCTAGGTCTTAAGGTTCCATTCTACTTTCCAGGACATACTGCTTGTTCAAAGTAAACTTATTATGAAAGTACATATATGCCACCACGAACAACCTGGAGATTCATTTGCTTGTGGGCATACTCGATAAATCCAATAATCATAATGCCATCAATGAATGGCCACATCAACAGTGTGGACAACTAGTGAGCAAAGGATAACACACTGTGCAATTACAAAAAGAAAATAAATAAATAAGCAATAAATATTGAGAACACTAGAGGAAGAGTCCTTGAAAACAAATCCATTGGTTGTGGGAAGAGTTCAGTGACGGGAAAAGCGAAGTTGAGTGAAGTTATCCCCTCTGATTCAGGAACCTGATGGTTGAGGGGTAATAATTGTTCCTGAACCAGGTGGTGAGAGTCTTGAGGATCCTGTACCTTGTTCCTGATGGCAGTACTGAAAAGAAAGCAATATATGGGTGGTGGGGGTCCCTAATGATAGATGCCGCTTTCCTGGAACAATACTCTGTGTAGATGTGCTCAGAAGTGTTGAGGACTTTACCCATGATGGTCTGGGCCATATCCACTTGCAGGAGTTTCTGTACAAGGGCATTGGTGTTAATTGTCAGTAAAGTGGACATTATAAGTGCCCCAAAATGGAAAAGTCTACAAAAATATATAGGCCAGTTCTTCACAGGCAAAGCCCTACCCACCATTGAGCACATTTACAATGAGTGCTGTTACAAAAAAGCAGCATCCTTCATCGTGGCCTCCCATCATCCAGGCTATGCTCTATCGCTGCTGCCATTGGGAAGGGGATACAGGAGCTTTAGCCCCCACATCACCAGGCTCAGGAATAGTTATTTCCCTTCAACTATCGGGCTCCTGAACCAGTGTGGATAGCTTCACTCCCCTCAACACTAAACTGATTCCACAACCCACGGACTCACCTTCAAGGACACTACAGCTCATGTTCTCAATATTATTTACATTTATACAGTTTGTCTTCTTCTGCACATTGGTCTTCTGTCAGACCTTGTGTGTATTTTTACATTGGTTCTTTTGTATTCCTTTGTTCTATTGTGAATGCCTGCAAGAAAATTAATCAAAGTATATTGTAACTTTGATAGTAAGTTTACTTTGAACTTTATAATGAATGTGGTTGGTCGGAGCATCAGGATGAAGCTGATGAGCATGTGACAGAAGTTGTTACAGGAAAGTAAATGGGAGAATGGGATTGATGGTACTATACTGACAGCTGAAATAGCTCTATTAGGTACACCTATACACTTGCTCATTAATGCAAATACCTAATCAGCCAATCATGTGCTGATTGCAGACCTGGTCAAGAAGTTCTATTGCTGTTCAGACCATACATCAGAGAGGGAGAAGAAATGTTGTCTAAGTGATTTTGACTGAGGAACGATTGCTGGTGCAAGATGGGGTGGTTTGAGTATCTCTGAAACTGCTGATCTCCTGGGTTTTTCCCCCATGCACGAGAGAATGGTGCGATAAACTAAAAAACATCCAATGAGTGGCAGTTCTGTGGGTAAATATGCCTTGTTAATGAGAGAGGTCAGAGGAGAATGGCCAGACATGTTCAAGCTGGCAGGAAGTAATTGAAAGAACCATGTGCTACCACAATGGTGAGTAGAGATGCATTTCGGAACGCAAAATATGTTGAACATTGAAGAGGATGGGCTACAGCTGCAGAAGACCACAAATATACACTCAGTAGCCACTTTATTAAGTACAGTGGTCATTGAGTGCATACTCAAAAGACTGACTGGCCTCCTTTTATTCTGTAAGAAAATATAAAAATAATTTCAAAAAGAATTTCACTGTCCCTCAGTTGAAGGAAAGTGTTATGTTACTAGAAGATTAGAAATTGTAAAACATGCAGCTGAAGGGAAAATAAAGCATCTGTTAGTAATAGTCGGGAATGCTAACATATGTAATAGACGAGGGCAGACAAAACATTGTTTCAAGGGCTGGGCAATTGAGACCAATAGAACAGACAAATCCAAAGGAAGAAAGTCCTAGCTCATCACATCAGTCGCTTTTTTGATTAACAACATTTCCCAACAGGTTTCTAAACAAAAGAAAAATTGAATTGCTTCCTAAGTTCAGAAATAGTTTCCAAAATCGTATTGAATTACAGTGATGAGACGGATAGTAGTGACATACTAGACATGACAATTGGATAAAGGAGCCAAATAATGATGCTTTTGGTCATAACTGTTGTTCTGGATATGGTAGTGTGATTTCTGAGAAATAGTTTATGATTTTCATTCATGTATGAAAGGAAGAAGTTATCTGTGAATGTTTCATCCTGTGCCACCTGCTTCTCTGTCTCTAAAAAGAATAAACTATTGTGTAAAAATCAGAGCTTTGGGCAATGCTGCAGCCAACAATGTGTAGATACATGTGCCATAATTAAATTAAAGCCAAATAACTCTATTTAGATATCTGATCAAAGCTCTGAGACCCGGCGTAGATTGGGGAACCATTTTGTCGAACACCTTTGCTCCATCTGCAACGGGGAGGATTTCCCAGTGCCGAACATTTTAATTCCACTCCCCGTTCCAATTCCGACATGATGGCCCATGGCCTCCTCTGGTGCAAAGATGAGGCCACTGTCAGGCTGGAGGAGCAACACCTCATATTCTGTTTGGGCAGCCTCCAACCCGGCAACATGAATGTCGATTTCTCCCACTTCCAGTGATTTCTCCCTTTCCCCCTCCATTCTAACTCCTCTCTTATCCCTTCTCTTCTTCTCACCTGCATAATCCACCCACTCTGGTTCCTCTCCTTGTTCCCTTTCTCTCATAATCCACTGTCCTCTCCTCTCCTATCACATTCCTCCTTCTTCAGCATTTTTCCTGTTCACCAATCACCTTCATGCTTTTAACTTCGTCCTCCCTCCCCACTCACCTGGCTTTATATATCACCTGCCTGCTTGTACTCCTCTCCCTAACCCCCACCTTCTTATTCTGGCTTCTTCCCCGTTTCTTTCCAGCCCCGATGAAGGGACTTAGACTGAAACCTTGACTGTTAATTCCTCCCCATAGATGATGCTTCACCTGCTTAGTTCCTCCAGCACTTTGTGTGTGCTACTGGAGGAGAGGACAGTGAAATCCCCCTTGGAATATTTTTAAAAATTTTTCTTAGTGTAAAAAGAGGTCACTCAGCCTTTTGTGTATATGTCAGCTGTCAGTACAGTACCATCAATCCCACACTCCCATTTAATCTTCCTGTAACAAATTCTCTCTCGCATGCTCATTGTCAGCTTTTAAAAGTTATTGAGAGCCAAAAGCATTATTCATTACAGGGTTTAATGAGCCCACCCTCAATCTAAATCATAGAGACATGAAAAAAAAAGACACAGAAACAGGCTGCTCGGCCCATCACATCAATGTTGACCTTTCTGCCAGTCTACACTTATCCTGCTTGCGCACCTCCAGAAAATACAGTATCCTTCCATGCTTTGGCTATCTGCTTGTCTGAGTGCCTCTTTGTCATATTAATTGTATCTGATTCTAACACCTCTTCTGGAGCACATTCCAGACATCAACACTCAGTACGAAAAAGCATACAGCTCAGAACTCCTTTGAGACTCTTTCCTCCCACCTTAAAACCATGCCCTTTCTGTTTTGATGACCCTACTTGGGAAAGAGTTTGTGAATTTCTTCTGTGCTTATGCCTCTCATAAACGTGTATACTAGTGTCAGGTGTGCAACATACACTCAGTGGCCACTTTATTAGGTACAAGAATGGAACCCAGTGTGGTCTCCGTCTGCTGTAGCCCCTCTACTTTAAGGTTCAATGTGTTGCGCATTCAGAGATGCTCTTCTGCACACCACTGTTGCAACATGTGGTTATCTGGGTTACCGTTGCTTTTGTGTCAGCTTGAACCAGTTTGGCCATTCTCCCCTGACCTCTTTCATTAACAAGACGTTTTCACCCTCAGGACTTTTTTTTTTTTGCCTAATGTTTCTTGCACCATTCTCTGTAAACCCTGCAGACTGTCATGCAAGAAAATCCCAGGAGGTCAGCAGTTTCTGAGATACTCAGATCACCCTGTCTGGCAGCAACAATCGTTCCACGGTCAAAGTCATAATTCTTTCCTATTCCGATGTTTGATCTGAACAACGACTGAACCTCTTGTCCATATCTGAATGCTTTTATGCGTTGAGTTGCAGTCATACGATTGGCTGATTAGATATTGACATTAACGGGCAGGTGTACCTAATGAAGTGGCCACCGAGTGTATGTGAAGATTGCAACTACCCATCTATCAAAGTGTTTCCATCAATTATTCTCTGATGAAAGACCAACTGAACATTGTTTTCCCTACAATACACTGAACAATGCTGCATTTGTAACACCGGTGTTGTGAAATCCTCTGGGAACACTGGAAAGATTGTTGCTGGCTGATGCTCTGTCCTGAGTTTAACTGTGTTCCATTTCTGAAGGGGTTTCAATTACCGTTTTATGAGAAAAGTTTGAATATTACGAGGTTGCTGGAGCTGCAAGCCAACAGCTGTACCGCTGTGCCATCAGGGCCCCATTAAAATGATAGGACAGACCCCCACATTTATTCCTGTTCTTCCTGAAGAGGCTGGGCACCCTCTTTGACCAATGCCAAGATCAGCAGCTCTTAAATGGAAGCAGAATAGAGGAATAAGTGAGAACATGGAAGGGCTTTGCATATTGATTTAAAATTTATCTTCAAATTGTCACTAGATCAGAAGCTAATAGAAGTGGGGACAAGCGAGTGGTGGATGAAGGAGACTAGTTGCAAGAGTGGAAAGAACAGCGACTTGCCTTCAACTATTCAGTTCTTGAACTAACTTATTCTACCTCAGTATCTCGATCTAAATTAGCTTTATTTGTCACATGCACACATACACTTACGGTTTAAGATAGTGCTACTGAAACTGTGTGACAGCTTACTGATAGATCAAAAGGCAAGGGATTCGACTAAAAACATTACTTATAACATTTTTTTTAATGAAGCAAATTGTGGTGAACCAGTACAGACAGTGGGGAGGTAGGCGGAGGCGAGGCTGCTTCGGGGGATGAGCCGTGCTGGGACATTCTGGGGCGCAACGTGTTCGAGCTGCAGACAGATGGATTTCGTATCGCTGCCGGAGATGGAGTGAGTGATTTGGATAAGAGTCAATGCTGAAGACTTCCAATGCCTGTCCACCTAACCTGGGTGCGAGGTTGGATCACTCCAAGTGCTGAACCGATTTGGTGAGATTGAGAATGGCTTCAGACTGTGTGGCACAAGTGAATCGTAGTGCCACGAGGCACTGTCCCGTGCTTGGCCCATTTAAATGCTGGCACGGATAGACTGGAAGCCCGAGTATCAGGAACAGAGAGAGGCTTGGGCTGATTTTACTCGCTTTTTCGTGAATCTTCGTTCCTTTCTCCGTGGCGCCGAGGCTGTGAACTCATCCGGCTGCTCATCACTCCGCTGGTGTGAAGAACTGGGAACAAGACACAGGCCTATTCCGGCTGCACCGGGAGCAGATCTGGGATTCATTCTGATTTGGAATGCTGTTGGCTTGCTTCTATTGTTTGCATGATTTGTTTTTATGTTTTGTTTTTCCTCTCTCTGTGCAGTGCTTTTTGGTCTTTTTTAAAAATATTGGGTTATTTGGGTTTCTTGCTTTGTGGCTGCCTGTAAGGGGATAAATTTCAAGGTGCATCATTTATACATTCTTTGATAATAACAGTGCTTTGAACCTTTGAAATGAGTTTGTGTCCAATCAAATAGGCGAGGATTGTGCTGGGCAGCCTGCAAGCTACCGGCACAGACATGGCATACCCACAACTTAATAACCCTGACCTGTGCGTCTTTGGGATGTGTGGGGGAAACCAGAGCACCTGGAGGAAACCACATGGTCACAGTGAGAACATACAGACAGCAGTGGGAATCGAACCCTTAACTTACAGCGGGCACTGTAAAGCGTTGCGCTGATCGATACACAAACATGTCGCACTATGACCACTTTGCACTACAGCGGCTTTTGTCTGTGTTTATTCTTCTTGAATTTATTCTTGTGTAACTTCTGTGCACTTCATGCTTTTCCTGTGAATGTTGCACATCTGCTGCTCCAAGTAAGTTTTTCATTGTCACATGCACCAGTGCATGCACTGGTGCAATCAACTCAACTTTAAACTGGAAAGCTGGACCTTTGGAAAATGTAGCATAAAAGCTGTTATGAAATAATACAAAGTTTGATGTATGAAGTTGTCAAGAGAATTTGTGGAGAATTTCTGACCATGCACTTTGTCACTGTGTGTTGTGTGTACAGTACAGTGGAAAAGTACAAACCTGTCTTAGCTACCTTAGATTTTTTTTTAAAAACTTTATTTTTATTGTTTTGCCAATAACAGAACAAACAGGATAAAAACAAACAGACAGACAGGGTCATTATAGGTGAAGTAAAATCCGTATCTTATAATAGAAAAAAAATGAATAGCGAAATGTGTTACATTGCTGTATCAAGGTTAGCCAAACTCTTATGTCCATAACTGTTCTTCGAAGTCTCAGGGGACCTTAAGATCCATAACTGTAAAGTCCATTCTGCAGGTTCCTCATAAGAAGAAATAAAACGAAATTCTTCAAACCAAGTAAAGGTGCAGTGAAGAAACCATTTCAGGCTCAAATAAAATGTTTGATTTTCCCAGTATCTTTTAAATTTTTTAGTGGCATGTCTCAGAAAGAAAGTCAATCGTTCCATAACATAAATTTCTTGAACTATTTCTATCCATTCCAGGACTGTAGGAGACTCCTATGGTTAGCCATTTCCTGGTAATCGCTTTCTTACTGGGTGCTATTTGTATTTGTAACAAATATCTTTCATGTTTTTTGAGCCCATTTGGTACATTACCCAAGTAAATTAATAGGTTTCAGAGGGCATGATCTGTACAGACCCCTGATCTCAACGTCATTGAGGCTGTCTGGGATTACCTGGAAGGACAGAAGCAAGTGAGACAGCCAAATCTGAAGAAGTATTGTAGCAAGTTCTTCAAGGTGCTTGGTACAACCCACCAGCTGATTTTCTAATAAAGCACCATGACAATGTACCTAAGAGAATTGATTGAATTTTAAAGGGTGGGCACAACAAATATTGATTTGATGTAGTTTTTACTGTTTACAGTAAAATTTTTGATATTTAAACATTTTTTATTTCATTATTTTGAAAGCATCTTTGCTTTACAGATTTTTTTTAATATATGCACCCAAGACTTTTGCACAGTACTGTATGTTAAATGTTGTTTACTGAAACTCTAGCAGCAGCTAATTGTTTTGACAATGGAAGAGCAGCTAGGAGTGTTGTTACAACAAATGTCCAGGGAAATGGGTACTTCCCTTCGATTCCTTTGTTCAATCTAATGTAACTGGAGGCCTCTGTACAAAAGTAAATGTACCAGTCCACCATATGGATCTCAGGGGATCAAAGGAATTGATGGGAAATACTGTGAAAAATCACAACAATAACTGCAAATGCTGGAAATGGTCAATGAGTCAGACAGCTTCTCTAGAAAGAGTTAACCTTTTATTTTAAAGAGGCTTTGTCAGAGCTGGTCAAGTTCAAGTTTAATTATCGTTCAACTATATATGAATACCCATGAATACAGCCAAATGAAACAGCAAAACCCGGAGGCCAAGGTGCAAAACAGAGTACCAACAATCACACGCCATACAAGGCGCCCATAGCATGTATAAGAGGTGGCAAGCACATATGAGATAGCAGTAAAGTACACTCATGCAAAAAAAATAGTCCAAGTCCACGGATGGTGCAGTCGAACACAATCTGACTGGTCGCCTGCCGAACGAACACTGGGGGACAGCACCAACTCCAGCATGGACGCCACACCACACTCTGGTAGAGTGCCCGACGCAGATGTCTCCCCCGGGCAGTTGCAAACAGGCAACACCACAGCTCGAGGCCTAATCCTCCCTACCACCAAGACCACGCAGCTCCTGCAATGTCTGCCCCAGTTCGCCAATAAATTGGACTTGTAGCAACCCATCGCACCAACGTCCAACAGGGTCTTGCAATTGTAAAATGCCAGTAGCACCTTTGGCTGACCCTGAAGAGTGACACAACTATCAAACTTGCGATCCAAGAGACCACAGATGGTTAACATCAATTGTCGATTTTTCTCCGTAGATGATGGCTAACCTGTTGAGCTCATCCGGCACTTGGTGTGTTTCACCAGAGCTGGCTCTGTTTGAGTAAAGCTGGCGGTCATGGAATCCTAAAAAAACAATCAAAATGGAATGAAACTATTTGATCCATTTTGTCTGTACTGGTTGACAAAGAGTGGCTCAAGCTAATTTCCAAGGTCAATTGCCCTGTGATTTTCCTCAAAGACAAAGTAAATCTATTATTAAAGTATGTATATATCCCCTTGAGATTTATTTTCTTGCAAACATTTACAAGGAAATAAATACAATAGACTTTATGAAAAAACTACATAAGCAAAGACTGACAAACAATCAATGTGCAAAAGACAAATTTTCTCCTCTTACCCTTGTCCCAAATACTCAACTTATGTCCTTGTGATTTTGACCCCTTTGCTACAGGAAATAGGTTCTCTATTTTTAATCTACTCGAGTCCCTTTAATGTAATACAACCCGGTTGCATCTTCTCTCTGTCTTCTCTTCCAAAATAAAAAAGCTCTGGTGTATCCAGTCTGGTGGTGGGTGGTGATAGAAGGAGATACATTAGAGACTTTTTGTAATGAGTTCTTTGGGCCTGTGCAGGGTGTTGGAGGGTGTTGGCCTCTGAGGTTTTTAGAGTGTCTGTTAATTGTTGTCTTAACTAGAGTCATTAAGCCTTTGTGCTTTCTATTTAATCTGGTCAAGTTTACTTTGACTGGCACGGGTTTTCCATGTACTGCCATTATCTAAAGTGGGCTACTGATGAGCGTTAATCGCAGGGTCCTAGTTTTGAGAATGTTACTTTTCGGAGTTGCTGAGCCCAGCCACTGATGTTCTTTTGGAATTATTATGAATCAACTCTCATCATCATCTCTACACTGGAGTTCTGTCTTTCATCTGCACTTGGGTTCTAATATTGCCAGGTGCACATCATGACACTTCTAAGAGATGTTTAGATAGGCACATGAACGCAAAGATAATAGAAGGATATGGACATTGTCAAAGCAGGAGAGTTTAGTTGAGTTAGCCATTTGATTACGAATTTAATTGATTCAGCAGAACCTTGTTGGCTGAAGTGCCTGTTCCTATGTAGGACTGCTCTATGTTCTATATATAATCTATGTCATAGCTAATGAAAGAAAGCATCAAGAATCCTTGAACATGCAATCTAAAATCCTTCTGTTCCTTCAAAACGTCCTTCTGTTCCTCCCACTTACTATGATTCCCTTGTAGCAGCTCCTCTAAAGCATTACTGCACGTTCCTCTGTATTAAATTTCATTTTCCATTCTGTTGAAATGACCAGACCACTTACGTCTTCCTGCAGCTTGAAGTTTTCTCTGTCAACCGTGACAAATTATTTTCCTGATTATTCCAGTGGGGTTTGCATGATTCTCCCAAGTTCTCAAAACGTCTTTTATTTATTTATCTCTATTTGTGCAGTATTACAAGTGGTTTTGAGCCCTTTATTTAAGAACGGATATGCTGACATTGGAGAGGGTTCAGAGGTTCACGAGAACAATTCCGGGAATGAAACCCAGGTGGTCATGGGGAGAATGTACAAACTCCTTACGGACAGGTCACTCAGCTTATGCTAGCCACTACATCATTCAATGTTCCAAGTTCAAAGTAAATTTATTATCAAAATACGTACTGTACATGTCACTATATACAGCCCGGAGATTAATTTTCCTGCCGGCAATCACAGTAGAATCAACGAAAGTCCACACCTAACAAGACTAACAACAATGAATACGCATAAAAGAACAAATTCTGAAAATTCAAAAAGAGAAATAAATAAACAAACAATAAATATCAAGAACATGGGATGAAGAATCCTTGAACGTGAATCCAGTTCAGTGACGGGGGAGTGAAGTTATCCCCTCTGGTTCAAGAGCCTGATGGTTGAGGGGTTTTAACTGTTCCTGAACCTGGTAGTGTGGGACCTGAGGCTCCTGTACTTTCTTCCTGATAGAGGCAGCGTTTTACTGGAGGTTTCGATGTACTGTATATGTGAAAAATAAAGCTAATCTAATCTCTCTGAGTTGCTTCCAATTAATTTATATCTTTCCTTAAATTAGCATAATATTGAACACTTCTGTATGCAATTCCCCAGCAATTAATGGTAATATTCTGTAACATTCCTAACTATTCACTCAATTTGTATGCTAACAGTATACATATACGGGCTACGATAGGAAACTTTGTCACACGGTGTGAGCCGAATTATTTGCAGTTTAATGTGAAAAAGACTAAGGAGCTGGTGGTAGACCTGAGGAGAGCTAAGGCACCGGTGACTCCTGTTTCCATCCAGGGGGTTAGTGTGGACATGGTGGAGGATTACAAATACCTGGGGATACGAATTGACAATAAACTGGACTGGTCAAAGAACACTGAGGCTGTCTACAAGAAGGGTCAGAGCTGTCTCTATTTCCTGAGGAGACTGAGGTCCTTTAACATCTGCCGGACGATGCTGAGGATGTTCTACGAGTCTGTGGTGGCCAGTGCGATCATGTTTGCTGTTGTGTGCTGGGGTAGCAGGCTGAGGGTAGCAGACACCAACAGAATCAACAAACTCATTCATAAGGCCAGTGATGTTGTGGGGAAGGAACTGGACTCTCTGACGGTGGTGTCTGAAAAGAGGATGTTGTCCAAGTTGCATGCCATCTTGGACAATGTCTCCCATCCACTACGTAATGGACTGGTTGGGCACATGAGTACATTCAGCCGGAGACTCATTCCACCGAGATGCAACACAGAGAGTCATAGAAAGTCATTCCTGCCTGTGGCCATCAAACTTCACAACTCCTCCCTTGGAGGGTCAGACACCCTGAGCCAATAGGCTGATCCTGGACTTATTTCCTGGCATAATTTACATATTACTATTTAATTATTTATGGTTTTATTACTATTTAATTATTTATGGTGCAACTGTAATGAAAACCAATTTCCCCCGGGATCAATAAAGTATGACTATGACTAACATTTTCCAAACACTGCACAGGGACACCTAGATCCCTCTGCATTTCAAATCTCTGTAATCACACACTATGTAACATACGTTCTAATTTTTCCTGCCAAAATAGATTAGTTTTAGTCCTCCTGAACGTGAGGAATTTTGGATACTCAAAACTAATACACCAACTACACCGTCAGCCACATGGTGCAAGACTCAATGACAAAGTCCAGAGAACTCAAAAATCTGCCAGCTACAGCTCTAACAATTTGCTCAGTACCACTACCCTGGTGACTGAAATTTTCCTGATTTCCTCCTTCCATTCTAGATCCCAATTAAAGAGCTTTCTCTGGGATGTTATTTGAATCTTCAGTGAAGAATGAGGCAAAGCATCTGTTTAATTTATATTCCATCTCCCTGTTTTCCCCATTATGAATTTCCCAGACTCAATTTCTATTGGAAAAGTAGTACTTTGTTAATTTATTTTTAGAATTTAAGCATCTATAAAAATCTGTTCTCACAATTTTTCACAATATAGAAGGATTATCAAAACAATCATGTCAATCTTATTACCTCATTTTTTCCCCTGTAATATACTCTGTCACAGGCCCCACAACTCTCACCAATAAGTGAGCAATAAAGAAAGGTTAGCTAGATTATTAAAATAAACTAGCACAGAGTACATTGGCCTTTATTAATCAAAGTATTGAGTATAAGAGCTGGAATGTTATGATGAGGTTGTATAAGGCATTGGTGAGGCCGAGTCTGGAGTATGGTGTTCAGTTTTGGTCACCAAATTACAGGAAGGATATAAATAAGGTTGAAAGAGTGCAGAGAAGGTTTACAAGGATATTGCCAGGACTTGAGAAACTCAGTTACAGAGAAAGGTTGAGTAGGTTAGGACTTTATTCCCTGGGGTGTAGAAGAAGAATGAGGGGAGATTTGATAGAGGTATATAAAATTATGGTGGGTATAGATAGAGTGAATGCAAGCAGGCTTTTTCCACTGAGGCAAGGGGAGAAAAAAACCAGAGGACATGGGTTAAGGGTGAGGGGGGAAAAGTTTAAAGGGAACATTAGTGGGGGTTTCTTCACACAGAGAGTGGTGGGAGTATGGAATGAGCTGCCATATGAGGTGGTAAATGCAGGTTCTTTATTAACACTTAAGAATAAATTGGACAGATATATGGATGGGAGGTGTATGGAGGGATATGGTCCGTGTGCAGGTCAGTGGGACTAGGCAGAAAATGGTTCGGCACAGCCAAGAAGGGCCAAAAGGCCTGTTTCTGTGCTGTAGTTTCTATGGTTCTATGGTTCTAAAGTATAAAACGGATAAGAAAAGTTTTTATAATTATATAAAGTGGAAAAGGGTGGCTAAAGTGAACGTGGGTCCCTTGGAGGACGAGAAGGGGGGAATTGATATTGGGTAATGAGGAAATGACAGGGGCTTTGAATGACTATTTTGTGTTGGTCTTCATCTGTAGTTGGGAAAATGATTGAAGCTATCATTAAAGAAAAAAAGAGAGGGGCATCTGGAAAGAAATGGATCCATCAGGCAGACGCAGCATGGATTCAACAAAGGAAGGTCCTGTTTAACAAAGTTACTGGAGTTCTTTGAGGATATAATGAGCGCAGGGGATAGAGGGGAACAGATGGATGCATTTATAATTATATAAAGTGGAAAAGGGTGGCTAAAGTGAACATAGGTCCCTTGGAGGATGAGAAGGGGGGAATTGATATTGGGTAATGAGGAAATGACAGAGACTTTGAATGGCTATTTTGTGTTGGTCTTCACAGTGGAGGACACGTCTAACATACCTGGGGATACGTATTGACAATAAACTGGACTGGTTTAAGAACACTGAGGCTGTCTACAAGAAGGGTCAGAGCCGTCTCTATTTCCTGAGGAGACTGAGGTCCTTTAACATTTGTCGGACGATGCTGAGGATGTTCTACGAGTCTGTGGTGGCCTGTGCAACCATGTTTGCTGTTGTGCGCTGGGACAGCAGGCTGAGGGTAGCAGACACCTGCAGAATCAACAAACTCATTCGTAAGGCCAGCGATGTTGTGGGGATGGAACTGGACTCTCTGACGGTGGTGCCTGAAAAGAGGATGCTGTCTAAGTTGCATGCCATCTTGGACAATGTCTCCCATCCACTACATAATGTACTGGGTGGGCACAGGAGTACATTCAGCCAGAGACTCATTCCACCGAGATGCAACACTGAGCGTCATAGGAAGTCATTCCTGCCTGTGGCCACCAAACTTTCCAACTCCTCCCTTGGAGGGTCAGACACCCTGAACCAATAGGCTGGTACTGGACTTATTTCTTGGCATAATTTACATATTACTATTTAATTATTTATGGTTTTATTACTACTTAATTATTTATGGTGCAACTGTAATGAAAACCAATTTCCCCCAGGATTAATAAAGTATGACTATGACTATTTACTTGGATTTCCAGAAGGTGTTCGATAAGGTGCAGCATGAAAGACTTATCCATAAGATAAAGATGCATAGAGTTGGGGGTCATGTATTAGCGTGGATAGAGGATTGGTTAACTGATAAACGTGGGTGTTACTCTGGTTGGCAATTAGTGGTGAGCAGTGTGACACAAGGGTTGGTGCTGGGCCCACAACTGTTCATGATATACATTAATGATCTGGAACAGGGGACCAAGTGTAGTGTGTCTTAGTTTGCTGATGACACTAAACTGAGTGGAAAAGCAAATTGTGCAGAAAATGCAGAGAGTCTACAGAAAGATATAGATAGGCTAAGTGAATGGGCAAGGGTCTGGTAGATGGAATACAATGTTGGTAAATGCAAGGTCATCCACTTTGGAAGAGAAAATGAAAGAGCAGATTATTATTTTTTAATGGTAAAATGTTGCGGCATGCTGCTGTGCCAAGGGACTTGGGAGTGCTTGTGCAATAAGTACACAAGGTTGGTTTGCAGTTGCAGCAGGCTATCAAGAAGGCAAACAGAAAGTTGGCCTTCATTGCTAGAGGGATTGAATTTAAGAGCAGGGAGGTTATGCTGCAACTGTACAGGGTACTGGTGAGACCACACCTGGAGTATTGCATGCAGTTCTGGTCTCCTTACTTGAGGTAGGATATACTGGCTTTGGAGGTGGTGCAGAGGAGGTTCACCAGGTTGACTCCAGAGATGAGGGGGCTAGACTATGAGGAGTGATTGACTTGCTGGGGACTGTACTCACTGGAATTCAGAAGAATGAGATATCTTATAGAAACATATAAAATTATGAAAGGGATTGATAAAATAGAGGCAAGAAAATTGTTTCCACTGGTAAGTGAGAAGAGAACTAGGCGATATAGCCTCAAGATTCAGGGGAGTTGATTTAGGATGGAGATGAGGAGGAACCGCTTTTCCCAGAGAGTGGTAAATCCGTGAATTCTCTGCCTAATGAAGCAGTGGAGGCTACCTCAGTAAATATATTCAAGACAGGATTGGATAGATCTTTGCATAGTAGGGGAATTAAGGGTTATTGGGAAAAGGCAGGTAGGTGGAGATGAGTCCATGGCCAGATCAGCCATGATCCTATTGAATGGCGGAGCAGGCTCGATGGGCCAGGTGGCCGACTCCTGCTCCTATTTCTTATGTTCTTATTTTCAATTCTTTTACCACTCACCTACATTCTGAGTGTGCAGAAGATAATTCTTCGCAGACAAGTAATTTACAAACCAGCACATCTTTGCAATAGAGTCATAGCACATTACAGCACAGAAACAAGCCCTTCGGCCCATTTAGTCTGTGCCATACTATTATTCTGCCTAGTTCCATTGACCCACACATGGATCATGGCCCTCCATACACCTACCACCGTCTGAGTGAAGATTTCCCCCCCCCCCCCCACACTCCCCTGGAGCTTTTCTCCTTTCAACCCCTAACTCGTGACCTCTAGTTTCAGTCTCACCCAATCTCTCTGCAGAAAAAGCCTGCCTGCATTTACTCTATCTATACCACTCACAGTTTTGAGTGCCTCTATCAAATCTCCCCTCAATCTCCTATGCTCCAGGGAATAAAATCCTAACCTATTCAATTTTTCCCTGTGGATTGTGGAAAGAAACTGGAGAATTTAGGAAAAACCTAAGCAGTCACAGGGAGAATTTGCAAACCTCACACAGACATCACCAGAGGTCAAATTCAGATTTGGGGTTGGGGTGGTGGGGTGGGCACTGGAACTGTGAAGCAGCTGAAATATCCAATGAGCCATGATGACTTTACTGATATCTTATTTCTGGCCAGCTCTAACTTTTCTCTCTTTATTAATCTTTTAGTCATTTCTGCCTTTTTCTTATACAGTATTGTAACTAGTTTTCAGACCCGTACTGCCTTCACACAACCGTATAACTTATCTTTAAGTCAGATACAATTTAAACTTTGGTTAGGAAAACACAGACAGTGGGTCCTTCCCTTGTAGCCATTTCCTTCTTGGAATATTTCTGTTCTGTGTATCCTGAACAATCTCATTTAACTATCTTCCAGTGCATCACAGAGCGTCATAGGAAGTCATTCCTGCCTGTGGCCATCAAACTTTACAACTCCTCTCTTGGAGGATCAGACACCCTGAGCCAATAGGCTGGTCCTGGACTTATTTCCTGGCATAATTTACATATTACTATTTAACTAATTATGGTTTTATTACTATTTAATTATTTATGGTGCAACTGTAACAAAAACTAATTTCCCCTGGGATCAATAAAGTATGACTATGAATGACTGATCCTCTAACCTAATTTGCCACTTGATTTGTTTTCATGTCCTCACAATTGTCTTTACTTAAGTTTAAAGTACCGTAGTCTATCCTCTTTCAGAGAGCCATTTCCTGGGCCAAACTTCTCACTTGTCCTGCTTTTCTTTATGTGCCTTGTGAATTGGACCTTGTGAAGTTGTTGTAAACCACTTTTTAATAACACTGTTTACACTGCAAGTACATGGTGGTATTTATGTCCTTTTACACATTTATTCCTTATCCGTACTTTTATCTTTTCCGTATAATTCTTTATATAATTGTTGAATGATATGCTACAAATAGCAGTGTCTCAGTGACACCTAACAACAGATTCCTAATACATGTAAAGATATGCTAAATACATGTAA
The DNA here is from genome assembly GCF_030028105.1 of Mobula birostris. Lineage (NCBI taxonomy): Eukaryota > Metazoa > Chordata > Chondrichthyes > Myliobatiformes > Myliobatidae > Mobula > Mobula birostris. Next base: position 49,015,152 of record NC_092393.1, on the reverse strand, counting down.
ATATATATCCTTGGTAACAGCTCCTTCTGTCCTGTCCGTGTAACCAATTAACCTACTAACCCACATGCCTTTGGAATGTGGGAGGAAGCTGGAGCACCCAGAGGAAACCTTCACGGACACAGGGAGAACAAACTCTTTCCAGACAATGGTAGGAATTGAACCCAGGTTGATGGCACTGTAATAGTGTCAAGCTAACCGCTACAGTAGCGTACATATGCCCCCGTGTGTACTGAGGTATAATGGGAAAAGTTGGGGTTGCATGCCATCCACACAGATTATTTCATCACATCAGTGCAGGCAAGGGAAAAGCAATAATGGAATGCAGAATAAAGTGTTGCAGTGACACAAAGTGCAGTGCAGGTAGACAACAACATGTAATGGCGCGATGAGTTAGATTCTGAGGACAAGGATCCATATTGTCCTAGCAGTGGGACCAAAGCTGTTCTTGAGCCTGGTGGTATGTGCTTTCTATCTTTTCTTTATCTTCTGCGCCCTGAGAGGGAGAGTAGAAGAAGGAATGTCTGGGGTGGGAGTGCTCTGATTTTGCTGGCTGCTTCACTGAGAACTGTAGACAGGGTCCATGGAGTGGAGGCTGGTTTTTGTATTGTTGGGAGTCATGTCCACTGCTCCGTATTCTTGTCTTTATTATAGAGAAGGTAAAAAAAGTTGATATTTATTTGTCAGGTGTACATGCAGTGAAATACGTCGTTTATGTCAAGGTAAATCAGCGAGCATTGTGCTGGGCAGCCTGCAAGGGTTGCCATGCCTCTGAATCAACATAGCATGCCCACAACTTACTAACCATATCTGTACCTCATTGGACTGTGGGAGGGAGCCTACACGATCACAGAATATACAACCTCACAGGCAGCGGCAGGAATTGAGCTGCAATTGGTGATTGCTTGTGCTGTGATAGTGCATCCTAAACGCAACACTACTATACTGACCTCGACCTTTATTAAGGTTTGATCAGATCACTAATAGCAAATTGAGATAAATAGACCTTTCTCAACAAAACTGCTGGTCTGGACACCCACTGGTTGCTGGTTTTAATGCCAAACACATTTCTACTGTATTCAACATGAGGTAATCATTAATATCAAGAACTAGACTGATTTAACTTCTTGAATTAGCTTGATAATTGTTTTGATAACTAAATCCAATTTTATAATCACGTCACCCCCTTGCACTCAGGCCCACCAAGACTGACCGATAATTTGGTCCTTGTGTGCTTTGTCTAGGCCTGCTCGTGCCAAGCATTCCCGGGCTCTTCTTGTCCAGTGAGACGAATTCCACTGGTTCTTCCCAGCCTTTGGGAACATAGAGCAATACAGTACAGTCCAGGCCCTTTGTCCCACGATCTTGTGCTGACCTTTTAATCCACTCTAAGATCAATCTAATGTTTTCTTCCACCATAGCCTCCCATTTTGCTTTCATCTTTGCACCAGTCCAAGAGCATCTTAAACGTCCCTAATGTATCTGTCTCTACCCCCACCCCTGGCAGCACGTTCCACATACCCACCACTCTGGGTAAAAATACCTATGACCCTCCCCCTGTAATTTCCCCTAATTACCTTAAGATTATGCCCTCTCCATTTGGCATGGTCTCCCTGGTAAAAAGGTGCTGCTTGTTGACTCTCTCTATGCTTCTTATAATTTTATACACCGTTTGAGATCAATTTATTCAGGTAACATAGACTCAGGACCTCTTGTACGATAAGGACTCCTGATCGCATAGTCTACCTTGTTATGATCTGCACTTTGTGTAGCTTTTACACTTTATTTTGAATTGTTATTGCTACACCATGTTCTACCTCAATGCACTGTATAACTATTTGATCAAATGAACAGAATAATCAGAATTAAGTTTATTATCACTGACATATGCAAGGCAAGCTTTTCACTGCATCTTGGTACATGTGGTAACAATCAATAGATCGGGGTTCCCAACATTTTTTATGCCATGGACCACTACCATTACTGAGGGGGCCATGGACCCCAGGCTGGGAACCCTGCAATAGACCAATATGTTTCCTCTGGGACCTTTTTGCTTGATAATAGATATTTTTTTTACACAAAAAATGACTAATTTTGATGCAGTTGCCACAGTACCAGAAGTGCCAGGTTACTCCTCTCCACAACTTTTATTTAAACTCCCCGCCATCTGTCACTAACTTTGTCAGAAAGTGTTTGCAACTTTATCAATGCGGTGTAAATTGTTTTCTCTCCCAGTCTATTTTTGCACCAGTTTCCATTCCCTTAGGATTATTATTTTTAATAGATATACATCTGACAGTTCAAAAGTTCCATTCATTTGCCATGCAAAACAAGAGTGAGTCCAGTCCACAGACCCGGGCACATAATCCATGCAACACCCTGATTTGGAGGGTTGGCTCAGGAAAATTTTATTCACCTTTCATTATTTCAGTAGCATTTGAGAGTCCTTGTTTTGTACTAAATGGTCAGTCAGGGTCACAGTATCAAATGAATCTAATTGGTCGTGTAGAACATCTTGAGATGTCAGAGACAAATTCCTTGACAAATGGCCAGAGCTGACCTGGGGGTTTGAGGGTCCCTTCAATTGTTCACAGCACATACCAAAAGGCAACAGCATTAAGCAATTCAAAACACAATGCAAATGCAATTATGCAACATGACACAATGGGAACTGGCTACGTAAACCAGGCACATTGCAAATGCATCCTTCCTTTCCAAGTACAAAAACTTTTAAATTGGCATGGTTATTTAACCCTTTCCATATAGCTCAGATTTACAGGAGTGACGTTTTCTAACTATCCCAACGGAGGGGTCAGCACTGGAAAAGGTGAACAGTTTCAAGCTCCTGTGTGTAAGCATCTCTGAAGATCTGTCCTGGGTCCATCACGTTCACACAATGAAGGGGGCATCCTGGTGGCTATATATTCATCTTGAGTTTGAGAAAATTAGGTATGTCACCAAAGAATCTAGCTAATTTCTACAAATGTTCTGTGGAGAGAATGCTAACTGGTTGCATTACCGTCTGGTACGAAGGGGCAATGGCACAGGACTGGAAAAAGCTGCAGAGGGTTTTAAACTCAGCCAGCCCCCTGCTGCAGCAAAACAGCAAATATACTTGGTGGCCACTTTATTAGGCAGAGGAGGGGAAACAAATGTGGTCTTCCGCTGCTGCCGTCCATTTAATTCAAAGATCGATGTGTTGTGCATTAGGAGTTGTAATGCGAGGCTATTCGAGTTACTGTCATCTTTTGGTTAACTTGATTCAGTCTGGTGTGGGCACGTGGCCAAGTGGCTAAGGCATTGGACTAGCAACCTGAAGGTCGTGAGTTCGAGCCCCAGCCCCCTGAGGGAACGTGTTGTGTCCTTGAGCAAGGCACTTAATCACACATTGCTCTGCGACGATACCAGTGCTAAGCTGTATGGGTTCTAATGCCCTTCCCTTGGACAACATTGGTGTTGTGGAGGGGGGAGACGTGCAGCATGGGCAACTACCGGTCTTCCATACAACCTTGCCCAGGCCCGTGCCCTGGAGAGTGAAGTCTTTCCAGGCACAGATCCATGGTCTCGCAAGACTAACGGATGCCTTTAATTTTAATTTGATCCAGTCTGGCCACTCTCCTCTGACCTCTCTCATTTCAAGGGGTCTTTGTCCACACAACTGCCGCTCACCAGATGTTTTTTTTTTTGCTTTTCATACCATTCTCTGTAAACTCCAGACTGTTGTGTGTGAAAATTCCCAGATGATCAGCAGTTTCTGAGATACTCAAACCACCCTGTCTGGCACCAACAATCATTCCACGGTCAAAGTCACTTAGATGACATTTCTTCCCCATTCTGATGTTTGATCTGAACAACAACTAAACCTCTTGATCATGTCTGCATGCTTTTAGCTATTGAGTTGCTGCCTCATGAATGGCTGATTGGATATTTGCTTAAAGAGCAGGTCTAGAGGTGTACCTAGTAAAGTGGCCACTGAATGTATATCAGTGAAAACCCTGATTCTGATTCTAAGAATACAATGGTCCTATTGGACATAGCCCTTTGAGCAATAGTCTACTATCCAATTTAAAAAGTTCTTGGAACAATAAGTCTCATTGTTGGTTCACCTCCTGCTTGTGCAGTAATAGAGACCACCAGATCATCTGATGGTCCAAGTGAAAGGAAATTGGGACAAGATTTAACGTGCAATGGCAAAGGGTTAACAGAAGCTGAAGAACGGCGGCAGTACGCAACCTTGTGTTGTACCCGAGAAAATCAAAAGCACCACAGATGCTGGAAATCTGAAATAAAAGCAGAAATGCTGGAAAGACTCAGCAGGTCAGGCTGCATCTGTGGGAGGAGTAGCAAAGGGAGTGGCACAGTAGTGTAGTGGTTGGATCAACAATTTACAATGCTCACAATTAGGGTTCAATCCCCACTGTTGCCTGCAAGGAGTTTGTATGTTCTCCCTCTGACTGTGTAGGTTTCCTCTAGGTGCTCTGGTCTCCTCCCACGTTCCAAAGACACATGGGTTAGGGTTAGTGAGCTGTGGGCGCTGGAAGCATCACGATACTTACAGGCTGCCCCCAGCACATTCTCGGGCTGTATTGTTTATTGACGCAAACGATGCATTTCACCGTATATTTCAATGTTTTGATGTCCATGTGACAAATGAATCTAATGCCTTTATCTTGCTGTCTCTACAATTAACACTTCCGTTCAGAGATGGTCTGTTAGAACTAGGAGGGAGACTTGTGAAGCTGCAGAGAAGGTATGTGGAGCAATGACCATGCGATAAACTGTATACAAGGTTATCTGGTCATTGAGTGAATGGGACTTAGGCACATGGCAAGAGAGATCCAAGGAAAATGGCCAAATCCCTTGTGGGCAGGTTTAATCTTTGCTCTCTCCAACATTGCCTGCCGGCACCAGACAGAAAATTCTGGAAAATCTCAGCAGGTCAGGAAACATCAGAGGAAAGATTTGTTTCAGGTCTGGGACTCTTCATGAGAATTGCCAAAAAGAGATTAAAAATTTAGTTTAGGTAGCATAAAAGATAGAGATAAGTGAGGAAGGAATTCTTCTGATAAGATGGAATCATGTACTGGTTTATAGGCGATTATGATCAGATTGATCATAAGCCTGAAGATCAAAGCTTGAAGGTTCGATCGGAGGTCTGGAAGTCATAGTTTAACGGCCGAAGCCTGGAGGCCCGGAGGGTCACTCCTGGAATAGGAGGACTGTCCGTGGGTGTGGGTAGGTTGGAGAGAAGCCAGGAGGGAGGAAAGGGATTTGTTTTGTTGCTGTTGTCTCCCATTTTGTTGTGTTCTGTGTTGTTCTGCTGAGCATTGTGAGTATGGTATGTTAGTGCTTGAACGTAAGGCACTGGAATGTAACACAACACTTGCAGGCTGCCCCCAGCACACTCACGGCTGTGTTGGTTGTTAACGTGAACCATGCATATCACTGTATGTTTTTGATATACAGGTGATAAATAAATCTGAATCTGAGTGAACCCTGATCTGAAAATGTGTCGGTTTCTCTTTCTCCAGAAGATTTCTGATTTTTTGATTTTATTTCTGATTTTGAGTCTGCAGGTGTTTTGTTTGGATTTTTCATGCCCTCGCTGGAACTTGGTGTGGAGCATAGCAACCATGATGTCAGCTGTGTCTGGGGTAATATCACTGACACCTCTAAGTCAGAGGTCATAGGGGACATCAAAGTTAAGCATAGGAATCAAACTGATAATCCAGCAAGGCATTCATGGAGGTGTAATTTTCTAGATTAAACTTATAGCAATTACCATCTTGATTCTTCAGGGTCGGAGAGAGGAAAAAGTCCAATGGCATTATTCCCAAGAAGAGCATGGCAATGTCCTGCCAAGCATTTATCTACCAGTCATCATCTCAAGGAGACTGCCTGTTCAGTATCACTTCACTGTTTTTAGGAGTTATTCCACAGAATTTAACTGTTGCATTTGATTGTGTTATAGGAAGTATTTCAACTGATTTATTTCCACGAGGCAAGAATGCAACAAACTGCTGCTTCACAGGAACAAAGTTTGCAATAATCTGCATTTCTTTTCCACCCATTCACCTTATACATCTCAGCAAAGTGAACTCCGCTTGAATGAAATGGCATTCAGCGGTTGTGCCACCATCTGGGTGACAATGCTACATCTTCATGGAATGCATTTAACAACATTTTATTGAAGGAACTGCAAAGTGCCATTGAATCACAGAGCATTAAACTAGACTTTCAGATCACCAATATTACCCCTTTTCATGTATCTGCTTCTATTCTGACACACATTCCCATCCTCTTCCCAAACCCAGCTACTCACCCATACACCATGAGCAATTTCTAGTGAGCAGTTAAACCTGTCAACCTACACGTCTTTGGGATGTGGGATAAAGCCAGCCTACCCAAAGGAAACCCATTCAGAAACTGGAGGAACCTCACACTGGAGAACAGGGTTCAACCCAGGTCACTTCAGATGGGTCACTGTGCCACAACCAAGATCTGACCGCTACCTGACCCAGGTATAATTTCCAGCATACATGATGATCAGAATCAGATTTAATATCACAGACATATGTTGTGAAATTTGATAACTTAGTGGCAGCAGTACAATGCAATACATGATAATATAGAAAATAGATAGATAGATAGATAGACATACTTTATTGATCCGGGGGGAAATTAGGTTTTGTTACAGTTGCACCAACCAAGAATAGAGTATAAATATAGCAATATAAAACCACAAATAATTAAATAATAATGTGTAAATTATGCCAGGAAATAAGTCCAGGACCAGCCTATTGGCTCAGGGTGTCTGACCCTCCAAGGGAGGAGTTGTAAAGTTTGATGGCCACAGGCAGGATGACTTCCTATGACGCTCAGTGTTGCATCTCGGTGGAATGAGTCTCTGGCTGAATGTACTCCTGTGCCCACCCAGTACATTATGTAATGGATGGGAGACATTGTCCAAGATGGCATGCAACTTGGACAGCATCCTCTTTTCAGACACCACCGTCAGAGAGTCCAGTTCCATCCCCACAACATCACTGGCCTTACGAATGAGTTTGAGTGAGAATGAAATGCCTGAATTACAGTAATTTATACTTAATAGTCAAGCTAAAATAACTAGTGCAAAATCAGAAATGAATTTTTTAAGTAGTGAGGTATTGTTCATGGGTTTGGTGTGCATTTAGAAATCAGATGGCAGAGTGGAAGAAGCTGTTCCTGAATCACTGAGTGTATGCCTTCAGGCTCCCATACCTCCTACCTGATGGTAACAATGAGAAGAGGGCATGTTGCTGGGGGCCCTTAATAATGGATGCTAACTTCCTAAGGCACTGCTCCTTGATGAAGTTTGCCCGGAATGTTCCTCAATTGTATACAACTCCAAAACTACCTGCCCAGATTTTCCATTCACTTCAATATGGAATTAGTAATGAACAGTGAGGGAAGAGATTTAAATGATTTGACTTAACCTGCAGGAAATAAACAATTGCAGGGCTAATCTGAAAAGACGTGAGAAATTCCTTGTTCATTATTGATCTTCACTGTGATGGCTGGATACTCTCTCAATGACATTATCTTACTATTGTAACAAGTTGTTCCAATATCTTGTCAACTAGTAATGAAGTGTGGCGACAATTGCGGGCTGCCCCCATCGTAGCCTCAGGAGTGTTGGTTGTTAACGCAAATGACGCATTTCACAGCAGGTTTCGATGTACATGCGCCAAATAAACTCAAATCTAAATAATATTTTCCATATAATATCTTCACAAGAGATATTCACAGAGAAGTAAGGTGTCTCACTAGAAAACTTTGCAAAACTTTGCAAGACCCATTCCAAAACAACACAAGCTGTCACTCATTGTTCATCTCGTCGCCAATACTGCTCTCCAACTGAGTGTTTACTTTTAAAGTCATTGAGTCAATTGTGTGGAAAAATTAAAATGAACATTTTTGAATGTTAACTTATGAAGCAACACTTGCAAACAACAGAATCAAACTTTGCTTGCATTAAAGTCTGGTTAACACTAGTTTGTTCCTCTCCTGACCATTGCCAAGACAACAGGATAAGTTTTTAATCCACCAGTGTATTAAATATTTGGTTCACCTTTTGTTAACCTTCTACTGAATTCTGCAGGAAAACAACACTGCCATACTAGCCACAAAGAAATATTTTTCAAAATGTCATTTCGGTATTGACAATGCCCCCCCACCCACCCACCCAATCAGTCTCCAGTATATGGCAGGTTTCATGTATGAGTCAGTTTTTCCAACACTGGACATTTTGCTCCATCTCCTCTTACCAGTGCTGGCAGAGAGGGAACAGATATTTGACCCAGATTGTATAACTTCTAGGAAACAGCAGACAAAAGGGATTTTTTTCCCTTCTCTCTAATCGAGTCAGAATTAAATAAAATATTTTTATTATTCTTTTAGTTCCTGGGAGAGTTTCATATTTTTTCCGTTTTTAAAAAAAGACCACAAGATTGAAGCTACATATTTCTAACTATTCTAACCATTTCCATATTTTTCCCTGTAGACAAAGCACAGCAAGATTCAAAGTATATGGGATCATTTATAAGGTGACTGCAAGAAAAGAATGCAACTATTTTCCCCCAGCATTAATATATAATGATATTACTTTACTAACAATTTAAAAGAGGCTTCAACCCATTTAAGTTAATTAGGTAAACACTTTCATTAATACTGTCGCTGCAAGAATGAAGTCACCGGAGAAAAGGACCGGTAGCTATGAAGCAGCACTTTTATTTGAGAAAACAAGATACAGCAGGCATTATATGGAGAGGCTTTTGGTCAAAGGGTCTGCATATGTCCAGCACTACACACATTTCATGTGCTAAAAATCAAATTAATTCAGGACAATTCATACAAAGCCAGATTTACCGTCTTCCCACCATCACACCCAGAGCAAGTGTTAATTGTTGTTGCATCCATGCAATGGAATGTTGATTGCTCTCATGCACATGCCAACAATCAGCAAAGTGCCTGTTTCTTGGTCTGTGAACCCATTGTTCAGAGCTGCATTAAAATCAAATCCACAATCCATATTCAGATCTGAAGACTGGCAGCCGAAGTTATCCGCTAAATGTGCTAAACCCAAAAATCACTCTAATAAATCAGATGACCAGGGGAATGTAGTAGGAATGGATTAAGCATTAGTTAGCACATGCACAATATTTTTAGAATACTAAATCTTCAGAAAGTGATTAATGTTGGATCCTGGTGGTTTTGCAATCTAGAGGTTCTTTGTCAATCAAGAATGAAGCAAAAAACATGTTACTTGCGGCCTTTTTATTAAGTGATACGGAAACCAAAAATGAACAAAGGGCAGAGAACAAAGACTCTTACAAAAACTAGCTGACTGTAAAAAAAAGCAACATTCCAGTGATACCAATTAGTCTATAAAATAGTGATATGACACTTGCTCCAGAAAAGCTAAGAAATAGCAATAAAAAATACAGAAGCAGCCATACTACAATTAGTGGAAAATACTCTGAACAATTACATGTATATCGGTGATATCTATTAAGCAGATATAGCCATTTTCAATCTCTCATTGCTATGGTTGAAAGCTCCCACCAGCTTCAAAAGGGCAGCAATCATACCAGTGCCCAAGAGCAAGGTAAGCTGCCTTAACGTCTATCATCTGGTAGCACTCACAGCTACGGTGATGAAGTACTTTGAAAGGTTGGTTATGACTAGAATCAACTCCTTCCTAAGCAAGGATCTGGACCCACTGCAATTCGTTAGGTCTAGACCAGATGCGATCTTGTTGGCTCTTCATGTGGCCCTAGATCACCTGCACAATACTAATACTATGCCAGGCTGCTGTTTATTGACTACAGCTCAGCGTTTAACACAGTTCTGATCAAAAAGTGCCAGAACCTGGACCTCTGTACTTCCCTCTGCAACTGGATTCTTGACTATCTTACTGGAAGACCACAGTCTGTGTGGATTAGAAATAACATCTCCAGCTCACTGATAATCAATACAGGCACACTTTAAGGAAGTGTGCTTAGCCCACTGCTCTACTCACTCTGCACCCATGACTGTGTGACTAGGCACAGCCATCTACGCTGTAAATTTGCTGACAATGCAAGTGTTGTTGGCAGAATTTTGTCACAAGACAACACATAGGAGCAAGATAGATCAGCTGGTTGAGTGGTTTCACAGCAACAACCTTGCAGTAAAACCAAAGAATTGATTCAACACACATCAAAGTTGCTGGTGAACGCAGCAGGCCAGGCAGCATCTCTAGGAAGAGGTGCAGTCGACGTTTCAGGCCGAGGCCCTTCATCAGGACTAACTGAAAGAAGAGTGAGTAAGGGATTTGAAAGTGGGAGGGGGAGGGGGAGATCCAAAATGATAGGAGAAGACAGGAGGGGGAGGGATGGAGCCAAGAGCTGGACAGGTGATAGGCAAAAGGGGATACGAGAGAATCATGGGACAGGAGGTCCGGGAAGAAAGACGGGGGGGGGGGGGACCCAGAGGATGGGCAAGAGGTACATTCAGAGGGACAGAGGGAGAAAAAGGAGAGCGAGAGAAAGAATGTGTGCATAAAATAAGTAACAGATGGGGTACGAGGGGGAGGTGGGGCCTTAGTGGAAGTTAGAGAAGTCGATGTTCATGCCATCAGGTTGGAGGCTACCCAGACGGAATATAAGGTGTTGTTCCTCCAACCTGAGTGTGGTTTCATCTTTACAGTAGAGGAGGCCGTGGATAGACATGTCAGAATGGGAATGGGATGTGGAATTAAAATGTGTGGCCACTGGGAGATCCTGCTTTCTCTGGCGGACAGAGCGTAGATGTTCAGCAAAGCGGTCTCCCAGTCTGCGTCGGGTCTTGCCAATATATAAAAGGCCACATCGGGAGCACCGGACGCAGTATATCACCCCAGTCGACTCACAGGTGAAGTGTTGCCTCACCTGGAAGGACTGTTTGGGGCCCTGAATGGTGGTAAGGGAGGAAGTGTAAGGGCACGTGTAGCACTTGTTCCGCTTACACGGATAAGTGCCAGGAGGGAGATCAGTGGGGAGGGATGGGAGGGACAAATGGACAAGGGAGTTGCGTAGGGAGAGATCCCTGCGGAATGCGGGGGGGGGAGGAGGGAAAGATGTGCTTAGTGGTGGGATCCCGTTGGAGGTGGTGGAAGTTACAGAGAATAATATGTTGGACCCGGAGGCTGGTGGGGTGGTAGGTGAGGACCAGGGGAACCTTATTCCTAGTGGGGTGGTGGGAGGATGGAGTGAGAGCAGATGTACGTGAAATGGGGGAGATGCGTTTAAGAGCAGAGTTGATAGTGGAGGAAGGGAAGCCCCTTTCTTTAAAAAAGGAAGACATCTCCCTCGTCCTAGAATGAAAAGCCTCATCCTGAGAGCAGATGCAGCGGAGACAGAGGAATTGCGAGAAGGGGATGGCGTTTTTGCAAGAGACAGGGTGAGAAGAGGAATAGTCCAGATAGCTGTGAGAGTCAGTAGGCTTATAGTAGACATCAGTGGATAAGCTGTCTCCAGAGACAGAGACAGAAAGATCTAGAAAGGGGAGGGAGGTGTCGGAAATGGACCAGGTAAACTTGAGGGCAGGGTGAAAGTTGGAGGCAAAGTTAATAAAGTCAACGAGTTCTGCATGCATGCAGGAAGCAGTGCCAATGCAGTCGTCGATGTAGCGAAGGAAAAGTGGGGGACAGATACCAGAATAGGCACGGAACATAGATTGTTCCACAAACCCAACAAAAAGGCAGGCATAGCTAGGACCCATACAGGTGCTCATAGCTACACCTTTAGTTTGGAGGAAGTGGGAGGAGCCGAAGGAGAAATTATTAAGAGTAAGGACTAATTCCGCTAGACGGAGCAGAGTGGCGGTAGAGGGGAACTGATTAGGTCTGGAATCCAAAAAGAAGCGTAGAGCTTTGAGACCTTCCTGATGGTGGATGGAAGTATATAAGGACTGGACATCCATGGTGAAAATAAAGCGGTGGGGGCCAGGGAACTTAAAATCATCGAAAAGTTTAAGAGCGTGAGAAGTGTCACGAACATAGGTCAGAAGGGATTGAACAAGGGGTGATAAAACCGTGTCGAGGTATGCAGAAACGAGTTCGGTGGGGCAGGAGCAAGCTGAGACAATAGGTCGGCCAGGACAGCCAGGTTTGTGGATCTTGGGTAGGAGGTAGAAATGGGAAGTGCGGGGTGTGGGAACTATAAGGTTGGTAGCAGTGGATGGGAGATCCCCTGAGCGGATAAAGTCGGTGATGGTGTGGGAGACAATGGCTTGGTGCTCCTTAGTGTGTTCACGATCGAGGGGTAAATAAGAGGAGGTATCCGCGAGTTGTCGCTGTGCCTCGGCAAGGTAGAGGTCAGTACGCCTCTCGGCAAGGTAGAGGTCAGTACGCCCCTCGGCAAGGTAGAGGTCAGTACGCCTAAGTAACCCCACTAAGGAGCACCAGGCCATTGTCTCACCCCACCAACATATTATTCTCCATAACTTCCGCCACCTCCAACGGGATCCCACCACTAAGCACATCTTTCCCTCCCCCCTTCTCTCTGCATTCCGCAGGGATCGCTCCCTACGCAATCCCTTGTCCATTCGTCCCTCCCATCCCTCCCCACTGATCTCCCTCCTGGCACTTATCCGTGTAAGCGGAACAAGTGCTACACATGCCCTTACACTTCCTCCCTTACCACCATTCAGGGCCCCAAACAGTCCTTCCAGGTGAGGCAACACTTCACCTGTGAGTCGACTGGGGTGATATACTGCGTCCGGTGCTCCCGATGTGGCCTTTTATATATTGGCGAGATCCGACGCAGACTGGGAGACCGCTTTGCTGAACATCTACGCTCTGTCCGCCAGAGAAAGCAGGATCTCCCAGTGGCCACACATTTTAATTCCATATCCCATTCCCATTCTGACATGTCTATCCACGGCCTCCTCTACTGTAAAGATGAAGCCACACTCAGGTTGGAGGAACAACACCTTATATTCCGTCTGGGTAGCCTCCAACCTGATAGGATGAACATCGACTTCTCTAACTTCCGCTGGGCCCCACCTCCCCTTCGTACCCCATCTGTTACTTATTTTTATGCACACATTCTTTCTCTCACTCTCCTTTTTCTCCCTCTGTCCCTCTGAATGTACCTCTTGCCCATCCTCTGGGTCCCCCCCCCCCGTCTTTCTTCCCGGACCTCCTGTCCCATTGTCCTCTCGTATCCCCTTTTACCTATCACCTGTCCAGCTCTTGGCTCCATCCCTCCCCCTCCTGTCTTCTCCTATCATTTTGGATCTCCCCCTCCCCCTCCAACTTTCAAATCCCTTACTCACTCTTCCCTCAGTTAGTCCTGACGAAGGGTCTCGGCCTGAAACATCGACTGTACCTCTTCCTACAGATGCTGCCTGGCCTGCTGCGTTCACCAGCAACTTTGATGTGTGTTGCTTGAATTTCCAGCATCTGCAGAATTCCTGTTGTTTGCAAAGAATTGATTGTGGACTTCAGAAAAGGTAAGACAAGGGAAAACACACCACTCCTCAAAGCATCAAAAGTGGAAAGGGTGAGCAATTTTAAGTTCTTGGGTGTCAACATCTCTGAGGATTTATCCTGGAACCAACATATCGATGCAGTTCCCAAAGAAGGCACAACAGCAGCTTTATTTCATCAGAAGTTTGATGAGATTTGGTATGTCACCAAATACACTTGCAAATTTCTACAGATGTACGATGGAGAGCATTCCAACTGGCTGCATCACTGTCTGGCATGGGGTGGTAGGGGAGGGTTAGTGCACTGAATCGAAATAAGCTGCAGATAGTTTAATAGTTCCATTTACTATCAGAGAGATGTATTCAATATACAACCTGAAACCCAGTAAGCTCCATCGTGGGTACCAGCTTCCCCAGCATCCAGGACATTTTTAATTGGCAATAGCTCAATAAGGCAGCATCCAGCATTAAGGAACCCATCACCCAAGACATGCTCTCATCTCATTGCTACAAGCAAGGTATAAGAGCCTGAAAGCGCACACTCAATAATTCAGGAATAGCTTCTTCCCCTCTGCTATCAGATTTCTGAATGGACATTGAACCCATGAACACCACCTCTCTACTTTAAAAAAAAACAACAACATTTTTGCACTACTTATTTAATTTAGCCTTTTTAGTATACAGTGCTTCTAACAAGTATTCACTCCCCCCCCCCCCCCGGAAGTTTTCATGTTTTATTGTTTTACAACATTAAATCACAGTTGATTTAATTTGACTTTTTGACACTGATCAACAGAAAAGACTCTTCCGTATCAAAGTGAAAACAAATTTCTACAATTTCATCTAAATTCATTACAATTATGAGGCACAAAATAATTGATTGTATAATTACTCACCCTCTTCAAGTCAGTATTTCATAGATGCATCTTTGGCAGCAATTACAGCCTTGAGTCTGTGTGGATAGGTCTCTATCAGCTTTGCACATCAAGACACTGCAAGTTTTCCTCATTCTTTAGAAAGTTGCTCAAGCTCTGTCAGATTGCATGGGGAACATGAGTGAACAGCTCTTTTCAAGTCCAGGCACAAATTCTCAATTGGATTGAGGTCTGGATTCTGACTTGGCCACTCCAGGACATTAACTTTGTTGTTTTTAAGCCATTTCTGTGTAGCTTTGGCTTTATGCTTGGGGTCATTGTCTTGCTGGGAACAAATCTTATCCCAAATCACAGTTCACTTGCAGACTGCACCAGGATTTCCCTGTATTTTGCTGCATTCATTTTACCTTCTGCCTTCACAAGCCTTCCAGGGCCTGCTGTAGTGAAGCATCCCCACAGCATGACGCAGCCTTCACCATGCTTCATGGTAGGGATCGTATGATTTGAAGATGTGTGGTGTTTGGCTTACACCAAACATAGCATTTAGTCTGATAGCCAAAATGCTCGATTTTGGTTTCATCAGAATTTTGGACCTCCTTCCAGCTGACTTCAGAGTCTCCCACATGCCTTCTGGAAAACTCTAGCCAAGATTTCATGTGAGTTATTTTTTCCCCAACAGTGGCCTTCTCTTTGCCACTGTCCCATAAAGTTGCAACTGGTGAAGCACCCAAGCAACAATTGTTGCATATGCATTCTCTCCCATCTCAGTTACTGAAGCTTGTAACTCCTCCAGAGTTTTCATAGGTCTCTCGGTGGCCTCCCTCACTCGTCCCTTTCTTGCACGGTCACTCAGTTTTTGAGGACAGCCTGCTCTAGGCAGATTTACAGCTGAGTCATATTCTTTCCGTTTCTTGATGATTGACTTAACTGAACTCCAGGGGATGTTCAATGACTTGGAAATTTTCTTATATCCATCTCCTGACTTGCAGTTTTCAATAACCTTTTTGCGGATTTTCGTAGAGTGTTCTTTTGTCTTCATGGTGTATCTTTCATCAGGATACTGACACAACAGCAGTTGGATCTTCCAGATACAGATATATTTTTACTACAACCAATTGAAACACCTTGACTGCACACAGGTGATCCCCATTTAACTAATTATGAGACTTCTAAAACCAATTAGCTGCACTGGTAATGACTTTGTGTGTCATATTAAAAGGGTTGAATACTTATGCAATCAATTATTTTGTGTTTTATATTTGTAATTAATTTAGATCACTTCGTAGAGCTCTGTTTTCAGTTTGACGCAAAAGAGTCGTTTTCTGTTGCTCAGTGTCAAAAAAAAAGCCTAATTAAATCCACTGAGATTCAATGCTGTAAAACAATAAAACATGAAAATTTCCAAGTGGGGTGAATACCTTTTATAGGCATTGTATATATATTCTTCCTTCTTAAATTTACAGTTTTTATATTATATATTGCAATCTACTGCTGCTGCAAAACAACAAATTTCATGAGAAATGCCAATGATATTAGACCTAATTCTGATTATGATTCTAAGTAAGTTCTTCTTGCTTGCTTATCCTGTGATATTATATCTGGACTAATAAACTCTTTTTGAGTAACCCAGACAGATACACCTCCCTGATATGGGTTTTCTGCCGTGCACATTCCTTGTGAATGCGGAGCAATGTATATCAGCCGGAAAGGGTGCATAGCGGAAACCCACATCAAGGAGTACGAGGAGGTGCATCCGCTTGGGTTACCCAGAGAAATCGGTGTTAACAGAGCATTGCATTCGCTATGCCTGTAGGATCGGCTTCGACAGTGCAAAACTACTGTACCGCTCCAAATGCTTTTTCGACTGCCTGGTGAAGAAAGGCATTGAAATGAAACTAGTGAAAAAGAGTTTTAACAAAAACAAAAATCTCACCCCAAGTAAGAACTGGAATTTGATTATAAGTAAGGTGGGACAACGGAAACCTGATTGGACGAGGACTAATCAATCGGGGGGACAGACAATGGGGGTACATATACAACCAGACTGGACGTGCTCAGGCATCATCCCTGATGAATATGGCAGAGCTTCTCATGGAAAATTCAATTAAAATTGATACCTGTGCCCAGCTGGAAGCCGAAGAAGAATTTATTTGTAATATATACTGGGAAAGTACTAGATCTTTTTTTTATACCTAGACCATTATTATGGATTGTCCTATCTGCAATAATGGATTGGTTGTAGTATAATTTATAGGACTCTGACTCTAAAACCAGATCAGGCTAGTATTTATATTATACAATATTATATAATGTATTTGTATTTATTATTATTATTACTTATTTATTTATAGAGCACTTTTCATACAAATGATGTAGTTCAATGTGCTTTACAATGGGATAAAGTGCAAACAAAAATAAATGACAAAATTATGTGAGTTAAAAGCAAGGTTAAATAAATAGGTTTTGAGCTAGTGTTTTAAAGTGTCTTCAGAGCCTGCGTCCCTTATAGCCTTAGGTATTAAATTCCACAGTTTAGGAGCTTAGTTCAAAAAAGCTGACCTGCCAAATTTCTACTGAGGGAGCTTGCTTAAAGTTAAATTTAAGAGACCGATGGAAGAAGACGTAGGTTCTCGAGCAGGATTATAAAACAAAAGTGATTCTGTGATTGACTCCAGTTCCAGACCATTGAGAGCTTTAAAAACAAGTAAGAGAACTTTATGATCAATTCGAAAAGATCCAGGAAGCCAACGCAGAGTAGCTAGTACTGGAGTGATATGTTTCCTCATCCTGGTTTTGGTTAAAAGTCTAGCTGTGTTGTTATGAATGAGTTGAAGTTTGTAAATTGTTTTGGAAGGCCAGTAAAAAGAGCATTGTGTTGTGTATTTAATATTTCAGTAATATTTGAGTAATATTGTAAATATACTGTTTGATTAAGCATTCTTTGTTGTTTACAAAATTAATTATGGGTTATATATAAAAGTACGTAAATGGCAATGAGCCACCACATCATATATGCATACCTCACTAAAGTAAGCAAAGCAAGCATGTTCTCCTGGGCTCCTGTTTTTTTTATTAATTTCTGGAGTTACAAAAATAACAGTAGTGATGAGTAACTTTTACAATGAACCTGACATGCCTGCCTACCTGTTAAAGTGCTGCAAAACGTTTGAATTTTTAAAAAAGCGCAGCACATTTTTTTCTCCATAAGGTAAGAAATAAAGATGTTTGAGTTAAAGAAAAGCACAGCACACTTTTTCTTTGCAAGGGGAGAAAGATAGTTGAGTTAGAAAAAGCTAGAAAATAGATGAAATTCATAGGTTCATAAACAGTGAGTATTGGGTGATATTAATATAAATATTAAAAAATGTTAAAGGGGCTGGCTACATTGCAAAGGTTGGAGTTCAATTGCAGAAGAGGTAACTGGTTGATGTATACTGAACAAATTGAACAGTATTTTAAAGCAAATGAATTAGCCAATGAAAAGCAAGTGCCAGTTTTACTGCATGTAATGGGTATAAAAAACACACAGTTTGCTCAGAAGTTTAACTGCTCCAACCAAACCAGCCGAAATGACCATTGCAGATAACAGGAAAATAATGCAGGAACATTTAGAATGGAAACCATTGTTGATTGCAGAACATTTTAGTTTTCATAAGTGGAAAACTTTTGGTTTACGATGGCGTTACTGAAGTTGGGTGACAGCTTACTGGTAGTTTGAAAGGCAAGAAGTATGAATAAATCATCATTAATAAATTGTCATTAACTATCACAACAACAATGAAGAGGCGAGCAAAGTTGAAGCTGACTCGAGGGATGAGCCGTGCTGGCTTATTGCAAAGTTGGGGCATAACTGAACTGATGAACTGAGACTGAGGTTTTGGGTCTACTCGAGCTGCTCCAGGGATTTGGATCTAAGGACTCAATTTGGTTTGGAATGCTGTTGCTCGGTTCTATTGTTTTCATGATTTGTTTTTTTTTTCCTCTTTCTCTGCGCACTGGGTGTTGGGTCTTTTTGAAATTGGGTTCTTTTGGATTTCTTGCTTTGTGGCTGCCTGTAAGCAGGCAAATCTCAAGGTTGTATAATTTATACATACTTTGATAATAAATATAATATGAATCCTTTGGAATCAAAAGGAAGGGGAGTCCATTTCAGCTTATGTGGCTGAATTGAAGAGATTGTCCAAGTATTTTCAGGTCAGTGATAGGCTTAATAATGTACTGAGCAATTGCTTGAGTCTTACAAGGAAGTATTCAAAAACAGCTCCTAACTGAAGTACAGCTCACATTTAAAAGAACAGTTGAAATTGTTGTATCAATGGAAACCACAGACCAAAATGCAATTGGGTTGCAGTCAGGAATGAAGGTGAGCATGAACAAAGTTGCAACATCTAAGCAGAAGCCTGTCTGGCCAAACATTCAATTTCAGCTACAGAAAGGGTAGGTAATGTAGCAGGATCCTCTTTTGAGTCAGTATGGGTGGAAGTCAGGAACAGGAAGGGAGCAGTTACACTATTTGGAGTATTCTATAGGCCCCCTGGTAGTAGCAGAGATACCAAGGAGCAGATTGGGAGGCAGATTTTGGAAAGATGCAAAAATAATAGGGTTGTTATCATGGGTGACTTTAACTTCCCTAATATTGATTGGCACCTGATTAGTTCCAAGGGTTTAGATGGGGCAGAGTTTGTTAAGTGTGTCCAGGATGGATTCCTGTCACAGTATGTTGACAGGCCAACTAGGGGAAATGCCATACTAGATCTAGTATTAGGTAATGAACCGGGTCAGGTCACAGATCTGTCAGTGGGTGAGCATCTGGGGAACAGTGACCACTGCTCTCTGGCTTTTAGCATTATCATGAAAAAGGATAGAATCAGAGAGGACAGGAAAATTTTTAATTGGGGAAGGGCAAATTATAAGGCTATAAGGCTAGAACTTGCAGGTGTGAATTGGGAAGATGTTTTTGCAGGGAAATGTACTATGGACATGCAGTCGATGTTTAGAGATCTCTTGCAGGATGTTAGGGATAAATTTGTCCCGGTGAGGAAGATAAAGAATGGTAGGGTGAAGGAACCATGGGTGACAAGTGAGGTGGAGAATCTAGTCAGGTGGAAGAATGGAGCATACATGAGGTTTAGGAAGCAAGGATCAGATGAGTCTATTGAGGAATATAAGGTAGCAAGAAAGGAGCTTAAGAAGGGGCAGAGAAGAGCAAGAAGGGGGCATGAGAAGGCCTTGGCGAGTAGGGTAAAGGAAAACCCCAAGGCATTCTTCAATTATGTGAAGAACAGAAGGATGACTGGAGTGAAGGTAGGACTGATTAGAGATAAAGGTGGGAAGATGTGCCTGGGGGCTGTGGAAGTGAGCGAGGTCCTCTATGAATACTTCTCTTCTGTATTCACCAATGAGAGGGAACTTGATGTTGGTGAGGACAATATGAGTGTGGTTGATGTTCTGGAGCATGTTGGTATTAAGGGAGAGGAGGTGTTGGAGTTGTTAAAATACATTAGGACGGATAAGTCCCCGGGGCCTGACGGCATATTCCCCAGACTGCTCCACGAGGCGAGGGAAGGGATTGCTGAGCCTCTGGCTAGGACCTTTATGTCCTCGTTGTCTACCGGAGGATTGGAGGGAGGCAAATGTTGTTCCCTTGTTCAAAAGAGGTAGTAGGGATAGTCTGGGTAATTATAGACCAGTGAGCCTTACGTCTGTGGTGGGAAAGCTGTTGGAAAAGATTCTTAGAGATAGGATCTATGGGCATTGAGAGAATCATGGTCTGATCAGGGACAGTCAGCATGGCTTTGTGAAGGGCAGATCGTGTCCAACAAGCCTGATAGAGTTTTTTGAGGAGGTGACTATAGATGAGGGTAGTGCAGTGGATGTGATCTATATGGATTTTAGTAAAGCATTTGACAAGTTTCCACACAGTAGGCTTATTCAGAAAGTCAGAAGGCATGGGATCCAGGGAACTTTGGCCAGGTGGATTCAGAATTGGCTTGCCTGCAGAAGGCAGAGGGTCGTGGTGGAGAGAGTACATTTGGATTGGAGGGTTGTGACTAGTGGTGTCCCACAAGGATCGATTCTGGGACCTCTACTTTTCGTGATTTTTATTAACGACCTGGATGTGGGGGTAGAAGGGTGGGTTGGCAAGTTTGCAGACGACACAAAGGTTGGTGGTGTTGTAGATAGTGTGGAGGATTGTCGAAGATTGCAGAAAGATATTGATAGGTTGCAGAAGTGGCAGATGGAGTTCAACCTGGAGAAGTGTGAGGTGGTACACTTTGGAAGGACAAACTCCAAGGCCGAGTATAAAGTAAATAGCAGGATACTTGGTAGTGTGGCGGAGCAGAGGGATCTGGGGATATATGTCCACAGATCCCTGAAAGTTGCCTCACAAGTAGATAGGGTAGTTAAGAAAGCTGATGGGGTGTTACGTTTCATAAGTCGAGGGATAGAGTTTAAGAGTTGTGAGGTAATGATGCAGCTCTATAAAACTGTGTTTTGGCCACACTTGGAGTACTATGTCCAGTTCTGGTCACCCCACTATAGGAAGGATATGGAAACATTGGAAAGGGTACAGAGGAGATTTACCAGGATGCTGCCTGGTTTAGAGAGTATGGATTATGATCATACTCTCTAAACCAGGCAGGATGGGGAACTTCTTTACTCAGAGAGTGGTAGCAGTGTGGATGAAGCTTCCAGCAGAAGTGGTTGAGGCAGGTTCGATGTGGTCGTTTAAAGTTAAATTGGATAGCTATATGGACAGGAAAGGAATGGAGGGTTATGGGCTGAGTGCAGGTCAGTGGGACTAGATAAGAGTAAGAGTTTGGCACGGACTAGAAGGGCCGAGATGGCCTGTTTCCTTGCTGTAATTGTTATATGGTTATATGGTTATATGATCAGAGATTAAGGGAGCTAGGGCTTTACTCTTTGGAGAGAAGGAGGATGACAGGAGACATGATAGAGGTATACAAGATATTAAGAGGAATAGATAAAGTGGATAGCCAGCGCCTCTTCTGCGGGGCACCACTGCTCAATACAAGAGGACATGGCTTTAAGGTAAGGGGTGGGAAGTTCAAGGGGGATATTAGAGGAAGGTTTTTTACTCAGAGAGTGGTTGGTGCGTGGAATGCACTGCCTGAGTCAGTGGTGGAGGCAGATACACTAGTGAAATTTAAGAGACTACTAGACAGGTATATGAAGGAATTTAAGGTGGGGTGTTTATGGGAAGCAGGGTTTGAGGGTCAGCACAACAATGTGGGCCAAAGGGCCTGTACTGTGCTGTACCATTCTATGTTGTTGTGCCATTGTGGCAGGGGCTGACATACACCAGACCAAAACAGATTTAAAGGCGAAAGTTGAAGAAATTACAACAAAGTAGTACACATCCAAAGGGCATGTCGGGCAGACAAAATAAATGCACTGCACAGGGAAGGAAAAAATTATAAAAGTCAAGTGGCAGTTTCAAAAAGACAACTAATCTACATGCTGTTGATAAAAAATTTAATAATGAAGAGAGTGACATGTGAATGGGTGGCCTTGAGATTTACTATGTGAAAACTAACCAGACACAAGCAATATGGCCTACACCAGAAGTGAACGGCAAATTAATTAAGGTGGAATTGGATACTGACTCAACTGTTTTATTCACTCCACAAAATGAGTTTGAACAGCGCTTCAGAGAAACTGAACTGAAGCCTGCAGCTATCTAACTAATGCAAATAACTCCCGTGGGAATGACATTCGTAACAGTGAGACACAACAACCAAGAAGTCACACTGGGTTTGTATGTAGTAAAAACAGGAGGGCCAGTATAGTGGGGTTGTGATTGACTGAGGGTTTGAGACAATTACAATCTGATTGGAGATTCATGCACCATGTGCATGCCACAATAGAGTCAATTGAAAATGAATTAAGAAAGGTACCAGATGATGCCATAACAGGGCTCAAGAATGGCATTGGAAAACTCAAACATATCAAGTGTAAAATGGTGTTAAATGAAAATCCACATCCAAGTTTTACAAAGCCTGTCTGGTTCCTTATATGATCTGTGATAAAGTAGCTGGTGATCTAGAGCACATGGAGACTAAAGGAATTCTTTCCAAGGCTGAGTGGAGCCCATGGGCAATGCTAATATCCCCAGTAGCTAAGAAGAATGGGTCTGTCAGGGATATGTGGAGATTTTAAGGTCACTATCAACCCAGTACTGAAAGCAGATCAATGCTCTTTGCCCAGAATGCAGGATATTTTTCAAACACTTCAGTAAAGTGGACTTAGTTGAGGTCTACATGTAGATGAAGATGTAAGATGAATCCAAAGTGTTTCTCACCATAAGCAGTCACAAAGGACCTTATCACTATAATAAGCCTATTTTTGGTGTAGTATCTGCACCTTCCCCCATGGCAGAAATCTATGGACCAGGTGCTGCAAGGCTGCCCAGGCACTCGGTGTTACCTGGATGACATCATTGTTACTGGTGAAGTTGACAAGGAACATCTCCAGTGTTAAAAAGATGAGAGGATTATGGGATCAGAGCACAATGCAACAAATGTGCATTTTTTAAACCAAGTATCACATACCGTGGTCATTCCACTGATGCCCAAGAATTACACAATTACAATTCAAGCAGTGGAGGATGCCCCAAGGCCCAAAGATGTGTCCCAGTTGTGGACCTTTTTAGGATGTGTCAATTACTCTGACAGGTTCCAGTCAAACTTGGCAACTGTGCTCCATTTCTTGAACTCATTACCACAGAAAGGGAATTAATGGCAATTGCAGAGCAGTGTGACATGGTTTTCCAAAAGACAAAGTAAATAGTGACGTCAGACACTGTACTCGACATTATGATTCTTATGATTCAGTGAGGCTTGCATGCAACAACTGGTATGCAGTAAGTTCAGTCATGACACGTTATGAGTCATTGAAGTGAACGCCCCATTTCCTCTGCATTGCGTTGCTTTATTGCTGCAGAGAAAAATTACACGCAGATTGACAGTGAAGCCTTAAGTCTGGTTAGGTGTGTAAGGCGTTTCAACCAGTACTTGTACGGGAGAGAGTTTACCCCCTTTAATAATCATCAGCCACTAGTGTCCATTTTCAAACCAGAGAAGGGTGTTCTATTAACAGCGGCAGCGTGAGTACAGTGATGATCCCTGTTTCTTCTGGGGCACTTTTACAAAATCAAATTCAAGAGGACAACTAATCATGGAAATGCTGGTGGATTGCCCCTTCTACTCTTGGAAAAGAAACTACCTGAAATTTTTTTTAAAAAGGACACTTCTCTGGACTTATTCTTCCTAATGCAAATGTAAAGTCTCCATATTACTCAGAGCTAATCCAAAGGGAAACCGGAAAAGAAGGAGCATTCGTAATAAGGTGGATGAATTGAAAGTGCAGATTGTTATTAATGATTATGATATAGTTGGGATCACAGAGACATGGCTCCAGGGTGACCAAGGATGGGAGCTCAACGTTCAGGGATATTCAATATTCAGGAGGGATAGACATGAAAGAAAAGGAGTTGGGGTGACGTTGCTGGTTAGAGAGGAGATTAACGTAATAGAAAGGAAGGACATAAGCTGGGAAGATGTGGAATCGATATGGGCAGAGCTGCGTAACACTAAGGGCAGAAAACGCTGGTGGGAGTTGTGTACAGGCCACCTAATAGTAGTAGTGAGGTCAGAGATGGTATTAAACAGGAAATTAGAAATGTGTGCAATAAAGGAACAGCAGTTATAATGGGTGACTTCAATCTACATGTAGATTGGGTGAACCAAATTGGTAAAGGTGCTGAGGAAGAGGATTTCTTGGAACGTATGCGGGATGGTTTTTTGAACCAACATGTCGAGGAACCAACTAGAGAGCAGGCTATTCTGGACTGGGTTTTGAGCAATGAGGAAGGGTTAATTAGCAATCTTTTCGTGAGAGGCCCATTGAGTAAGAGCGACCATAATATGGTGGAATTCTTCATTAAGATGGAGAGTGACATAGTTAATTCAGAAACAAAGGTTCTGAACTTAAAGAGGGGTAACTTTGAAGGTATGAGATGTGAATTAGCTAAGATAGACTGGCAAATGATTCTTAAAGGACTGACGGTGGATATGCAATGGCAAGCATTTAAAGATTGCATGGATGAACTACAACAATTGTTCATCCCAGTTTGGCAAAAGAATAAATCAAGGAAGGTAGTGCACCCGTGGCTGACAAGGGAAATTAGGGATAGTATCAATTCCAAAGAAGAAGCATACAAATTAGCCAGAAAAAGTGGCTCACCTGAGGACTGGGAGAAATTCAGAGATCAGCAGAGGAGGACAAAGGGCTTAATTAGGAAGGGGAAAAAAGATTATGAGAGAAAACTGGCAGGGAACATAAAAACTGACTGTAAAAGCTTTTATAGATATGTAAAAAGGAAAAGACTGGTAAAGACAAATGTAGGTCCCCCACAGACAGAAACAGGTGAATTGATTATGGGGAGCAAGGACATGGCAGACCAATTGAATAATTACTTTGGTTCTGTCTTCACTAAGGAGGACATAAGTAATCTTCCAGAAATAGTAGGGGACAGAGGGTCCAGTGAGATGGAGGAACTGAGCGAAATACATGTTAGTAGGGAAGTGGTGTTAGGTAAATTGAAGGGATTGAAGGCAGATAAATCCCCAGGGCCAGATGGTCTGCATCCCAGAGTGCTTAAGGAAGTAGCCCAAGAAATAGTGGATGCATTAGTGATAATTTTTCAAAACTCGTTAGATTCTGGACTACTTCCTGAGGATTGGAGGGTGGCTAATGTAACCCCACTTTTTAAAAAAGGAGGGAGAGAGAAACCGGGGAATTATAGACCGGTTAGCCTAACGTCGGTGGTGGGGAAACTGCTGGAGTCAGTTATCAAAGATGTGATAACAGCACATTTGGAAAGCGGTGAAATCATCGGACAAAGTCAGCATGGATTTGTGAAAGGAAAATCATGTCTGACGAATCTCATAGAATTTTTTGAGGATGTAACTAGTAGAGTGGGTAGGGGAGAACCAGTGGATGTGGTATATTTGGATTTTCAAAAGGCTTTTGACAAGGTCCCACACAGGAGATTAGCGTGCAAACTTAAAGCACACGGTATTGGGGGTAAGGTATTGATGTGGATGGAGAATTGGTTAGCAGACAGGAAGCAAAGAGTGGGAATAAACGGGACCTTTTCAGAATGGCAGGCGGTGACCGTGGGGTACCGCAAGGCTCAGTGCTGGGACCCCAGTTGTTTACAATATATATTAATGACTTGGATGAGGCAATTAAATGCAGCATCTCCAAGTTTGCGGATGACACGAAGCTGGGTGGCAGTGTTAGCTATGAGGAGGGTGCTAAGAGGATGCAGGGTGACTTGGATAGGTTGGGTGAGTGGGCAAATTCATGGCAGATGCTATTTAATGTGGATAAATGTGAAGTTATCCACTTTGGTGGCAAAAATAGGAAAGCAGATTATTATCTGAATGGTGGCCGATTAGGAAAAGGGGGGGTGCAACGAGACCTGGGTGTCATTATACACCAGTCATTGAAAGTGGGCATGCAGGTACAGCAGGCGGTGAAAAAGGCGAATGGTATGCTGGCATTTATAACGAGAGAATTCGAGTACAGGAGCAGGGAGGTACTACTGCAGTTGTACAAGGCCTTGGTGAGACCACACCTGGAGTATTGTGTGCAGTTTTGGTCCCTTAATCTGAGGAAAGACATCCTTGCCATAGAGGGAGTACAAAGAAGGTTCACCAGATTGATTCCTGGGATGGCAGGACTTTCATATGAAGAAAAACTGGATGAACTGGGCTTGTACTTGTTGGACTTTAGAAGATTGAGGGGGGATCTGATTGAAACGTATAAAATCCTAAAGGGATTGGACAGGCTAGATGCAGGAAGATTGTTCCCGATGTTGGGGAAGTCCAGAACGAGGGGTCACAGTTTGAGGATAAAGGGGAAGCCTTTTAGGACCGAGATTAGGAAAAACTTCTTCACACAGAGAGTGGTGAATCTGTGGAATTCTCTGCTACAGGAAACAGTTGAGGCCAGTTCATTGGCTATATTTAAGAGGGAGTTAGATATGGCCCTTGTGGCTACGGGGATCAGGGGGTATGGAGGGAAGGCTGGTGCAGGGTTCTGAGTTGGATGATCAGCCATGATCATAATAAATGGCGGTGCAGGCTCGGAGAGCTGAATGGCCTATTCCTGCACCTATTTTCTATGTTTCTATATTACCCCTGTCTCAGGTCTACGTGGTGACCCAAAAATGGCTGGAATATGCAGCAGAAATTCCAGCTCCCCCATTTTATCAATGCTGGGATGAATCTGCCCTTGACAGAGTTGTACTATCCAAGCTGAGAGCTAAAGCATTGGAGGAGCTACATGCTGGACATCAATGTGTGGTCAAAATTAAAGCACAGGCTCGCAACTTTATCTGGTGAACTGGGATGGATCAGTAGGTTGAGCAGCTTGCCATGTGCTGTTTAGGATGCCAACACATCTGGAAGACGCCAAGAGCAGTGCCTCTCCATCCCTGAGAACGGCCTGCAGTGCCCTGGCCAAGGATTCATGTGGATTTTGCAGGACCGTTCATGGGCAAAATTTCTTTGTAGTAGCAGATACAGCTACAAAGTGACCAGAAGTGTTCCCAATGGCCTCCACTACAGCTTCGCACATTGTTGATGTGTTGAGAAGCCTCTTCCAAAGGACTGGTGTGCGTGACAAGGGTCTACAGTTTGATTAAGAACAATTTCAGTTCTTCCAGAAAATGAATGGAATAAAACATATTACATCTGTTCTGTACCACCAAGCTACAAACGGCTTGGCAGAAAGATTTGTCCAGAGTCTAAGGAATGCACTGCAGAACACACTACACTAACACTGCATCAGAAGCTCCCCAATTTCCTCCTTGCATATTGCAATGCAGCACACTCCACAACCAACAACTCACCAGCTATGCTGTTTCTGGGTTGTCCCTTGTGCTCCTGCTTGGATTTCCTCAAACTGAATCTCAGAAGGGCTCTTCAAACAAGGAAGCTTGATGTTTCACCCTGGAAAGCAGTCCTGGTGAGGGTCTACCGACACGATCAAAAGAGGGTATTTGGATAGATGAAGGACAGAACTAGGCCACAGTGGAGATTGCATCTGATGTCATCTGGAGACACCGCAGTTGAAGACAGTAGTCAATTTTTAGAGAAGAAATGTGTTCAGAAACATTAGAATCATTTCCTGCAGTGCCAGAGTCAACTCCTACAACCACCACAGAGGAGCCTCCAAAACCTGAGATTGTCTCACAGTCATAAGTCTCACCTGTCAAACAGAGTGATCCCCTCCATCAGGAAAAACGTTATTCCCACAAGAGTAAGAAATCCTCCACAACAATTAAATCTTTAGAATGGGATATTTTAAAATTTACTATGCTGTGGATGTCTATATAGTAGTTGTATTAAGAAGTATATACTGTGTGTAGTTCATAGCTAAGCAGGGAGGAGTTTTGTGTATTTAATACTTCAGTAGTATTTGAGTATTAATGTAAATATATTGTTTGATTAAGCATTCTTTGTTGTGTAAATATTTCATTTTGGGTTAAACGTAAAAGTAAGTGAATGGCGTACGTCGTTATGTCAACATATCGTATGTGTGCGCCTCACTACAAAAAACAAAGCGTACATGTTCTGCCAGCCTCCCGTGTTTTTCTTTCGATCAGTTTCTGGAGTTACAAAATATAACAGATTGCAGTAATGCATTCTATTCAATATAAATATTAGGATGCCGGAGAGGAGTAGTAGCATAAAGGTGTATGTGACAGTCCTTAGCAACAGCCAAACACTGCCTGCAGTGTGAATTAGTAGTGTTTCTAATGACTGAACTGTGGGACAACTTTCCCTTATAGCAATATCTGGGACAGCCACAATAACTTCAATAAACAAGCTGTTGGAAGAACTCAGAGGGTCGAGCAGTATCTGTAGGAGGAAAGGCATTATCAACATTTTGAGTCAAAACCTTGCATCAGGACTGGACGTCATTTGTTACTTTAAATTCCAACATCTGCAGTCTACTGTGAATCCAGAAATAACCTCAGTAATACTCTTCCTTCCTAAGGATGAATAGTTTTCCCAACCGCCTGTAGGCTGCAGTATTTGCTGTACTGATACAAATAAAGCATGTGTGCTTGTATAACGACACAAGGGGGAAATAAAAGAGTCCATTTCTAGTACATAAGTATGAAGGCTCTGGAGAAAAAAATGGTAGAGCTGGCAAGGCAACAGAAAGTGAAATAACTCCATGCATTGTTTTCAATAAATATGTTCTGAATATGCTAATAGAGTGCACTGCTTGTCTCTCCCTCCACTGCTCTCCACATGACATGCTCTTTATAATACTTTTCCGTTTATAATGAAAACTTAAGAAATGATGTATTGGCATTGGAGAGCTTCCAGAGAAGGTTAATGAGAATGAAAGGGTTAACATATGAAGAGCATTTGATGCCTCTAGGCCTGTACTTGCTGGAGTTTAGAAGATGGGGGTGAGGAGGAATCTCATTGAAACCTGTTGATTATAGAAAGGCTTAGATAGAGTGAACGTGGAGATGATGTTTCCCATCATGGGGTAATCTAGGACCAGAGGGCACAGCCTCAGAATGGAGATACATCCCTTCAGAACAGAGATGAGGAGGAATTTATTTAGCCGGAGGGTTGTGAATTTGTGGAGCTCATTGCCATGGACAGCTGTGGCAGCCAATTCATTGGGTATATTTAAAGAGGAGGCTGATAGGTTCTTGATTAGTAAGGGCATCTAAGATTATGGAGAGAAGGCAGGAGAATGGAGCTGAGGTGAATTTCCAGCATCTGCAGAATTCCTCGTGTTTGCGAGGATAGTAAATCAGCCATGATAGAATGGCAGATCAGACTCAAAGGGCCGGATGTCCTAATTCTGCTCCAATGTCTTATGGTTTTCTGATCATAATACATTTTCTCAGGGACTTATAAAGCACTATGGGTGCAGGGATCAATGATAATGACTGGTCGTTATTAAGGAACATTATCTTGAAGAAACATCTTCACTACAAAGAGCCAACGGCTCTTTTGAAGCAGATTGCTTGACAGAGTTTCGTGCGCTGTCACTAAGATCTTTTTGACCCATTAATAGCCGGTCATAATTATCAGTAACAGAAAGGTGAAAGGAGAACTGTTCTCTCAAGCTTGACGGTAGAAACTTCATCAGGATAAGAGAGATATCTTGTACTCAAACTAAACTGTCCAAAGATCTCAGATTTATTATTGTATTACTCTAGTAAATGCAGCCAAGCAGGAGTGCTGTATATTATGTGTTATAAACTTAATATTAATAATTAGGTAAGCTGGGGTCTTCTTTGGAGTCTTTAAATTTACAGAAAGGCTCAGAGGTAAAGGAATTTTTATTCCTACTGAACCAAAGGATTCTTTAATTCTATCATTTAGAACAAGAGGTAGTTATTTTGCAATGTATGCTAACGTGAAATAGCCTGATTTCACATCTTTAAATGGAAGGTTTCTTTATAAACAAAACTGTTTCCCTCTGAGTACCAAATTGCACTATCTACAGTCGTGTTGTTTCAATGCAGATGTTGCCACAGTAGCATTCCATTTCTTTCATATTGTGATGACTACAATACAAACACACCCTTGCATACCGTCGTATAGCAGCTGCTAAAGTATCTCAGCATCTGCCAGGAAAATATGATCTCTGGACACAGTTACAGTTAGCGTTTCATCAAAGCAAATGTGTTATAGTGGATTCCAGATAAATGCGCAGCCGATCCAATCGTTATTCTGATCCAAGTGTCAAATTCCAACATGTAAAAACCACTTCCCATTCATTCCCATTGTATAAATTTCCCGTTCCAACCATAACATTTCAATCTGAAATCTTTATTCCAGCATAACATGCGAATTTCTGGTGCTCAACACATAAAGTTACAGACAGGCCACTGCAGCTTTTATACAGTGCTTGCAAAGACTAATCCCTTTTGTGTAAAATATAGGATTAATTTTAGTGATTTTTCTGTCTAGACTAAATTAACAAATGAATGATAAAATGGTCCAAAGCACAAAGATCTAAATTAAGTTATTTTTAATGGGAGTTCACAGAAAGCCTGCTCCGTGCAATAATTATTGGCAAATAAGTTGTGCGTTTATTAGGATTCAAAATTATAAACAGAATATCTTCTACATAACTTAATCCTGCTGCATGTATGACTTTTCACTATGATCTTCTTTCATATCTCAGTCAAAACAATTCCACCATATGGACCGGTTCCATGGCCTGAATTTACCCTGAGGCATTTTATAAAGTTCATTCCAGGCATGTGGGCATTGCTGGCAAGGCTGGCGTGTTTTGCCATCCCTTACTGTACCAAAGCAGGTTGAGCCAATCACCTTCATCAGCTACTGCAATGCCTCTGCTGCAGGTACTTGCACAGTGCTTTTATATAGCAGATTCCAGACCTTATACCAAGCAGTGATGTATTTCCAAGTCATGACGGTGTATGATTTAGAGAGGTATGAGTTTGCATTCACAGTTAACACCCTCAAGGATGTGCTGGGGGCAGCCCGCAAATGGCAAATGTTGCCACACCTTCCGGCGCAAACATGACGTGCCCACAATGATCTGCAGGTCAACGCAGAACACAGCAAAACAGAACATGCCAAGCAACAAACCATGCCCTGTACCTCTAACCCCAGGACAGGCTGTCATTGGCCTCGTGGATTCTCAGACTTTGGGCCTTCGGCTTCCTCAGTGGACTTGCAGAGATTTGCCAACTCGAGGCTCTGGTCATCAGACTTCATCTTCTGGACTTCCAATCCACCTTTGGGCTTTGATCTTTGGCTTTGACCCAAGACATACCAATGACAATGGATGAGGATGCGAATTCCAGGCCTCAAACTCTGCACTTGCCTATGACAGAACTGAAGAGCTCACCTTACTAGGAGTGGCATATTCTTGAAGCCTTCTTTGCTCTTGTTCCCTGACACATCAACCAGCAAGCTCTGGTATACGTCCAGTTCCTTCATTCAAAAGCATGCTCACCAATTTGTTTTGCTTTGTGCAAAATCATCTACACCTTCAATCAACGGGCAATGAGAGATTGTTTCCACTGTCACTTCCCTCTAATGGTAGCTGTTGATCCTCATTTCTTTAGCACTATTGGAAAAAGGCTCAAGGCCAATGCCTACTTCCAAGCCCAAGGCTGCTCTGGGAATAGCAAGCTCCTCCTGTCAATCCTAAATAAAACCCTTAGCGAAATGAGCACTCTCGGCTCCAGGTTTTGTTGGTGTTCATTAAATTTGAGGGGAAACTATCTCATTCTGCAACCCGGGATTTAATTTTTCCATCGCGTCCTTAGATGATCGTCTACTCAGTCTCGCCTTCTGTTTCAGGGAAGGTCCATGAGCTCAGGTCAAATTCATCCAAGGGAAAGGTACTGGGAGAAAAACATCATTAGGGAGAATGAACTTAACGAGAAAGGAAATTATACCGCACTCTTTATTGTTATGTGCTCATTACGTGAGGAATGTTACTTTTGTGATGACCTCTTGGGTTAACTATAAAGTGATAAAATATCATTTATATTGTTGAAGATTTTGCATTTTCATGTTGCACCATTGGTAGCTTGGTGATGCTCAGTGATTATTGATAACTGACTGATACAATTCTTCTGTTGTACCAACCCAGATTCCATTAGCATGCTACCTATCATTTTAATTATCAGTTATTAATTTTGACAATTGAAATTTCAGCCTTTAATTTGTTTACATTATTTCCACCTCTCTTTTCTCTGTAAATCCAATGGTTCACAGATTTATCCTCTATCTGATTTACTGTCCTCTGCCTTAACTCTCCTTGGTTTATGGAGATTAACCATTGGTGCCTGTGTTCACCAAAGGTCCTAGATGCTGCATCCCCTGTAGCACTCCATAATCACCTACACTTCAGAAGAAAATACCATTCAACTGAAGGGATAAATTCTAAACCCCAGCCTATGGCAGACACCATGACATGTTCTACTTCAAAAGCAACCAGTTTGTTAATCTGTCAACACACATCCACAATCCAGTAGTAGGCATCTGGGTTTGATAAGCTCACTTTAGTCCTGCCTTGCAAATATTAATAAAAAAACAAGCCAATATAAATTTATAAATAGTGGTCCAGTGTGTCAGTTCAGGCTTCCAGACCTTGAAGGGTATAGATAGGCTAGGTAGAGGGGTTTGAGATTTAAGGTTTTGTGCTTTGGATACGGAAGTTGGTAAAGCGAGAGGAAGGAGGTGACAAAAGACAGGGGTAGGGGTGGGAGGAGTCCTTTCTTATACAGTGAGTAGTGTCGCAGTGATGATGTGATATGCGCTGTCTGGATGGGTAGCGGTATAATGACATTTAAAAGGTACCAGTCTGTTAACCAGTCAACACACATCCACAATCCAATAAAGGGAATTGGTTAGAAATATAATCTGCAGGGTTATGGGGGGGTGGGGGAATAACATGGGGAATCAGAATAAGGTTTACTATCACTGGCATATGTTGTGAAATTTGTTAAGTTTTCAGAGCAGTACAATGCAATACATAATATCAGAGAGAAAAAACTGTGGATAACAGTAAGTATATACAGTTTATATACGTATGTTAAATAGTTAAATTAAATAAGTAGAAATAAAAAGAAAGTAGTGAGGTAGTGTTCATGGGTTCAATATCCATTCAGAGATTGGGTGGCAGAGGGAAAAAAGCTGTTCCTGAATCACTGAGTGTGTGCAATCAGGCTTCTGTACCTCCTTGGGGGTCCTTAATGATGGACACCACCTTTTGAGGCATCGCTTCTTGAAGATGTCCTGGATACTTTGGAGGCTAGTACCCGTGATGGAGCTGACTAATTTTACAACTCTCTGCAGATTACTTTGATCTTGTGCGGTAGTCCCTAGCCCGCCATACCAGACGGTGATGCAGCCAGTTAGAATGCTTTCCTTGCTACATCTGTAGAAATTTGTGAGTGATTTTGGTGACATTTCAAATCTCCTCAAACTCCTAATGAAATGTAGCCAATGTCTGCATCGATATGTTGGGTTCAGGTTAGGTCCTCAGAAATATTAACAACCTGGAACTTGAAACTGAGACAGTTGGGCTTACTTTTCCTGAAGCAAATAACAAGCTGCTGGAGGAAGTCAGCGGGGCAGACAGGATCTGTGGAGGGAAACAGGCAGTCAGTGATTTGGGTCAAGACCCTTCATCTAGACTGAGAGAATCAGAATCACTGAGGGGTCAACATCTCAGAGGATCTGTCCTGGGCCCAACATATTGATGCAATCACAAAGAAGGCATGTCAGTGGCTCTACTTTATTAGGAGCTTGAGGAGATTTGGTATAGTCACCAAGGACCTTCAAAAATTTCTACAGATGTACCGTGGAGAACATTCAGACTGGTTGCATCACCACCAGGCATTGAGGCTCCAGATGACTGGATGCTCAGCCAGTTCCACCATGGACAGAACACTCCAGATCTTCAAACGCATCTTCAAAACACAGTGCCTTAAGAAGGCAACATCTATCATTAAAGACTCGTATTATCCGGGCTTGCCCTCTTCTCATTACTGTCATCTGGGAGGAGGTTCATGAGCCTGAAGAGCCACACTGAACATTTCAGGAACAGCTTCTTCTCTTTCTCTTCATTGCCAACTGAGATCTTCCATCAACAGTGGTGTCATTAGCAAATTTATAGATGGCGTTTAAGCTGCTCCAGGCCATACAGTCATGTATAGGAGCAAAGCAGGAGGGTGGGGCATGAGTTGGCAAGTGATAGGTGGATATAGCTGAGGAGAGATGATGGGCAGGTGGGAAGGGTGGAGATAGTGACAGAGGTTTGAGATGATAGGTGGAGGCAACAGAGAGCTGCAGATCATGAAAGGAAGGTGAGGAGGAACCAAAAAGGAATGAATGGTGTGCAGATGGGAACAGTGTTGGCAGCGGACCCAGTGGCAGGAGTGAATGTATGGATGGGCAGATAGAGTATGAGGAGGATGGGAAAGAGACTGGCGTGATGGAAGACTAGGCTTTGTGGGCCGGAAAGAAGGGTGTGTGTGTGTGTGATGGCCTGAGCAGATCAGAAGGAGAGAGAAAGGGATAGAGGAGCAGCACCCTACCTGAAATTGGAGAACACAATGTTCATGCCATTTGGGATATTGGCTGCCCAGATGGAATATGAGATGCTGTTCTTCTCGTTTGCATTGAGCATCACCCTGACAGTGGAGGAGACTGAGAACAGACCAGTCAGTGGAGAAATGAGGAAGGGAATTCAAATGACTTGCAACCAGGACCTCCAGATATCCATGGCGGTGCATTGTACTCAGCAAGTAGTCGTCACCCAGAGCAACACACACAAAATGCTGGAGGAACTCAGCAGGTAGGGAATCATCTATGGAGGGGAACAAGGAGTTGACGTCTGAGGCCAAGACCATTTTTTGAGTTGAGTACTTGTTCTCACATTTGGTCTCATTGGTGTTACCCAGGTTTCCAGCATCTGCACTCTCGTGTGCCACTATTTTGCTTTACTAAGAGTTCACACAAACCTGATGGCCTGAATAGCCTCTTACTGTCCTGTCCGTCTCTGAGTTTACAAGCAAAAGGCCTGTGACAAGAGTTGAAAAATCCAGCCATGTGCTTGCTGTCATCTCCTGAAGAAAATGTGGCGTATCAAATAGAACATTGAACAAATAAATAACCGGAGTTCATACAGAAACCCCTGAATATAAAAAACATGTTATTTATTCTTCATTAATTTATTTCATTATGACTAATATAAAATAAAATTTCCCTTTCAAGCACTTCAGTATGACGCCTCTTCCAGCTTCCAGAGTAAACGATTTATCTGGTATTCATTTTGCGCAAAATGATTTGCAAAATTTTGTTTGGGATTTTACCTGGAATTTAAGAACATACAGTGCAACCATGGATAATTCAATTTATAGAATTCTTAGTACTTGCTGAAAGATCACGTTTTGTTCAGTTGTGTTTTGACCTTAAGCAGAAAAGCTACCCTGGTTGTCAAAGGAGAAGAGCCAGTAGGATTTAGTGTTTCCTCCAGCATTCCTTAACAGCAGAACAAGTGCACAAAGGATTGATTACCCAAAGCTATAGGTCTCATTGCTAAATTTGTTCCTGGTGAGCTCCAGATTCTGCGGTGAATCCCCCTGGCCATTGACTGAAAATAACTAAGTGCAGTATTGAAAAATCTGTTTTGTTCTATCTGGGTGACTGCTGCCCCCCTCAACACCTCTCCTTGCCTATTCCAATCCAAGCCTCATCCTATCAGCAGAGCCCTGAAACGGAATTTTATCATGAGCTCATCCGCATACAGAAACACTTCAAAAATCCGTGCCTCACACGAAGATATAAATGAATCCAAATTCTGGGATATCTTCAGAACTCTGTCCAGGCATGACCAAGTCTAGTGACCATAAAATATAGCAGATATAGGCCCTTTTTCCATTGAGCCTGTGCCACATTTCAATCATAGCTGAATTTTTTAACCCTCTTTTTCTGCTGTAGTGCCTAAACCCCCTTACCAGTTACGAGCCTACCAATCTCTGCCTTAACTACACTCAAGGACTTGGCCTCTGCAGTCCTCTGTGGCAACAAGTTCCACAAGTTTATCCCCCTCTGGCTGAAGAAATTCCTCCTCATCTCAGTTTAAAGGGGTGTCCCTTTATTCTGAGGCTGTGCCCTTGGGATACATATCAGACAATTAGAACCTAAGAGTGTTTTATAGTTTGTGACAATATGATTAACCAGATCTCTCCCGAAGGGTTGATAGACAGATTTATAACCACCAGATTGGCAAAAAGGTTTCTTCTGCTTCATAGTGGAAAACTGCAGACTTGCACTTGCTATTAGCAGACATCCCATCCTGCAAAAACTCATTTCAGGGAGGTAGCACCATCAATTTGCGGGAGACTCCCGGAACTTCCGGGAGAGGTGGGATGTCTGCAATAGAGTAGCTCCTTAGCAGCTAGCCAGCTAGTTTAAAAAACGTTAGCCATGCTAATGAACGAATGACACCTGTTAAACTCACCTCAACATGTCTTTTACAGTCTTAACCCACCATGGGCTATAGAAAAGTCACTGTTGCAAACAGTGCAGCGAGCAACACTGTCATTATTTTTGACCCCTATTAGGCAGGGGTACACTTTAGGGTAGTCTGGGCTGACGTATGTTTTATATTTTCTGTTTTTTGGAACACTCTGCCATGGCACTCGCTCTCGCGCGCACGCGCTCTCTCTCTCTCTCATGGTTGCTCCCGCGCTTGTTCGCTCACTCTCAAAAAAATTGATTTCCGGGATATTGTTTATAATTTGCGGGCATCAGGGAGCCACTATTAATATGCAGGAGACTCCCGGAACTTCCGGGAGAGGTGGGATGTCTGTACTAATGGAAGGAGAAATAGAGTTAAAGTTGTAAATTGAAGTTTCTTCATCAGAACTAATGACAGAGCAGTTTAACTTAAATCTTAATTTAAAATTTAAAGATTAACTTAACCTGTTCATTGTATCTCTCTCCACAGTCATCCCTGACCAGTTGAGTTTTTCCTTGCTAAGTCTGTCTCTTTTGATTTCAGTTTTCAAACAACTGCAGCGCTCCGATTTTCTTGCACTTGTTATTGTTGTCTCCTTAACGAGGAAAATGCGGAAGACTGGACACATAATTAACTGAAGACTTCATAAAGAAACCACTAAATATGAAAACATATTATTTTATTTTATTTGTTGCAAAACACACAAAATGCTGGAGGAACTCAGCAGGCCAGGCAGCACCTATGAGACCCTTCATCAAGACTGCTGGTTATTCACTTCCATAGATGCCTGCTGAGTTCCTCCAGCATTTTGTGTGTGAGTGTGTTGCTTTGGATTTCCAGCATCTGCAGGTTTTCTTGTGTTTGCCATCTTAATTGTTCATTCTTCCATTTTGATACACCCTCTGCATTTTCCTGTTAAGGAGACGGAAACAGCAAATACAAGAAAATCAGAAAGCAGAAAACTTTCTGGTTTTTAAACGCAAACAACAGGAATTCTGCAGATGCTGGAAATTCAAGCAACACACATCAAAGTTGCTGGTGAACGCAGCAGGCCAGGCAGCATCTCTAGGAAGAGGTGCAGTCGACGTTTCAGGCCGAGACCCTTCGTCAGGACTAACTGAAGGAAGAGTGAGTAAGGGATTTGAAAGTTGGAGGGGGACTTGTCTGAGTAGTTATTACATGGATATATCAGCTTGTGGGGTACACCAATGGCTAGCTCATCACTTCGTACAATATGATCACTTTGATCACTGGAATTTAAGAATACGTAGTACACCTACGGATAATTCAACTTCTAGAGTCTTTAGAACTGTGTGAATGATCCTATCTTTGTTAATTTGCTGTCTGAATCTAAGCAAGAGATCGGTTGCAGTTGTCAACAACACCTTGGGTGAATGTACCTCCAACCACGACAGTGCACTGAAAGGCTTTCCTGCTATTTACTCAACTATTTGAAATCAGACTTGAGCCCGTGACTGACTGATACAAAGGACGAGAGTACCACGGCTGAGCTGAGGTCTGACTCCTAAAGAGTTAATACACAAACCATCGCCACTTTCCTGAAGGGATATCGGTATGTGAATATATGAACTAATTAGATTTTATATAAACTACAGTTTGAGTTTATATTCCCAGTAGGTATATAAGATTTAATGGCAAATGGTGTGCCAAAAATTGCAGCTATTTAGAACACGTAATTAGATTTTAATTTAAATATTTTCAGGGCTCTGTGAGCTTTTAATGCAATTATGCACACAAAAATATTGTGGTTTAAAATAACCAATTAGCATTTAATGCAAATCTTTACTCCATTCTCTACTTCTAATAAGTACAAGAAAAGTCATGTTCCCTCACACGTGCATATCGCAAAAATAGACAATTAAACTGCTGAGCTGTGTATTTATAAATAGTTGGCCATTTCCTTTCTGTGGTCTGGGATTCTCATTCTGGTGGTGGAAGGTAATCCTCTATATTACAGTTTGAGAATGCAGGGCCAGTCATTCACATCCAACTTTCTTTAGTATGGGGAGTTGGTTAAAATAACATCCCCCTTAGCCATGTGGTTTTGCCATGAAGGAAAATGTTCTGCAGATGGTGTAGGAATTCACCTGCTTAAAAATGTCATGATTTTGTGCACGCAAGCTGTGGCTCTGACAGGACAGGAGTAATAGTTCTCAATAACCTTACTCGTTTTTTCCATGTTCAGATTGACTGTATAAGGCCAGCGTGTTATTAATAAAGAGATAAAAGACGGGATAGGGCAGTCAAAGGAGCCAGCATCATACGGCATACTGAGTCTGAAATCTTGGAGTCATTAAGTAAGAATTAAAACTGCGATCTTTCCTGTCTACGAAACATTATCTGTTCTGTTGGGCTGTAAGTTAACGAATCAAATTTATTCCATATGTCTGCTTTGACGAGATGTGCCTTATGATAGTCAGGTTCTGTATTTGTCTTGTCAGTCTACCTGACGCACAAAAAGAAACTATCAGTAAACTCCTTTCAAAATGTGTTTTATATTACAATCTTTTTGACAAGTGTGGGAGAGACAGAATCAGATCTGTACACTGCGGCTCTCAGCAAGTCCTCCACTGAGGATGACACTGTGGAGCCCGCAGCAGAAAACAGGCTATTCGGCCCATTTACTTATTGCTAGTATTTATGTTTCAGATTACCTTATCAACACCACCTATTGTTTTCAACTTCACACCCATACCCAGCTTTCTCTTGAAATGTAATTACACTCTGTGACCACTTTATTCAGAACCTCTTGTACCAAATAAAGTAGCCACTGAGTGTACGTTTGTGGTCTCCTGCGGCTGAGCACAACTGCAGTGCCATATTTAGTCACAGCTCCAAAGCCATTTCCTGACGACATCACTGTCGCTGGCCGAATCAAAGGTAGTGACGAATCAACACATAGGAGGGAGATCAATAAACTGGCCGAATGGTACCGCATTAGCAACCTCTCACTCAGTGTCAGCAGGACCAAGGAGTTCATTATTGACTTCAGGCAGAGGAAACCGGAGGGCTATAAGCCATTCCTCATCAGGGGTGGAGAGCACCAGCAACTTTAACTTCCTCAGTGTGATCATTTCAGAGGACCTGCCCTGGGCCCAGCCCATAAGTGCAATTACAAAGAAAACATGGCAGTGCATCTACTTCCTTAGAAGTTTGCAAATATTCGGCATGACATCTAAAACTTTGACAAACGTCTATGGGTGTCTGGTGGAGAGTATATTGACTGACTGCATCATGACCTGGTATGGAAACACCAATGCCCTTCAATGGAAAATCCTACAAAAAGTAGAGAATCAGCCCAGTCTATCACAGGTAAAACCCTCCCCATCATTGAGTACAGCCACACAGCATGCTGCTGCGGGAAAGCAGTATCTATCAAGGACCCCACCACCCAGACCATGCTCTCTTCTTGTTGCTGCCATCAGGAAGAAATTACAGGAGTACCACGACTCACACCATCAGTTTCAGGAACAGTTAGTACCCATCAACCATCAGGGCCTTGAACCAGAGGAGCTAACTTCACTGAGCTGTTTCCACAACCTATAGACTCACTTTCAAGGACTCTTCATCTCATGTTCTCAATAGGTCTTGCTTATTTATTTATTTATTATTACTATTTCTTTTTTTCTTTTGTATTTACATAGTTTGTTGGGTTTTTTGCACATTGATTGTTGTCCATCCTGTTGGGTGTGGTCTTTCATTGATTCTATCATGTTTCTAGGATTTGCTGACTATGCCCTCAAGAAAATGAATCCCAGGGTTGCATATAGTGACATATTTGTACTTAATAACCAATTTACTTTGAATTTTGAACTTTGAACTGTAGCCCATCTACCTCAGAGTTTGGCATGTTGTGCATTCAGAAATGCCCTTCTGCACACCCCTATTGTAATGTGTGGTTATTTGAGTTACTGTCACCTTCCTGTGAGCTTGAACCATTCAGGCCATTATCCTCCGACCCCTCTCATTAACATGGTGTTTTTGCCCACAGAATTGTCACTTACTAGATATTTTTTGTTTACTGTCCCATTTCCTGAAAACTCTAGAGACTGTTGTGCATGAAAGTACCAGGAGATCAGCAGTTTCTGAGATACTCAAACTACCCAATCAGGCACCAACGATCACTCCACAGTCACTGTCACTTAGATCACATTTCTTCCCCCTTTCTGATGTTTGGTCTAACAACTGAATCTCTTGACCAGGTCTGCATGCTTTATGCATTGAGTTGCTGCCACATGATTGTTTGATTAGATATTTGCATTAATGAGCAGGTCTACAGGTGTACTTAATAAAGTGACTACTGAGTATCTCTCATCCCCCTGTACTGTGCATCCCATATCTTGATCAGTCTTTGAGTAAAATTATTTCTTTTGCATTTCCTTTCATTTATTGGCTGTTAGCTTTTAAAACATGACCAGAAAAACTGCAGAGTATTGTGGACGCAGCTCAGCCTTCTCTCAATGGCCTCAGTAAAGCAGTCAGAATAATCAAAGATCTCAGCTAGCCCAGATAGTCTTTCTTTTCCCCTCTCCCATTAGGCAGAAAATACAAAAACCTGAAAGCATGTACCACCAGGCTCAGGGACAAAGACTCTTGAATGAAACTCTTGTACAATAAGATGGAATCTTGTCCTCACAGTTTACCTCATTATGATCTTGCACTTTATTGTTTACCTGCTCTGCACTCTCTTTGTAGCTGTTGCACTTAATTCTGCACTGTTATTGCCTACCTTGTCCCACATCAATGTACTATATAATGATATGATCTTTATGAACAGTTTGCAAGACAAACTTTTTACTGTATCTTGGTACATTTGACAATAATAAACCAATATCAGTACCCATTTAACTTTGAAGGCCAAGGAAACGAGATAATGGACATCCAATCACAAAAATTGGATAAAGTCAACCTCCTAGATGTTCATTGAAGTAAATATTCAACCTACCATATTAACACAATCAAACAGATATTAACTTGGATTGAGTTGATAGATTGCAAGTTGAAGATGGTTATTTTAATTATGCTAGTTTTGTTTTTCTAATTCACAATTAGGTTTTTGTTCTGTAAAATCGATCTGGTTCAGAATTAGAATTGGAATCAGAATCAGGTTTAATATCACTGGCGTAATGCATTAGTGAAATTTGTTGTTTTATGGCAGTACAGTGCAATACATGAAAACAAACCATCAATTACAGTCGGCAATATATACAATCAATTCCATTTCATTGGGACACATTGGGACCAGTACATTTTGGCTCAATTAAGTGGCTGTCCCAATTAGTTGAAGTTTAACGGAAATAGTTATAAAGGTGTAAAAATTATAAGCTACTGTTTAACTGAGTAACACATTATGTATTTAAATAAAATACAGAACACATTGGAACACTACCAAAACGGTGCTATAAAACTGTGTATTAGTTCCTAATATTTATTGACAGAGGAATTCATTTAGTTTACGCTGCTGTGTTCTTTTGATTGACTGCAAATGAACAAAATCAGTGCAGACACCTCGTGCATATAATTAACTGCGTTCCTACAATACCTTCAACAATTGCTTCCTGCAAATCTTCATTGTAACATTCAAGATGATTGTCGATACCTTCAAATTCTTCATATGTACTAAACCATTTTTACTAAACCAGCGATGAAATTGAATAAACTCAGTTTGGTTTTTGTAAAAGCTCAGGAACAAGGGAAGGAATATCTGCGATGAGAAACATCATGAAGAGATGCATTGAGGCACAAAAGACCACCTACTTATGCTTTATTGACTATGAAAAGGCTTTAGATAAAGTAAGACACGAGAAGGTAATAGAGGTGCTGAACAAGTACAAATGTACGATCTGGGATGGGAGAATGTGCAGATAATAAGGAACGTATTGGAAACAGAAAGCGGTGGTCAGGGTAGAAAATGAGCTATCACCATGGGCATGTATTAAACGAGGCGTAAGGCAGGGCTGTGTTGGATCGCCAGATTTGTTCAATCTCTACAGAGAATGGATTTTTCAGGAATGTGATCATCAGGAGACAGGTATTCCAATCGGAGGCTGGAAGGTGGATAACATCAAGTGTGTGGACGACACCACATTGTTAGCTGACAGCAAATGCGAACTGCAAATTACGCTGAATAAAGTGAATGAGAAAAGCCTTGACTACGGACTTAAAATCAACCCTAAGAAAACAAAATCGATGGTGGTAAGCAAAACAAACACTAAAGACTCATTCATGATGGTATCATTACAAGTGAATGGACAAGACATTGAACAGGTGTGAAAGTTTGAATATCTTGACAGATGACGGGAGATGTGAAGTTGAGATCAGAAGGAGAATAGATATGGCTAAAACCCAGTTCATGAAGCTAAAAGAGTTACTATGCAATCGGAAGGTAGACATCCAAAGTAGAATCCGCTTCCTTGAGTATTACGTATGGTCAGTACTGAGGTGTGGATCAGAAACATGGACCCTGAAGAAGGATGATATGAAACGAATTAATGCTTTTGAAATGTGGTGCTATCGACGAATGTTGAAGATCAGCTGGGTAGAGAAAGTTTCAAATGAGAGGGTTTTGTCCGAAGTTGATAGACCACGGATATTGCTGGAGAAGATTATGAAGTTAAAAATTGCTTCTTGTGGACTCGTTACGCAGAGAGATAACATCTTGTCAGACTTGCTATATGGAAAGGTGGAGGGAAAGAAAGGAAGAGGAAGGCAAAGAACAACGTGGCTGGATAACATCAAGGATTGGACCAAGCTGGACAAGACTAGGGAAGTTGTGGACAAGTGTTGGGACAGAGCGGCGTGGAAGGAAATTGTCCACCAACTGGAAATTCCAGATGTAACCTAACGACGACGAAACCATTTCATTTTCATTCCTGGCCATTTCTGGCATCTCCAAGTCTGAATGCTTTTAACTACAGTGAGCAAAAGAGTTCTGAATCATCTTATTGCTTACTTCTCTCCAACTATCAGTGACAGAAATCAATACTTTTTGAAAACTTACACATGCAACTGACTCTATTTAAAAACAGTTTGCTCTTAGCACCGTGCAGTGTCCAATGGCCACATAAGTGCACGTGACTGACGCTAGTTTGAACCTGCTCGGCAACAGTCTCCTGTCCCAATTAAGCAGCATAGTGTTCCAAATAAACAAAGGAAATCCTGGCTATTTTCTCAATTTTTTTTCATTCTTTAAGAGTTGTCCCATGTAGTGGCTGACCTGATTAACCGACGGCCCAGTTAACTGGGATCCACTATATATAGAGTGAGCAAAAATAGTGAGGTAGTGTTCATTGTCCATTCATAAATCTGATGGTGGAGGGGAAGAAGCTGTTCCTAAAGCATTGAGTATGTGTCTTCAGACTTCTGTACCTCATCCTTGTTGGTAGCAATGAGAAGAGGACTTGCCCTGGGTGATGGGGGTCCTTATTGCTGGATAATGCCTTTTTGAGGCATTGTCTTTTGAAGATGGCCTTGACATTGGGGAGGCTACTGCCCATGATGGAGCTGGATGAGACTGCAAACCTCTGCAGTGGCCCCTCCATACCAGATGATGATGCAACCAGTTCAAATACTCTTCATAGGTGCAAATGACTTTGCTATTGTCTTTGGTAATATACCTAATTTTCTCAAGCTTCTTATGAAATAGAGCCACCGTTGTGCCTTCTTGGTAATTGCATCAATATGCTGGGCCCAGGATAGATAATCTGGGATGTCAACACCGAGGAGAACAATAATTAATAGTTTTTGACATCATTAATATTACTTAGGGAAATAAACCAACAATCTTCACCTTGTCCAGCTTATATGTGACATCAGATTCACGGCAATATAGTGGATACATCATCACCTTGTTATGAGATGCTCTCAAATGCCCCAGCTTCTGAGGTTTAGATGCTTTAACTCCCTGGAGTATGGATAGCTGGTGCAGCCCCTTTGAGGGTACCGTCCTGCTAAATGCCAATCATGTTTTGGTACCTCTCACAACATGCTGGAGGAACTCAGCAGGTCGGGCAGCATCCGTGGAAATGATCAGTCAACGTTTTGGGCCGGAACCCTTCATCAGGACTGAAGAG
This sequence comes from Mobula birostris, assembly GCF_030028105.1. Lineage (NCBI taxonomy): Eukaryota > Metazoa > Chordata > Chondrichthyes > Myliobatiformes > Myliobatidae > Mobula > Mobula birostris. Next base: position 48,970,610 of record NC_092393.1, on the reverse strand, counting down.
GGAAGGGGCAGAGGCCCTATAAAGAAGGTGGGGGGAGGGTGGGAAGGAGAAGGCTGGTAGGTTCCAGTTGAAAAACCAGTAAGGGGAAAGACAAAGGGGTGGGGAAGGGGAAGCAGGGAGGGGATAGGCAGGAAAGGTGAAGAAGGAATAGGGGAAAGCACAATGGGTAGTAGAAGTAGGCGGAACCATGAGGGAGGTAGTAGGCAGCTGGGGGAGGGGACAGAGTGAAACTGGGATGGGGAAGGGAGGGGGAGGGAATTATTGGAAGTTGGAGAATTAAATGTTCATAGAATTCAGTACTTAAAGAGCTCCTGAATGGAACCTCAGTGCTCAATAGTAAATTCTACTTGGATTATCATCTAGCGTCTTGTTAAGTGCTCAGGTCTTGGTTCTATCTAGTGCCATGTCTCGATTCCAGCCTCGAATACCCTGGCACTTGGGTCCGAACCATCCTTGTCAAGGTCTCTCATCGCACTTCTCCTCAAATGGTCATCAACTTCTCAATTGAAGGAATATTAAAGATTATGAATTGAGACTGAAGAGCCAACTGTTAAAGAACAGAAGAAGAGATGATTTAGGTCTTCAATGTGACAAGAGGATGGGTATCATAAATCTACTTAACTAAATGATTAAGGACATGAGGATTCTGAGAACAAAACTGACAATTAAGAAAGATGAGAGATCAGAGTGTTCTGCAATATTGTGGTTATTGAAGAGATTCAAATTAGAAAACTGATATTTTGTTGTACGAGCTGGGGAACTGAGATAACAGGGCAATGAATATGATATCAGTAACTCAAGATGCAGGATTCAAATTTATTTATCATATGTACATCGAAACATACAGTGAAATGTGTCTTTTGCTTTAACAGTCAACACACCCAAGGGTGTGTTAGGGGCAGCCGGCAAGTATTGCCTCACCTTCTGGTGCCGACATAGCAGGCCCTCAGTGCTTTGCAGAACAACACGGAACACACAATGCTCACAGAACACAACCGGCAACAAAGCAATAACAGCAAAACAAACTCTGTTCCTCCCTCCCACCCACACACATACGCAGTGCTCTAACCCAGGACAGGCCGTCTTTTTAGGCCTCCAGCCTGCAGCAGACTCAGACTTGAACTCAGGCTTGCAGACACTGGACTTTTGACTTTCCCAGTGGATTTGTAGGGTTTCACAGACTCGGGGCCTAGCCCAGTGGGCCTCGACTTCTGGACTTTCAATTTGACCCTCAGGCCTCGATCCTCAAAATTGACCCCAGGACCTGCCAGTCACTGAACATTAGGCCTTGGCTTACTGATGACTGAACCCCAGGCCTTAAACTCCAGTCTTACCAATTCGTGAAACCAGGGGTTCTTCCTGCCCTCACGAACTCCGACTGTGGAACCCACCAACAACTCACTGACCCTGGGTTGGGTGGGTGGGGGGGGGGGGCACAACTACACCAGCCTGCCATCCAGCCAGATATCCTGGCCTGTCCCACAGATGTCCCACGTCCAATTGAAAGTCGTTTTAAGCTCAGAAAGAGCCTCCTCAAATTAGCTCAGGTTTAGGGTTAGGTAATGTAGTGGGTTATGTAATGTAGTCTTGGAGGTTGATTGTGAAGTAGAAATCTGGATCAGCATCAGCAAGCATACCATCTAAGGTCGATGGTTCTTTATATGGCCCAGTTCAACCCAACTTGAATCAGAAAAAATCACATTAAACTACAATAGCAAGAGATCATAATGTTAGAGAATTTATGAATACCTCTTTTAGAAGAGCAGATAAGATAACCAAGTGCTTAGTGGAGACATAACATTGTACAGACCTCTAAGATGTGGCCTAGGCAAAGAGGATCAAAGAAAGAACAATATTTCTCTCCTGTGCTGAAGCAAGGTAGTTTTCATGAGATGAATTTAGTCTAATATTATGGACCAAAATACACCTGCCTGTGATTTAATTCTATTTTGCTTAGACATATGTGAATGATAAAAAACTGGAATCTGATATGGGTCTGTATTGTGGACTGAGAGTGGAAAGGGGGCAGGGAGAGGGGGATCATGGTTGGGAAAAGGGGAAGGGAGAGGGGAGGGAGCGTGAGGCACCGGAGAGACATTCTGTAATGATCTATAAACCAATTGTTTGGAATCAAAAAACCTTGTCTGCTGTCTCAGGCTGGGTGTGTCTGCACCCGTGACACCCCCGCCCCTGGCAGTTCTTCCCTACCACCTGTCTCACACCCCTCCTACGGCCCTTCACTCCCACCATTCTGAACATCCTTTGTCCCTGCCAGACTTCAAACTTGCTCTCCACTCCATGTTGACAAATACAGTACTCTGCAAAAGACTTAGGCACCCTAGCTATATATAAGGGTGGTCCATCGGTCCTCCAGGTTCAGAGGTTCAGCTTGGAGCTCACAACACTGACTGGTAAAACAAAACTGTTATGGAAACGACAATGAAGAATCCTTCTGCATCTGAGTGCGATGGTATTCCTGAGTCTCCTCCTGGGACTTGCGTGACTGACGGTATTGAAAACTGAGAGGAAGCTACTGACATGACGAAGGAAGCCCTGAACACCATTGAGATGGAGAACCTTCATTGCTGCCCTAAACGCCAGTGATGTAACAGGCAGTAAGTAGTCTACATGTGTGCATTATTAATTCAGAAATATGGTGGAGGGGAAGCAGCTGTTCCTAAAACATTGAGTGTGTGCCTTCAAGCTCTTGTATCTCCTCCTTGATGGTAGCAATGAAGGCATGTCTTTGGTGATGAGGGTCTTTAATGATGGATGCTGTCTTTTTGAGGCATTGCATTTTGAAAATGTCCTCAATGCTGGGGAGGTTAGTGCCCATGATGGAGCTGGCTGAGTTTGCAAATTTCTGCAGCTTTTTCTGATCCTGTGCAGTAGCCCCTCCATAGCAGGCGGTGATATAACCAGTTAGAATGCTCTCCATGGTATGTTTGTAGAAATTTGCATGAGTCATTCACTGCATTTGCAGAAAAATCCTACCAAAGACTGCCCCAACTATTCAGCCACCACAGCTTATGTTTTGTTCTTACCCCCAAGGGACTGGACTTCCCACCTGGTTTCTTTTATTACCAAGCATCATCTGTTCAGCTCGGTCTCTCCTCTCTCCGCAGAGATACCTTGAGCACTTTCCAGGATTTCTATCCCTTGCTCCCTCCTGCTCTTCGTTTATGTGTTGGTATCGGTTCTATGTGTAGTTGGACAAGTTCAACTTCAAGTTCATTGTCATTCATCTGCACACATGTGCACCATCAAACGAAACAACATTCATCCAGACCAAGGTGCACAAGACAGTACATATAATCCACACACAGCACATGAAATAATATTACCACATATAAAGTAACAAATAATAAATATATATTCCAGAAGATTGACATTTAGCATAAGGTGCATTTACAACACAAGTTAAAAAATAAACAAAATGCTACTGATGCTTCATACAAGATGAGACCTGGGTGGAGGGAAGGAGTTCAGTAGTCTCATGGCCTGTGGGATAAAGCTTTTTCCCGTCCTAACAGTCCTTGTCCTAATGCTATGCTACCTCCTTCCTGATGGTAGGTTGGATCAAAGATATTGTAGAACAGATAGGAGGGAGTCCTTGACAATGCTAAGGGCCCTGTGTATGCAATGCTCCTGATAAATATCTCGGATGGGTGAAGAGAGATCTCGATGATTCTCTCAGCAGTCCTCGCAATCCTTTGTAGGGTCTTAAGGTCAATACCTTGCAACTCCCATACTAGATGGTGATGCAGCTGGTCAGGACACTCTCAATGGTACTCCTGTAAAAATTGGCTAGCCTTGCTCACTTCAGCCTCCTCAGGAGGTGGAGACACTGCTGTCTTTTCTTGACTGAAGTTGAGGGACCAGGTGAGATGGTCAGTTATGTGCACTTCCAGAAACTTGGTGCTTCTAACTCTGTCCACGAAGGATCTGTTTATGCGCAGAGAGGGGTTGTCAAGTTGACTGGCCAGTGGATAAACCAGAATCTCCTCTCTAAATGAATTCTGGAAAAGTAACAGTAATCTTATTCATCCCTTGCCAAAAGCTCTACATCATTCCCATCATGCATCACTCTGTCCTGATGAAGAGTCTCGGTCTGAAACGTCAGCTGTTTATTCCTCCTCATAGGTACTGCCTGATGTGCTGAGTTGCTCCAGCATTTTGTATGTTGCTCAGATTTCCAGCATCTGCATAATTTCTTGTTTGTCATCCTCTTCCTCCTCTTCCTCCTCAGGTATCTGCTTAAGTATAGAGGATTATACCTGACTACTGAGGAATCAATCCTAAGCTTCAGTTGAAGGTCCATGCCTAAACATCTTCAAGGTTACTTCCATCCCCTGAACGTTGTCTACCTACAACCAGACCTCACTCCCGCTGCACAAAAGTTCTCAGTCAGGCTTTTCACACTCCGATGCACTTAGTTTATCCTGCATTTACAAATCCAGTCTGTTTACCTCGAACCTCATCCGTTCTCCTTGGATCCTGGGTCCCCAAAAGTACCAAACTTGAGATCTATTTCTTAAAATACATAGTGGCCTTTCCTTGGACCTCTATTAGAGCACAGAATTTGGAACAATACAGCACAGGGGTCTGTCTCGACAAATATGAGTTGTCGTTCCTCCAGCCTCAGAGTGGCCTTATCATGGTAGAAGGGGAGGGCATGGACTGACATGTTGGAATGGGGATAGGGATTAAAATGGTGTTTTGAGTCCATTTTCCCTCTTGAAGACATCTTGGTGAAGGCACAATGAGTAGATTTTAATTGACAAGAGACTCAAAACTCCACTTTGGCCCAAGCTTCCCTCGCAGGTCGAGCAGAGGACATCTATCATTCATCCCACCACATATTCTGATGTCCTCGGTCTCTGTGCTAAGCTGGAGCCCGGTCGAAACAGAAATCCACGCAGTAGATCAGATAGTAATCTATGGAAGTAGAAACGGAGTTAACATTTCGTCAGAATCCTGAATCTGTTTCTCTTTCCACACTTGCTCCTCAGCTCGCTGAGTGTTTCCAGCATGTTTTGGAAAGCTATCACCTTTTTTTTCATTCATCTCAAGTAGTCGAGGGAAATTCATGGTGATGGTGCTCAAATCTGGCCTGTCCCCTAAAACCCTCACTAATTTTTATAGATGCTCTGTAGAAAGCATTCTTCTAGGGTGCATCACAACCTGGTACGGAAATTGTCCTGTCCACGACCGGAAGAAGCTGCAGAAGATCGTGAGCACGACCCAGCACATCACACAAACCAATCTTCCGTCCTTGGACTCACTTTACACCGCACGCTGTCGGAGCAGTGCTGCCAGGATAACCGAGGACACGACCCACCCAGCCAACACAATTTTCATCCCTCTTCCCTCCGGGAGAAGGCTCAGGAGCTTGAAGACTCGTACAGCCAGATTTGGGAACAGCTTCTTTCCAACTGTGAGAAGACTGCTGAACGGATCCTGACCCGGATCTGGGCAGTACCCTCCAAATATCCGGACCTGCCTCTCGGTTTTTTTGCACTACCTTACTTTCCATTTTTCTATTTTCTATATATGATGTATAATTTAAATTTTTGATATTTACTATCGATTTGTACTCCAGGGAGAGCGAAGCGCAAAATCAAATATCGCTGTGATGATTGTACATTCTAGTATCAATTGTTTGGCGACAATAAAGTATAAATAGAACCCTACACACTCTCCTGGGTCCACTAACTCACAAACTCACAAATACAGCATCATTGGTACAGTCACTCTTCCACTTTCTGGCGATGTTACATGTGGTCTTCATTGATGCTTTCAGGGTCTTCTGGATAGGCCAGTCACAACCTGGTACCATTTCACCAACTGAGGACAGTGCAGGCCTACCTAGTGCTCGTTCAGAGTTGGAATGAATTCCTACATGTGGAACAAGATTCTGATTTGTTCACCAGAAGCTCTCTCCTGCTTACAACAGAAAGTCACTTTGTACGTCCTCTTCAGGATCCAATTCACGCGGACAACCTGAAAGCAGAAGTGGCATTATTTTCGGTCTCCAAATGCCCACTGCATTCCAGGAATGGAGGGAATTAAAATTTAGGTGCCACGTGACTTCACTGAGCTTTGCTCAATTTTCAAAAAAATGAATAACAGATCAACTGTGAAGCCAGCTAGTTATCTCACTGTGTTTTATTAATAGAAACAATTGATGTGTGGAAGTGTTTAAACTTTAACAGCCTCACATAAGAAAGAAGTGGACAAAGAAATGGGAAAAGAGCTGATGAGAGAGGGAGGAGGAGATAGAGGGAGAGAAAGAATAAAGAGTGGGAAGAAGCATAAGTGGAGGTAGAGGTAATGGAGAATTATTTCCTTATTCTGATATGATTTTATTTAAATTTATTTTAAAAGCAAATACAGTCTCTTTGAAGGGAAGCAAAATGAAGGAAAGGTCAGGTCGAAGGTAAAATGGCCTCTCAGCTCTGGCCACAGACCTAGGAAAATATTGTTGGATATAGTTTGCTTACATAGATGCAGCTCGGGAAGAAGTTTTCACTAAATCTTAGTTACAGATCCAGAAGAAGCTGGAACAGCTAAACATCAAAGTGAAAGGTTCAGATGCCTGGTCAGGGGTTGCGTCATTGAGATTTTAACAGGGCTATTTGTCAGACAAAGCTCCAATACCAAGGAGGTTTAATGCCAAGACAGGAGACTGTAACATAGTCTTATGGCCATGGAATGTATTAGCTAAGAATGGTACGGCCAGAAAATCAACCACAGAGTCTTGCACTGCCCTGAAAAGTTAAACTTGAAAGCTTTCTATGTCGGTCCACCATTTCACTTCACCTTTCTTTCCCATTAATGACATTTTCCCTCATTTCTGGAAACCATTTCTTGTACCTGTTTATAACTGTTGGAGCCTTTGACTCTGAAGCTGGGCCTTTGACACTGGTCATTAACATTTATACCAATGCTACGTTAATATTACTTTTAATAAACCCCACTTCTTTAAAATTTTCCCCACATCCTCAACAGCTCCCTCCAGACCCTAACACTCGCCTGCACACTTGGGACAATCCACAGCGGGCAATAAGCATAAGAACCCATGCATGTTTAAGATGTGGGAGGATACACGGGGGAAAGCCCATGCAAACTCCGTACAATTAGCATACAACGTCAGGCTTGAACCCGGGCCACTGGCACTGTGGCTTTGCCATTGCACTGCCCCAGCTGTTCCATCCCTGTTGTGCCATTCTTTCGCTGGGACTTACTCTATGACAAACTGAATGTTTGCAGCCAATGTCAATTATTCAAAATCTTCTACTTTCTGTGCATGAGAAGTATACACAAGGTAAAGTAATGTTCAGGAAGACCGCCTGTGTGTTTACTTATTGCAATAACGGGTCTATGCTAGATCCCAGCAATACCATTCCCACTCTTCCCTTAACCTACCCTTCCTCACCTATCAACTCCCCCAGGTTCTTGAGTTGCCCACCTGTTCTGAGGAGCAATTTACTGTAGCCACTTGCCTACCAGCACATAATGGAGAAGTAGTTTATTAATCTGTAACCATTAATTAATCAAAAAAAATCCAGAGCAATTTAACATAAATGATAGACACAAAAGAATTAACCATTATGAAAATATATCCTGTGGTATATTTTCATTTTCACATTGACCACATATTGCAAGCCATTTATAAAATAGATTTGATTCGTTTGCACTGTTTGTAACAAGAGCTGGTTCTTGATGATTGATTCAAGGAGAATATAAGCCTCAAAGCAACTGAAGCCTATTTGTAACTAATTCTTCACACATGAAAGTTAAGAAAGAACATTGAGGAGAGGCTGGACGAATGTGGCTGGAATCAGAATCAGAATTAGAATTAGAATCAAGTTAATTATCACTGACATAGGTTGTAAAATTAGTTGTCTTGTGGCAGAAGTACATTGAAAGACATAAAGCTATTATGAGTTACAATAAGTAACCCATCATCATCATTATGCGCTGGGTTGTATGACGTAGGCAATCATGACCATGATTGTTCTTGACAAAATGTTTTACAGATGCGGCTTGGCATTGTTCACTTCTTGGCAGTGTTTTTACAAGACAGATGACCCCAGCCGTTATGAATACTCTTCAGAGATTGTCTGCCTGGTGCCAGTGGTCGCACAACCAGGACTCGTGATGTGCACCAGCAGCTCATACGGCCATCCACCACCTGCCCCTGTGGCTTCACGTGACTCTAATCGGGGGGCTGAGCAGGTGCTGCACCTTCCCCAAAGTTGACTGCAGGCTAGCGGATGGAAGGAGTGCCTTTGGTAGAGGTGTAGCTCATAAATGTAAGTAAATAGTACAAAATTGTGCAATGGTTTTCATGGATTGTTCAGAAATCTGATGGTAGAAGGGTGGATGATGTTCCAAAAACTACTTACCTGAGTTTTAGGGAAAGGCTTACTAGGTTAGGACTTTATTTCCTGGAGTGTAGAAGAAAGAGCGGAGATTTGATAGAGGTATAGGTGGTACAGATGGGTTAAATACAAGCCAGCCTTTTCCACTGAGACTGGGTGAGACTAGAACTAGAATTCTTGGGTTAGGAGTGAAAGGTGAAATGTTTAAGGGAAGCAAGAGGGGCAACTTCTTCACCCAGAGGGTGGAACGAGCTGCTAGCAAAAGAGGTAGATGTGGGTTCAATTTCAACATTTAAGAGATGTTTGGATAAGGACATAGATGGGGGGGGTTGTAGAGGGACCTAGGGGAGGTGCAGGTTAATAGGACTAGGCAGAATAAAAGTTTGGAGAGACTAGATGGGCTCAATGGCTTGTTTCCGTGCTGCAGCGCTCTGTGACTCTAAAGGCACTGAGTGTGGATCTTCAGGCTCCTGTATCTCCTCCCTCATGGTAGTAATGAGAATATATCATGGCCCAGATGCTGAGAGTCTTTAATGATGGATGCAGTCTTTCTGAGGCATTGCCGTTTGAAGATGTCTTCAATGGCGAGGAGGCTGGAGCTTGTGATGGTGCTGGCTGAGCTTGTAACCATGCTCTTCGTCGCTCAGGGTCAACCACAGACGTTGCGTCCTTGCTATCTAGATATGCAAGCCTGGGCGGTACAATATGGAGAGCAATCTGTTGGCCATGTAGCAAGCACCTCCTCCACTCATTTGATGAAGGGATGGCAGAGACTGATACAGTCTGGCACTGGCAGCGTCACAGGAGTTTCCAGTCAACATTGAACTCGATGCAGGACTACCTTAGGGACTCCAGCTCCGGATTTTTCCCTCAGCGTTTACTCCTGAAGCTTTCCTCGAGAGTGGGCATGGCTGCAAGGCAGCAGAGGTTTGAGATCGGAGTTTTCCTTCCTCTAGGCAAGCTGCCAACCACAGCCGGTGAGCCCTATCTGCCTGAAGCAAATGGCTTTAAGGTGCCAGTAGTCTGCCTTTACCTCTTCTGGAAATGGTTCCGTCAGGCTTAGTACTGAGCCACACGTGAAGGCCAGGAGCTGCACTTGGTTGTCAGAGGCCATTTGAGGTCCATGCCACTGGGAGCGTTTAATAGTAGTGGGAGTTTTTCCCCACTACCACCGCAGGCTATGACAACCTAAAAGAACCAAGCGTAGCCAATTTCACCTTATTTCTGCACATTGCCAAGCAGTAATAGTTATTGTCAAGGCAAGGCCTCTGGCCTTGAACTACGGAACCCATTTACACGACTGTAACTGTGGAAACAGAACATCAGCACAAAATCAATCCCGCTCTGAAAATATGAGCTGGAAGTGAGTTATGGAAACTCTCTGGGATGCTTGAGTGATATTAGTTAATCGTAATGCCAAAATCAGCAGCACAGCCAGGCAAAGGCTAGAATTACCGGCCTTTAGCAATAGATCTTTTGACAAGATGCCACAAAATATCTGAAAAAATTGTTGTTTGAGGTCATACAAGAGTCAGTTGCCCTGGCATAGTGTGGTCACGGAGAAAGTGGGATGGGTGCATAATATGATGCCTACTTTATTGAAAGTCATGATCTCTGCACCGGCACTAAGGTTCACCAAACCAGTCAGCATTATTGAATCAAATTATGAATATCATTACAGTATAAAGCAACTGCTGAGTGCCAACTGTGCTAATGAGACATCACTTAATAAGTTTTGTGAGCAATGATTTATAAGAGACATGACGAATTTTTTAAGTGATTAAATATACGTTGCAGGTATTAGAGAAAGGTGAAATTATGATACCATGTAACATATCAATACCTTGCTAATGAAGACAGAAGCAGTGCTTATACTTGTTTGATTTCTTATCTACTATGTTTGTTATATTAAATAAAACAGGACAAAGTAATTGGACAATTACTCACTTACAAATAATATTTGTCAATTAGGTTGTTCATTTTCATTTCTTTCCACCACGTCGTCAAAGATATACAACCAGGAGACATCGACATTAAGCTGTGGTGTCTGTTAGCACACCACTTGTCCAGGACTGCGATGGGTGTTCTGTAAGCCAGTAGGAAAGAATAAAAGAGACATACCCATGCATATCCAGCTAACATTATTTTGTCTTTAGCAAGACCCAGGTACCAAATTAAAACTTAATTTGCTTCCTCTTTGCCACTCTGCAGTTGTCTATCCAATTAAATGACCACCGGCAGGAAAATGAGGGGAGATCTTACGTAGGTGTAAACAATTATGAGGGATATTAAACAGGGTGAATACATGTGGGCTTTTATTTCCCTTAGCTTGGGTGGGATGTGAACTAGAGCTCATAGTTTTAGGGTGAAAGATGAATACTTAAGGGGAATCTGAAGGGAAACTTTATTCAGTGGGTGGTGCAAGGGTGGAATGAGAAGTGGAAAATATGGGTTCAATTGTAACATTAAAGAGAAGTGTGGATAGGCGCATGGATGGGAGATGTTTGTTTATTTTATCATTTAGGGATAGAGAGCAATCCACCGAGTTAACTCTAGTCTGATCACAGAACAATTTACAATGACCAATTAACCTACCAACCGCTACGTCTTTGGACAGTGGGAAGAAACCAGAGTACCTGGAGCAAACCCATGTGCACTCAAGAAGAGCATACAAACTTTCTTATCGAAGAAGCTGAAATTGAACTCTGAACTGCGACGCCCTGAGCTGTAATAGCATTGTGCTAACCGCTACACTATCATGGCGCCCCACAACTGTAATCTGGAGCGATATGGTCCAGGTGCAAGTAGATGGAACTAGGGGGAAGGTAAGATCAACATGGACCAGATAGGTTGCAGGATTTGTTTCTGTGCTGTAGCGCTCTATAACTATGATTCTATAACACAGCGGTCCCCAACCACCGGGCCGCAAAGCATGTGCTACTGGGCCGCGAGGAAACAATATGATTTGGTGATATGAGTCAGCTGCACCTTTCCTCATTCCCTGTCACGCCCACTGTTGAGCTTGAACGCACGCGAGGTCATTACCCGCGCGTCATCCGTGTCAGCATGGGAAGAAGGTCAACTCCTCGAGCTTGCAAATGATGGCGGGCTGAAAAGTATGTTTGATATAACATCTCTGCCGGCATTCTGGATCAAAGTCAAGGCTAAAAATCCTGAGGCAGCCACGAAAGCACTGAAAACTTTGCTTCCATTTCCAACATATCTCTGCAATGAATGCAATGAAAACTAAATTGCGGAATAGACTGGACATAAGGAACCCCCTTCGAGTATCGCTGTCTCCCATCACCCCTCGATGGGACCGTCTTGTTGCAGGGAAACAAGCCCAGGGCTCCCCCTGATTCAGCGATATTGGTGTGTTGCAATGACTTTATATGTTCATACGGGGAAAATATGTGCTCTGTGTTTAATATCCAAACGTTACTTAAAATGTTATGATGCTATTGACTTGTAAGTGACTTATATAACCATATAACAATTACAGCACGGAAACAGGCCATCTCTGCCCTTCTAGTCCGTACCGCACGTTACTCTCACCTAGTCCCACCGACCTGCACTCAGCCCATAACCCTCCATTCCTTTCCTGTCCATATACCTATCCAATTTTACTTTAAATGACAATATCGAACCTGCCTCTACCACTTCTACTGGAAGTTCGTTCAACACTTACATCAAGCTCCCCTGATAATTGACTTATCACTATATTCATGCAAGGAAAATATGTGCTGTGTGTTTAATATTAAATTCATTAGATAAACCCTCTTAGAAATGAAATTGAGTGTATTAGTCACTTATCACCTATATTCCGGTCGTGATTAACACCCTCCCCCCGAACAGAATAGCCAAAAACGGTTTGTAGAAAAAAATCGGTACGTACATGCATGGGCAAGTCACGCATGCGCACACAAGTGCCCGCGCAAGGCTTCATGGTCATGGTAGTCTTTCTCAGCGTAAACACAACGTATTTGACTGCTACTCTTGCCCATTGGCAACCCTACCCACCCACTGCACCCCCCCCCGGGTCTGCAGGTCCGCAAAAAAATTGTCAATATTAAACCGGCCCGCAGTGCAAAAAAGGTTGGGGACCCCTGCTATAACAAATGCCAGCTTCAAAGTTCAAAGTAAGTATATCATCAAAATACATGTACATCACCATATATATCTCTAAGATTCATTTTCTTGTGGGCATAATCAATAATTCCATAATAAATAATAACCATAATGGAATCAATGAAAGGCTGCCTGACTTGGGCTTTCAACCAGTGAGCAAAAGACAAAAAACTGTACAAATACAAAAAGAAAGAAATAATAATAATACAGGAACATGTATAAAATAAGTATAAATTATAAGATAATAAATAGATGGTATGTTGTAAAAACATGTTAAATAATTACTTGAAGCCTTTCAGCCAAAAAACCCAATTGAAAAAGAAGCAAAAATATTATCATACAATTTTTCAGTAAACGAAGAAACAAAATGGAGATTATGATGAGAGTCAACCACTTGCACAAATACATCAAAAGACCTTTACTTGATAAGCAACGTCTCCATCTTTCAACTGAGAAAATGGGCTGTTTTACAATCATAACCGTTTACATCTGTGAATGTTGTCTCTGGTGCAGTCCCAGTAGGCCTTTGGTGAGATTTCTACTCGTGCTTTGTTTCAGCTTTGAAACCAGAGCTCTTATGTATTCACACTATTTGCGGAAGATCATACACAGTTACAGCATGGTTAGAGTAAGCATCTTTGGTGGTGGGGGCAGCGTTAGCAGGTCAGAAAATCTAAAAGCAGGATATACTTTTACAACCAGAAGTTTAAAGCAGAAATTACCATTTTCCTTCTCACCTTCCATTGATTTCTAAAGAGAGTTAGCTTTATTAGTCACATGTACATCGAAACGTATAGTGAAATTATTGTTTGCATCAAATCAAATCAGTGAGGATTGTGCTGGGCAGTCTGCAAATGTCACTCAGCTTCTGGAGCCAACGTAGCATGCCCACAACTTAGTAACGCTAAATGTACATCTTTGGGATGTAGGAGGAAACCAGTGCATATACAAGTACACAAGCTCTTTACAGACAATGGAGGGAAATGAACCCTGATCACTGATCGCTGGTGCTGTGATCATATTATGCCAACTACTACGCTAATTATTTCAAAATATAAAGTGAGAGACTGCCTAACTCTGCCTCTTTCTCAGCCTATCTGACATCGACACCCTCATCTAGGTTTCTGCAGCTCTGTTTTTTGACCAGGCTGATTGACTTTCCTCCCACATGAAGTAAAATGGAGCTCATTGAAAACTTTGCCGCCTGCATCCTCCACCCATGGGTTCACTGACCCTTTCGGCTTAAATTCAGTTGTAAGATTCTCATCTTTCATTTCTAATTCCTCCAAGAGGCAACACTAGTTTTCTTTGGCACTTCCTTCAGCTTCAAAACATTTTGAGATATCATCTCTACTCCAGTCCATCTCCATTTCTAACGAGTCCACCATCAGCCATTGCATCATCACCTTGCATGTCCCTGATGTCTGGAATTTGCTCTCCTAAGTAGCATTCAATATGAAACCTACCTCTTACTGTCACAACTATGTACTCGACTGAAGCTGTAATGGAGCAGAATTTATTTAGTATTAAGTTACTGCCTTCAAGCTGCAATGAGGCCATTAGCTTTCAGTTTGACAGTTTTAGTTAGTGGCCCTGTGGGCCTAGCATTTATTATTTTACTTTTGTTATGCGCCATTCTTATTAAAATTCAGTGAATCCATTTTAGTGTTTCTCCATCTGCACTTGGGCCATAAACCCCAACACCAAAATGGACCAAGCAGAGAGAGAACAGCTGACTATAGCCCTGACGTTCCTTGGTCAGGTAGGAGAGAAGTTAAGGTCAGTGGAGGCTGTGTTGGCAGAAGTGTCTCGCGCAGTGCGACAGCTACTTTCAGAGCAGCAAGCCCAGTCCAAGCAGGAAAAACGGGTGTCAGCCCTCACAGTGACAGCTCGGCAACTCACCACCGACAGTAGGAGTCAGGAGGCAGCTATTACTGCTCTCCTGGTCGGTGTTCAGCAGCTCTCCACTGACAGCCAGGATCGAGGTGCAGTCATTATTACTGCACTCACTGCCCCAATTCAGCAGCCTTCAGCCAGGTCAGTCTCACTTCCCACCATCTCCCACACCCTCCTCTTTAATAGCCTCATCAGCCTCAGCCAGTACTGCCCCAACGCTCATGTCAGCGTCCGGACCAGAATCAAGTATTCCTCCATAAGGCAAACACCCTGGTAACCCCGGCGACTGCAGGAATTTTATTATCAAATGCGAGCTGATTTTCCAAGTTCTGCTATATCAGTTCGGTGATGAACTGGCTTACATGGTTGATTTCTTAAACGGACCCTCTCTGTCCTGCTGAAGGGTTTCGGCCTGAAACGTCGACTGTCCTCTTTTCCTAGATGCTGCCTGGCCTGCTGAGTTCCTCCAGCATTTTATGAGTGTTGCTCAGATACCCAGCACCTGCAGGTTTTCTCTTGTTTGCTCTCGCAGTCCGTTCTATGTTCTACAAGAACAAGGTTCCCCTGCAGCCCAGTGTTTCCAGTAAATTGTAGTCGAGCGAGCGTATTGATCTTCCAGTACAGGGTTGGGAGGCTGCCCACTGACTCCAGGATCTGGGCCAAGGGAAAGGGACAGTGAGGGACTATGTAGTAAAGTTCCGTATTCTTGCAGTTGAGATAGAGCATCATCACTGCTTTCAAGTGGGCTGAGCACAGGGGTCCGGCACGAGATCGCAGTGCACGATGAGCAGGACCTCCCGGATGACCTGATAACTCTGGCCATTCCAACTGATAACCAGCCAATCGAGTGGCACAGAGAAGGAATTCCCTGAGCTTCCTATGCTTTAGATCACTATCTGTCTTCACGCTGTCCCTCATCGCCCCGTACACAGTCCGCAGAGGAACCTGCGCGGGTGGGGCACGTGCACCCATCTCAGGATGAATGAGATCGGTGCGGGAGAACAGGGCCCTGCCTCTACTGTGGCACTCCTGAACCCTTCCGGGCATCATGTCCCAAATGCCCGGTAAAAGAGAATACCTGTCAGCAGGAAGGGGCATTCTGTTGGGTCAGTTCTCTCAAACTCATGAGCTTCAGGCACTTATTGACTCTGGGGCAGCTGGAAACCTCTGCCTCAAAGCTGGAGAGTTCCAACTGAGAGAGAATATCAATGTTGAAGGTCTAGATAGATGGCCTTTGTGCACCAGCAAGATCCACCTTTCCACAGAACCCCTCCAACTTGTGCTAGAAGGCAACCAGAGGGAACAGTTCTCCTTCTATCTGGTTGATTCACTTGAGCTGCCGCTGGTGCTTGGCCTTCCCTAGCTACCTCAACATGACTCTCTGATCAATTGATCCCTAAATGCTCTCCATGAGTGGGGACAGTCATGCCTCCCTACCTATCTGGGCCTAACTCAAGCCCCTGTCAGCTTATCTCCTCCTGTGCCAGCTATTAGTGTGGACTTGTCTGGTGTTTAAGCAGAATATGCTGACCTTCTTGAGGTCTTCAGCAAGATGAAGGTCACCTTCCTACCTCCACACCAGTCATACAATTGTGCCATTGACCTTTTAACTGGTTCTAGTTCTCTCAAGGGCTGGCTCTTTGGCCTCTCTCATCCTGAAATGATGGCGTTGGAAGAATGCATCAAGGAGACATTGGCATTAAGATTTATCCATCCGTCAATCTCGCCAGCAGGGGTGGGCTTCTTTTTTGTGAACAAGAAAGAGGACAAACTCCGTCTCTGCATTAATTATTGAACTCTCAACAGCATCACAGGGAAGAAAAGATACCCTCTTTCCCTGCTTGCCTCAACATTTGAACATCTCCAGGGAGCAACCATATTGTCCAAGGTAGGTGAGCGCAATGCTTACAAGCTGGTTTTCATCTGAGAAGGGGACGAGTGGAAACAGCATTCAGCATCTCCACCGGCCACTATGAGTACTCGTGGTGTCATTTGATCTGACCAATGCTCTGGCTGTTTATCAGGCCCTGGTCAGTGGTGCTTTGGGACATGATCAATCAGTTTGTTTTTGTATATTTGGTTGACAGGCCAGCGCCCTTTGGATCTGCTTTGCCCGCTGCCTGGGCCTCACCACCTCTGGTGCCATCTCTCAATGCATTTCATCAACAGTCTGCCTCTGTCAGATTGAAACACAACCATTCTGGTATTTGTGGACTGGTTCCCCAAAGCTACCCTCTTCATTGCTTTTCTCAAGCTCACATTGGCTCGTGAGACTGCCACCCCCTTGGTTCAGCACGTGTTTAGGCTGCACTGCTCTCCTCAGGATATAGTGTCCGATCAAGGACCACAGTTCACGTCCTGTTTCTTGAATGCTTTCTGTTCTCTTCTGGGGGCCACAGCCAGCCTCTCATCAGGTCTCCGCCCCCAATCTAACAGCCAGACTGAGAGAGCGAATCAGGAGCAGGAGGTAACCCTGTGCCACCTGGTCTCGTCCATCCCGATGTCCTGAAGCTCCCAAATGGTTGGGGCAGAGATCACCCACAATAACCTCCAGGCGTCCTCCACTGGCATGTCCCCCTTTGAATGCCAGAAGGAATTCCATCCACCAGCCTTTCCTGACCAAGAGATTGACGCAGGAGTACCCGCTGCTGAGACATTGGTCCAATGCTACAAGTGCATGTGAAGACAGGCCGGGGCTTCTCTGCTGTGCACTCAGAAACATGAGACCCAGCAAGCAGATTGGCTCTGCTGATGGGTGAGGCCTCTCAAGCCAGGAGAGAAAGTCTGAGTGGACTTCCTTTGAAATTTGAGAGCTGCAAGTTGGTCCCAAGCTATGTGGCACCATTCATAGTGGAGAAATCTATCAACAGGGTTTCCTGTAGACTGCGCCTACCATCATTGAAGAAGACAGACCCAATGTTCCATGTTCCCCAGCTTAAACCCATGATTCCCACCCCCCACTTACTGCACTACCCCCTCCTCTTTGCTTGGTGGATGGGTTCCTCGTCTATTCTGTGCAGCACCTCGTGGCGTCTTGCTAGTTGGGGGACAGGGTCCAGTATCCAGTATCTCGTGGATAGGGAAAGGTATGTCCTTGAGGAATGTTTCTGGGCTCTGGTCCACGATATCTTGGACAAGTCTCTCATCCAGGATTTCCAGCGGCACACGTCTCTGCACCTCAGGAGCTGGTGCTAGGGAGGGGTGCTCTGTCACAACCATGGACTGTGCAGTGGAGTCTGGTCGCCCTCACAGGCCAGCAGCTGAACGGGGTTGGCCATCAGGCTCATTCACTTTCCAGCCAATTAGTGTTTCATTGTGGTTGTATTTACCTCCCTTCCTCTCGTTTGAATCTTGTCGAAACTTGACCAAAGCACAGCGATGGCAATGCTCCCTGTGTACCTTTGTCCTTGTTTTGTGAAAGAAGACTACAGTCTAGATTGACACTGTAAAGGAGCGGAATTTATTTAGTATTAAGTTATTGCTTCTGAGCCTCATTGTCAGAATTAGCTTTCAGTTTGAGAGTTTTAGCTAATGGCCTTGTTGGCCTAGCATTTATTATTTCTTTCTGTTCTGCACAGTCCATATTAACATTCAGTGAACTGTTCATTCTACTTTAATGTCTCTCCCTCTGCACCTGGGCCATAACTACACATACCTGTCACGTGCCCGCATCCTTCTAACATTAGCCCAGCCCGGTGTCAAATTCTGTTCCATAACAGTCCTGTGAGGTGCTTTAGTCTGTCTTGTAATGTTAACACCATCATACCGATCCAAGTTGTGTACTTTCTTTCACATTCTTTAGCTGTTGCTCTCGAAGGAAAGTTCAAGGAAGGATACTGGAGAAGGCAAGTCAGCAAGTTATGCAATGCATGAGGTCAGCTAAAGCCAGTATGATCCATGTCTTTTCATAGTGAGATGTTGGTAAACCTTTGAAAGAGACCAGCTGTTCAACGGCTCACAGAGTGAACCGAGAAAGGAAGTCAAAAGGAAAAGACTGATGGGAAGGATATTCAAAACATGTTTATCTCAGAATAAAGCAAGTTAGAAAATTAAACACGAAGGCAAAAGTGACCACAGATGCTGGAATATGGATTACATGCCAAAAACTCTTTCGACTGTTGCCAACACAAGTGATTCTGTAGATGCTGGAAATCTACACTCAAAACGCTGGAGGAGCTCAGCAGATCAGGCAACATCTGTGGAGAGAAATGGACAGTCAACGTTTCAGGCTGAGACCTTTCACCTGATCAAGATTGTCCATTTCTTTCCATTGAGTTTCCTCCAGCTGGAAAATTAAATGTATACTGTTACAGTAGTGTGCAATGGTGATATAATTCAGGTCTTTTTTTCTCATGTACTTTTTTCTAGGATTCCACGCATCACTGGTAAAGCTAGCTTTACTCTTATGTCCCTAACTGCTCCTAAGAAAAATGGTGATGGTCCACCTTCTTTCGCCACATCGGTCCTTCTGCTGAAGATATTAGCACCATATTGTTGGGGAGCGAATACCAAGACTTAGGCCCAGTGGTGACAAAGGACGATGTATGTGTGTTGCATGAATACAGTAGCTCGTGGGCAGAGTTTAGCATTGTATGAAAGCAGTACACTGACATTACAAAACATCTACCTCCAAAGAAAGAAGGACCTGCTTTTCCAAAGAATCATCCACAATCCCAAGTTTTCCCAAAGCACACTAGTAGCCTCCAACCTGATGACAAAAACATTAATTTCTCTCCTTCCCCCTTCTTCCCTTTTCCACTCCCCATTCTGGCTTTCCTCTTACTCCTTCTCTTCTTCTCACCTGCCTATCACCTCCCTGCTCCTTCCCTTTTTCCCATAGTCCATTCTCCTCTCTTATCTAATTCCTTCTCCTTTACCCATTTACCTTTCCCGCCCATTGCCTCGTAGATTCCCATTTCATCCACTCTCCCCCACCCATCTTCCTTCCCCTTCACCTGGCTTCACCTATCACCTTCCAGCTTGTATTTCTTCCCCTTCCCTACCTCTGTATTCTGGCTTTACCCCCTCCTCTTTCCCAGTCGATGAAGGGTCTCGGCCCGAAACGTTGGCTCTTTATTCCTCTCTATGGATGTTGCCTAGTGTGCTGAGTTCCTTGAGAATTTTTGTATCTGTACTCTAGATTTCCAGAATCTCCTGTGTTCACATCAGTTGAAAATGGTTTTGGCATGTATTCACCATTGTGGGAAATAAATATATCTCGCTGCCTTAAATGTTCTCCCTCCTGGGTTGTACTACTGACATTTATCATTTCCCAATCAGCCTAAAGTTCTATGTGCCTGGGAAATATAACCCAGCGAACTTGACACTGGTGAGGTCTAGTGAAGATATCTCTGTCCTCCAGGGACGCTGTTTCAGACACTGCTTCAGGTTAAGCAAGGAACATAAATACTTGAACCTCAGTGCTCAGTGTTCTTGATCTCTAAGCACAGGGATACTTTACTTGACAAAAATCTTGAAACTGATTCTTTATTTTGATGCATCGCAAACAGTCCCAGAGTGTCTATTTGGTTACAATGAAATCAGAAGGGGATGAATGCAAGGCATGCAGGGAAAGATTCAATTACACTCTGCAAATTACACAGGTCTCTCTGGGCATTTAGAAGTATGATTTATAACGGCTTTTAACCCTGTTGTCACTTTCTATTTAATTTTGTTGTTTAAGTACATGCACAAGCAAAGACCATGGGACTGAAGTTATGTGGTGTCCAAAAACAATTAACTACAAAAAGCAGTTAAAAAGGACTAAGTTTTTATTTCATTAATGGAACATCGGCTTGGCTTAGTTGGGTGCTCACTGGCTTCTGCCTCAGAAAGTTGTGAGGCTCAGGCTGAATTCCAGCAGTCTGAAACGTTAAGCCAAAAATGCCTGTTAACTCCCTTGGTTCCAGTACAACAACTACACCTGTATCGCTTAACACCTTCCACACAGTAAAAGGACATATCTGTTGTGATGCAGATAAGGGCTGGAGACAGGGAGCACAGAGCAGAACAACCGGCCCACCATTTTTTTAAGCATTCGAAGTTTTGAAAGTTTACCGTTGAGAACACAAGGGGATTGCAATCTCCTTCTCCTAGCCCCCGTGTTCAGCTAAAGTCTGCGGCGCTTTTTAAAAGTTCAGCAGCGTTAATATTTATGACCAAGTGAATAACAGGAGTCCGGTTGTGACCTTTGTTCTGCTGCTTCAAGCAGAAAATTTAAGTTTAATTGTAACGGAGTTTCGATGCTTGAGGCAAAGTGCCTGCAATCAACTGCAATTAGGATAATCTGGCAGAGCACCTAGAGATCAAAGAGGTCATAGCTCACATCGTTTGGGATCAGTCCCTTTGGCCCTGTGAGTCCATGTTGAACGTCAAGCACTCATTTGCACCATTTCCATGTTATGTTCCTCTAATCTCCTTCCAAATTCTACCACTCACTGGGGTATGAGATCCAGTGGCCAATCAACCTACCAACCAGTGTGTGTGGGACGTGGAAACCGGAACGCCCAGAGGGCAACACACGCAATGACAGAGCAACACACACCGAACGTCGACTGTCCTTTTTCCCGTAGGTGCTGCCTGGCCTGCTGAGTTCGTCCAGCATTTTGTGTGTGTTGCTCAGATTTCCGGCGTCTTCAGATTTTCTCCTGTCAACGGCAGGGCAAATGGTCAGGGTCCATAAAGAGAGACAGCACACGCTTAGGATTGAACTCAGATCACAGGAGCTCCACTTTGTTACATTGTAGTGCAGCCACCAGCGATATTGTACATCTCTACATCTCTAAAACTGTGAATCAGAATCGAGGTTAATTATTATCACTGACTCATGTGAGGAGAAAGTCGTTGTCTCGCAGCAGCGGTACAGAGCAATAACACAATTAATTCACATTACAAAAGTAGTGCAAAAAGTTTATGAGTTCATGGACTGTTCAGAAATCTGATTTATTTACTTATTTATTGAGATACAGCATGGAATTAGCTCTTCTGGCTTTCAAGTCATACCCTCCAGTGATCCCCCGATTTAACCCTAGCCTAATCACAGGACAGTTTACAATGACCAATTAACCTCCGAGCCGGTACGTCTTTGGACTGTGGGAGGAAACAGAGCACAGGAAGGAAACCCACACAGTCATGGGGAGAATGTACATACTCCCTAAAGGCAGTGGCAGTAATTGAAACACAAGGAAATCTGCAGATGCTGGAATTTCAAGCAACACACATAAAAGTTGCTGGTGAACGCAGCAGACCAGGCAGCATCTCTAGGAAGAGGTACAGTCGACGTTTCGGGCTGAGACCCTTCGTCAGGACTAACTGAAAGAAGAGCTAGTAAGAGATTAGCTCTTCTTTCAGTTAGTCCTGACGAAGGGTCTCGACCCGAAACTTCGACTGTGCCTCTTCCTAGAGATGCTGCCTGGCCTGCTGCGTTCACCAGCAACTTTTATGTGTGTGGCAGTAATTGAACCCAGGTTGCTGGTACCAAAGTGTTGTGCCAACCATTACGTTGTGGTGTCGCCCCATAATGAAGAGCATACGGTAGATAGGGTAAATGTGAGCAGTGAAATGGGAAGAGGATGAGTCCAAGGCATGCAAGGGAAGATTCAATTAATCTCGCAAACGGAGGAGGAGAAGATGGTGACGCGATGCAGCACGCGTGGCCTCTCCAGTGAATGATATCGGTAATCTGTCAAGTAGGGTACCGTGCACAATTCTGATTTGATGGAGACGGACGTGAGAGTACGGAGGAACATCTGGAGAAACTTCTGAAATGCCCGCTTTGCTGCCACTGCTACTGGGTGGTAACCGGAATCTCCGGAGCAGAAGGCCCCGAATCCCTGGCTTTGCTTGTTTCAGCGGCCGGGGCGAGGTTGAAGGCGCTCGGCAGAGGATGGCGCTTGGGAGGCTGTATCAGAGGCTCAAAGTTTGCGGATGGACGGACTCGGTGTCGGCTGTGGTCAGCTGCTTCCAAAGCATCGGCAGTTGTCGGTGCCTTGGAGGTTTATGGCAAGGAGTTTCTCCCTTTTGCCGCCTGCTGTCGGGGACTCGGAAGTTGATTGGGACTTGAGACTTTTTTTTTACCGTGCCCATGGTCTGTTCTTTATCAAATTATGGTATTGTTTTGCACTGCTGTAACTATATGTTATAATTATGTGGTTCCGTCAGTGTTAGTGTTAATGTTAGTTTTTGGTTTGTCCTGTTTTCTGTGATATCACTCTGGAGGAACATTGTATCATTTCTTAATGCATGTATGCATTTCTAAATGACAATAAAAGAGGACTGAGTGTTCTCATAATCTAAATTACGCAGGTCTCTCTGGGCATTACTTTTACCATATGGACATGAGGGTGGAGGAGGAGAAGAAGTTAAGTCTGGGGAGCTTAAACCATGGGTTCCATCATTAATTGAATGATTCGTGATTAATTTGGTTTTAAATTTTAAAAAGGGCTAATTCTGGATCATTGATCTAAGTCAATGAATTAAGTTCCAAGAACATGGGCATATCAATACATACATTTGTGTGGCATTTATTGCAACGCCGTGTATAAGGAATTCCTTAGTGTTAGATTTGGAAGAAAATGAAGACTCTTGCTTGAAGTTCCTGTGTCCTGCTTCTGCAGTTGTGAGTAGAATTTAGAGTGTCACGGTATCAAGCAGTTAGAGTGACACTATTAGTTCGAGAAGTTCTGGAATTCGGAGTTCAATTCCAGCGTTGTTCAGGAAGGAGTCTCCATGAGGTGCGTAGGTTTTCTCCCACAGTTCAAAGATGTACTGGGTAGATTAATTGGTCATTGTAAATTGTCCTGTGATTAGGTTAGGGTTTTCTTCAGTCCTGACGAAGGGTTTCGGCCCGAAACGTTGACTCATCATTTCCACTGATGCTGCCCGACCTGCTGAGTTCCTCCAGCATATTGTGAGTGTTGCTTTGATCCCAGCATCTGCAGATTATTTTGTGTTTAGGGTTAATTGGTGTTGTGGGGTTGCTGGGTGGTGTGGTTCAAAGTGCAGGAAGGGCCTACTCTGTGCTGTGTCACTAATAAAATAAATAAATGAAAATAATATAAATAAAAATAATAAATAAATAAATAAACAAAATATCCAAACCCCACTTCAGGAATTGGAAATGGAGAGGATTAAAAGGAATAGAAAATGAAGGGTCAGTGTATGATGAGTGATTGATGGCTCTGGGTCTGTACTCACTGGAGTTTAGAAGATTGAGGGGGGAATCACATTGAAACCTATTGAATATTGAAAGGTCTTTATAGCGTGGATGTGAGGAGGATGTTTCCTATAGTGGGGGAGTCTTGGACCAGACGGAATAGCCTTAGGGTACAAAAACATCCCTTTAGAACAGAGATGAGGAGGAATTTCTTTAGCCAGAGGGTAGTGAATCTGTGAGATTCATTGCCAATGACGAGTGTGAATGCCAAGACACTGGCTATATTTAAAGCAGAGTTTGATCTTTTCTTGATTAGTAAGGGCATCAGAGGTTATGGGAGAAGGCAGAAGTACGAGATTGAGAGAGATAACAAATCAGCCATGATGGAATGGTGAAGTAGACTTGATGGGCTGAATTGCCTAAGTCTGTTCCTATACCTTTTGTCTGGAGGAACCAGGGAAAAAGATCAACATAAGATCCTTTAAAAACTTTGCTGTCACTTCATGGACTTTGTAAATACTCAGCAATCAAAAATGGCAGAAAATAGAATATTGTGTTCAGTCAGTCCATTTTGCTCGGGTACTGCAGGTGAGATCAAGTGAGATCTGCAGCCAGCCACATATGACCAACATGTGTTCTTAAAGCTGTGCCAAAAAAATTTAAAATAGAAATCCAAGCAAAGAAGACCTAAGTTACTGGGAAAGGGTCAATGGGTTAGGATTTTATTTCCTGTTGTATAGGAGAATGAAGTATACAAAATGATGAGGGGTATGGATAGGACAAATGCAAGCAGGCTTTTCTCTACTAATATTAGGTGAAACTAAAACTAGAGGTCATAGGTTAAAGGTGAAGGGTGAAATATCTAAGGGGAACCTGAGGGGGAACAACCTCACTGAGAAGGTAGTGAAAGTGTGGAACAATTTGCCAGTGGAGATGGAGGATGCTGGTTCGACTGCAGCATTTAAAAGAAATTTGCATAGGTACATGAATGGGAGTGATTTAGAGGGCTATGGTCCAGGTGTGGGTCGATGGAGCCAAGCAGAATAGCAGTTCAGTACCAACCGAATGGGCTGAAGGGCCTGTTTCTGTGCTGTAGTGTTCTGTGACTCTCAGACTCTAAAATGGAGACATGGATTAGCAATTCCATGTACTCTCAGGAAAAGGACTACAGTATAGACAAGCTGAAGGCCAAGTGAACTGGCATCCTCAAGATGAAGGGCACTACCAGGGGTTTTCAGCTGAACACTGAAAAAGGGACAGAAGAACATTACTGCTGCATGTGTAAAGTTTATTCAAGATCCATAACACTTGAGATACCATAGCCAATCTGACAATCTGAACAAGTCCAAAAATTAGAAGGATCTTTGTTATGTATAAAATACCAGCCAAGTCAGATTTTGACCATGGGCCACGTGGTGCGTCATGGAGACTTTGATGCAATGTAACAGCATCAAGTATTCATTATTACGTCCATATCATCCTCCTCCTTATAGGGCAGTGGAAAGACTGTATTAAAGGAAGCTTTAAAAAAAAACAAATGTTTCAAGATTACTCCCAACTATGAATCATGGACAGAATAAATTCTTGTTCAAGTATCATATGACTATAATCTGCTGCTGGTTTTCCTCCGACATTATTTTCTACGTACATAATGACTCTTGGTACATTGTAACATAGGGAGTAGGGAAACAGCAATAAAAAAAGAGAAAGACATGTCTCAAGATACAGAAAAGCAATTCTGAAAGAGTGGGAGTATCAGAGACATCCGTGAATAAGCACAAGAGCTAGAAACAGAGCCTCAGGGAAATAGTCCCAATCTATAGTCCAAAAGTTTACTTGTTGTTGGAAATCGTGCCAGAGGTATCCACAGAGAATAAGATGATCATAACGAGAGACGTACCTGCAGAGACTGATGTACACTGTATGAAGTTAAATCTATTCCCTGTTTCGACACAGAATGAGCAAGCGCTCGGCCATTGCAGAACTGCAGTACGTCAAGAAATTCCGAGTTCTTTGGATCCTGGAATGTGTACAACATTGGACAATGTTGATCCCACTGACAAATCCAGCTAAAGAATTTAATCTGAAATAATCTGTGTGTAACAGTTAAAAAGCTTTTTATGTAGATTTTCTTTTCGAAAAGAGAATGCAGTGTGCTGGATGTATATTTAGTTACCTAAATGTTATGTTATCAGAAAATATTATGATGTCATTACATGTCTTTTGTTTATATACACACTTGGTGGCTACTTTATAAGCGGCCACTGAATGTATGTTCATGGTCTTCTGCTGCTGTAGCCCGTCCACTTCAAAGTTCGACGTGTTGTGTGTTCAGAGATGCTCTTCTACACACCACTGTTGTAACATGTGGCTATTTTAGTTACTGTTGCTTTCTTGTTAGCTTGAAACAGGCTGGCTATTCTTCTTGACCTCTCTCATTAACAAGGCGTTTTCACCCACAGAATTGCTGTTCACTGGAGGTTTTTAAGTTATTCACACCATTTTCTGTGAACTCGAGTTAATGCTGTGCATTAAGCTCCTAGGAGTTGAGCAGTTTTGGAGATACTCAAACCACCCTATCTGGCACCAACAATCATTCCATCGTCAAAATCACTTACATCACATTTCCTCCCGATTATGATATTTGGTTTAAACAACAACTGAACTTCTTGACCATGTTTGCATGTTTTTATCCCTTGTGTTGCTGCCACATGATTTGGCTCATCAGATATGTGCATTAACAAGCAAGTGTTCAGAAAGTACCTAATAAAGTGGCCACTGAGTATGTATGTAGACATTAATATCCCTGCAGCAAAGCCTAGTCGTTTATAACATCTATAGGAAATAATGGTACAAGATAAATCTTTGCAGTCATGCAAGTGGTCAGGGGAATTTCTAGTTTGCAGCTATGTGGAAAAGTCCAGCAGTTAAACTGTTAATCACTTTGTGAGTGATTCATCAGTCTTTATATCACTCTTGCTTCCTGTTGGTAATGAACCTGGAAAAATAAAAAGCCCAGCTGTGGGTGGCATAGGAAAAAGTGAAAATAAAATTGTTTAAGTAACCTTTCCATTAATAAATGAGATTTGGCTTTCTATTTGGATTAGTTTCGAAAGAATGAATGTAGGACCTTTCCAATTCTTCTAAATCCCTTAGTAATTGTGTTTGGTTGCAACATGATCAGGAATGAAAAGTTCTGCTGTAATTGTTACAGGAAAATGCACAAATACCACTGAGCTCTATGTAAACATTGATATTCTGAAACAGAGCTTCCCAGTTTCCGGGCCTGCACATTTGGAGGAAGGTAACTGTTTTCACCTTCAGCATCAGGCTTTGGCAGGATATCACAGGCATGCCCAATTAGCAGGCTGGCGGGTTTCCATTCATCCAAATGAGTTAAAGTTCATTGCCTTTGGAGAGGGTCCAGAGGAGGTTCATGAGAACGATCCTGGGAATGGAAGGGTTAACGTGACGGCGGTCAGGTCTCTGGCACTGAGTCTGACTCTGTGATTCAGAAGAGAAGGAGGGAGAAGAGGCGAACTGGGGTGGTAGGGGATTTATTAGTTAGGGGTACAGAGAGGAGGTTCTGTGGACGAGAACGAGATACCTGAATGGTATGTTTCCTCCTGGGTGCTAGAGTAAGAGACATCTGGGATTGAGTCCTCAACATTCTTAAGTGGGAGGGTGAATATCCAGAGATCGCGGTCCATGTAGATACCTATAACTTAGGTAAGAAGAGTGACGAGGTTCTGCAAAGGAAGTTCAGGGAGCTGGGTACTGAGTTAAAGGCAGGACATCCAGGGTTGTGATCTCAGGATTACTATGTGTTGGTGAGGCCAGAAATATGAAGTTTATGCAATTTAACTTGTGTCGAAGGAGTTGGCGTAGGAGGGAGGGCATGAGATTTTGGATCTTTGGGGGTCTCTTCCCAGGAAGGTGAGACCTGCACAGAGGAGATGGTTTACACGTGAACTGGAACGGACTAATATCCTAGTGGGACGATTTGCTGGTGCTGAATGGTGGTGTTTAACCTAGAGTTGCAGGGGTGTGGGAACCAGCGCGCCAGAACAGTTAGTGGAGAGGTTATGGAGACAGATGTTGGTAAGACCTTAGACAAAGTCAGGAAGCAAAAGGTTGAGCATGGTGTGACTAGTGTCCTGAGCTGGGTATATTTCAATGCAAGAAGTATTGCAGGAAAGGCAGATGAGCTCAGGGCATGGATCAACACCTGGAATTATGACATTGTAGCCATTAGTGAGACTTGGTTGCAGGAAGGCCAGGACTGGCAGCTCAATATTGTTTTATATTTGACAGCGTGGGAGGGTTAAAGGAGGAAGGGTATCGTTACGAGTCAGGGAAAATGTCATGGCTGTGCTCAGTCAGAACAGACTGGATAACTCGTCCAGTGAAGCATTATGGGTGGATCTGAGAAATAAGAAAGGTATGACCACATTAATGGGGCTATATTACAAACCACCCAACAGTCCACAGGAATTAGAGGAACAAATTTGTGGAGAGATCACAGATTGTTGCAAGAACCATAGAGGTGTTATAGTAGGTGATTTTAACTTGCTACATATTGATTAGGACTTCCAAACTGTAAAAGGACTAGATGGGATAGAGTTTATCAAACATGTTCAGGAAAGTTTTCTTAATCAGTATGTAGAAGTCCCAATGAGAGAGAATGCAATACTTTATCTGCTATTAGAGAATGAGACACGGCAGGTGACAGAAGTTTGTGTAGGGGAACACTTTGCCATTAGTTTCGGAGTAAATATGCAAAAAGATTGGTCTGGTCCAGGGGTTGAGATTCTAAACCGGAGAAGCAACAATTTTGATGGTATCGGAAATGATCTGGCAAATGTGAATTGGGACAGGCTGTTTTCTGACAAAGGTGAACTTCTTAGGTGGAAGTTTTGAAAGTGCAAAGCTTGTATGTGCCTGTTGGAATAAAAGGTAAAGATAACAAGAGTAGGGAAGCTTGGTTTTCAAGAGATATTGAGACCCTTGTTAAGAAAAAAAAGGGAGGTACATTGCAGGAACAAATGAGGTGCTTATGGAGTATAACAAATGCAAGAGAACAGTTAAGAAAGAAATCAGGAAGGCTAAAAGAAGGCATGAAGTTTCTCCAGTAGACAAGGTGAAGAAGAATCCTAAGGGATTCTACAGATATATTAGGAACAAAAGGATTATAAAGGACAAAACTGGTCCTCTGGAAGATCAGAATGGTAATCCATTTATATGGAGCCAAAACAGATGAGGGAGATCTTAAATAAATTTTTGCATCTGTATTTACTCAGGAGATGGACACAGAGTCCATAGAAGTGAGGCAAAGTGAGGCATCAACTTCATGGACCTGTACAGATTATAGAGGAGGAGATGTTTGCTGTACTGAGGCAAATCTGGGTGATTAAATGCCTTGGGTTTAACAAGGTATTCCCCTAGACACTATGGGAGGCAAGTACAGAAATTGCCTGGGCCCTAGCGGAGATATTTAAATCATCCTTAGCAACAGGAGAGGTGCCAGAGGATTGGAAGATAGCCAGTGTTGTTCAGCTGTTTAAGAAAGGCTCTAAATATACACCAGGAAATTATAAGCTGGTGAGTCTGACATCAGTAGTGGGAAAATTATTGGAAGGTATGCTGAGGGACTAGATGTATAAGTATTTGGATAGACAGGACTGATTAAGGATTGTCAGCATTGCTTCATGCATGGTAGGTTATATCTAATCAATGTTATAGAGTTTTTCATGGAAGTTACCAGGTAAATGAGGTAAGGCAGTGGATGTTGTCTACATGGACTTTTGGAAGGAATTTGACAAGGTCCCACATGGGAGGTTGATCTAAAAGGTTCAGTCGTTTGGCACTCAAGATGAAGTAGTAAATTGGATTAGACATTGGCCTTGTGGCGGGAGCCAGAGAGTGATAGTAGATGGCTGCCTTGCTGACTGGAGGCCTGTGACTAGTGGAGTGCCGCAGGGATCGGTGCTGGATCTGTTATTGTTTGTTGTCTGTATCGATGATCTGGATGATAATATGGTTAACTGGATCAGCAAATTTGTGGATGACACCAAGATTGGGGTGTAGTGGGCAGTGAGGAGGGCTATCATAGCTTACAGAGGAATCTGGATCAGTTGGAGAAATGGCAGATGGAACTTAATGCAGAGAAGTGTGAGGTGTTGCACTTTGGTAGGATCAATCAGGAGAGGTCTTACACGGTGAATGGTAGGGCACTGAAGAGTGTGGTAGAACAAAGGGATCTGGAAAATCAGGTCCATAATTCATTGAAAGTGGCGTCACAGGTAGATAGGGTTGTAAAGAAAGCTTTTGTAGCATTGGCCTTCATTAATCAAAGTATTGAGTACAGGAGATGGGATGTTATGTTGAAGATGTATGGGACATTGGTGAGGCCTAATTTGGAGTATCATGTGCATTTTTGGTCACCTGTGTACAGGGAAGATGTAAATAAGGTTGAAAGAGTGCAGAGAAAATTTATAAATTTGAATAGATTAGGACTTTATTCCTTGGAACATAGAAGACACAGGAGATTTGATAGAGGTATACAAAATTATGAGGGGTCTAGATAAGGTAAATGCAAGCAAGTTTTTTCCACTGCAGTTGGGTGGGACTACAACTAGAGATTATGGGTTAAGGGTGAAAGGTGAAAAGTTTAAGGGGAACATGAGGGAATACCTCTTTACTCAGAGGGTCATGAAAGTGTGGAATGAGCTGCTAGCACAAGTGGTCCACGTGAGCTTGATTTTAGCATTTAAGACTATAAGGCCATAAGACCATAAGATATTGGAGTAGAATTAGGCCATTTGGCCCATCAAGTGTGATCTACCATTTCATCATGACTGATCCAATTTTCCTCTCAGCCCCAATTTCCTGCCTTCTCCCCATATCCCTTCATACCTGACCAATTAAGAATCTATCAACCTATGTCTGAAATTTACATAAAGACTTGGCCGTCACAGCTGCCTGTGGCAATAAATTCCACAGATTCATCATTTTCTGGCTAAAAAAATTTCTCCTAATCTCTGTTCTAAAATGACACCCCTCTATTCTGAGGCTGTGTCCTCTGGTCTTGGACTCTCCCAACTTAGGAAACATCCTCTTCATATCTACTCTATCAAAGGCTATCACCATTTGATAGGTTTCAATGAGGTCACCTGTCATTCTTCTGAATTCCAGTGCATATAGGCCCAGAGCCATCAAACGCTCTTCATATGACAAGCTGTTCAAACCCGGAATTATTTTCTTGAACCTCCTTTGAACCTTCTCCAGTGTTAGGTCATAATTTTTAAGATAAGGGGCTCAAAATTGCTCATGCTCATAATACTCCAAGTGAGGCCACACCAGTGCTTTATAAAGTCTCAACATTACACCATTGTATTTATATTTTCTCCTCTTGAAATGAATGCTAATATCATATTTGCCTTCTTCACCACAGACTTGATCTGCAAATTAACCTTAAAAGAATCCTACACGAGGACTCTCAAGTCCCTTTGCATTTCAGTCTTTTGTCGTTTTCTCTCCAATTAGAAAATAGTCAACCCTTGAATTTCTTCTTCCAAAGTGCATGACCATATGCTTCCTGACACTGTATTCCATCTGCCACTTCGATGCCCATTCTCCTGATCTGTCTAAGTTCTCCTGTAGTCTCTCTACTTCCTCAACACTACCTGCCCCTCCTCCTATCTTCCTATCATCTGCAAACTTTTCAATAAAACCATCAATTCCATATCATCAAAATCATTAACAAATAATGCAAAAAGAATCAGTCCCAACACAGACCACTGTGGGACACCAGCAGCCAAGAAGAAAAGGCTCCTTTTAATCCCACTCATTGCTTCTTCAAGTGAAGTTTGAGTAGATACGTGGCTAGTAGGAGTATAGAGGGTTATGGTCCAGGTGTAGGTTGATGGGAGTAGGCAGTTTAAAAGGTTTCAGCATGGACTAGATGGGCTGAAGGGCCTGTTTCTGTGCTATGACTATGACTCTATGATGTATGAGGAGCACTTGATGGCTCTGGGCCTGTGCTTGCTGGAGATTAGAAGAATGAGGTGGGATCTTATTGAAACCTATTTAATACTGAAAGGCCCAGATTAAGTGGAAGTGAAGAGTATGTTTCTGATAGTGGGGGAGTCAAGTACCAGAGGGCACAGCCTCTGTTTAGAACAGATCTGAGGAGGAACTTCTTTATTCAGACGGAGGTGAATCTGTGGAATTCATTGCCATAGAGGCCAAGTCATTGTGTATACCTAAAGTGCAGGTTGATAGGTACTTGATTAGTAAGGGTGTCAAAGGCTACGGGAAGAAGGCAGGAGAATTGAGTGAGAGGGCTATTAGATCAGCCACGATGGAATGGCAAAGCAAACTAGATGGGCTGAATGGCCAAATTCTGCTTCTATGTCTTATGGTCTTATGACAGAAAGTTAAGAGCCCACAGGATCATTGTACATTTGAAACCCTGGGGAGAGCGAATGGCCCTTGAATGCAGTGCTGGGAGCTAAAATCTGTGCAACACCATCTCCCATTTATATGAAAAGTAACATGCCCTTTGACGTTTTTGAGGTGCATCTCAAGGGCATATTAGGGAAGGTGGCTGAAGACAAACAAAGTTTGCAGAATCAATGCGGTTATTTACCAGCACACGTGGCGGTTAGCGCAAACACTTTATAAGGCCAGTAATCACCAGTTGGGGTTCGATTTCTGTTACTGTCTCCATCATGACTGCATGGGTTTCTCCTGAGTGTTCCAGTTTCCTCCCACATTCCACATAAATCAGGGCATGCTACGTTGGTGCCAGAATGGTGGCGACTCTTGTGTGCTTCCCCCAGCATAATCCTTGCTGATTTGATTTGGTGCAACTTATGCATTTCACTGTATTGATGTACATTCCAGACTCAAGATTGCTTAAGGTCACTTCCAAGACACAAGTGTAAAGGGGGAACAAAATAATTGTTAATCCAGATCTGTTACTGCAGTAAAAAACGCAACAAGATAAGGAACACAAATTTTTAAAAAAACACAATATATATAAACATAAAAGATAGTTTTAAAAATATACATAGATTGATTTTATGTCCATAAAGTGATGCTAGACATGGGAGTGACTGACAGCAAGAGATAAAGTAGAATACATGTGACAAATAAAGCTAGTTTTTAAATCTTCCATCTACCTCTAAATCTGATCCTTTCCCACAAGAAGGTGCATTAAAATGCCACCATCTACAGGCTTTCCTCCAAGTGTCACATGGTCCTGATTTGGAAAGAGATTGCTATCCCTTCCTTGTGGATGAGTTTAAATTCTGGAACTCTGTTCAACAACCCTTTGAGAGCAGCTTCACCAGAAGGACTGCAGTGCTTCAAGAAGGTCTCTGATCATTACCTTCTCTTTAGAGGTGAGAAATAAACATTTATCCAGATTCCCTAAACCTGAAGATAAAATTCCCATGGAATGAAACTGACAATAGATTAGATTTTCTTTTTCTTTATTTTTAATTGTGCAACATCATACCTTAATAATTTAAATGAAGAAATGATTTACAATGGTAACACAACATTAACTTCCTACATCAAATGTGTAAGGGGGTATAGCTCAGTGGTAGAGCATTTGACTGCAGATCAAGAGGTCCCTGGTTCAAATCCTGGTGCCCCCTGTTGTTTTGGACAGTATGGCAGTGTACGCTATTACAGCACCAGTGACCCACGTTCAGTTCTGCCACTGCTTGTAAGGAGTTTGTACATTCTCCCTGTGACCATGTAAATTTTTTTCCAGCAGTGCAGTTTCCTCCCACATTCCAAAGATGTATGGTTTTATAGTTTAATAAGTCACATAGGTGTTATTGATGACACAGACTCTGTGGCCCTGAAGGACTGTTATTGTGTTGTATCTCTAAATCAAATCTAAATTGAATCAGGTTTTATAGTGTATACCAGTCAGAGGTGGGAGCAGGATACCTGGGTCCTCATTGATGGAGCTTTTTGACCGCTCCTCAGGTTTTTACTCTACCTCTGCCCTTGGGCTCTGTTGTTTCACTGACTTGAATCAGTCAGGTGTAGGTATGCTTTGCAATTTCTAAATGGAGGAGGAAGCCTGAGGCTCGAAGGAAGTAGCATTCTTGCCAATGATTGGCAGTTTTCCCTGTGACGAGATTGACACGCAAAGCACTTGTATTTGCTTGATCTTTGCCTGCTTTATTATGAATGCTACGGCAAAGCCCAGGCACCCTTCAACTTGTATGAAGGGAACAGCAAGCTTTTAATTTTTAATCATTCTCTGGAGAAATGCTTAGGATCATCCTATGGATACAGGAGACACAATCATACTTGAAACGGAAGAGCGAGGAAAAGTATATAAGGAGCATGGTGAGAGATGGACAATCATCACTGGCTTTTAGACATTCTCTTAGATTGGACTGTAGTTTATATTGCTCGCCTTCAGTTTTCCGTGTTTTCTTCCTTGCTGCTGATTGGTGCGTTGGGGTTCCGGGTGGGAAATGTGTTAGTTTTTGTGCAAGAGAAGGTTTTAGGATCTAATGCTCTTGTTGGTTTCTTTGTGTGGGCGATCTGTTGATTTTCGTGTGTGGGAGAGGAGGTTAGTAGATTGGTGCTGGTGTCCACTGTTCCTTTTTGCAGGGAGGGGTTGAGGGTTCAATGTTGCTGTCGCTGTTTTTTTTGCGAGGAATGGGGTTGGGGGTTTGGGGTTTTTGATGTTCTGGCTGCTGCCTTCAGGGAGGGAGGGGTTGGGGTTTGGTGTTTCATTGGCTGTTTTCCGTGTGGATGAGTTGTTAGTTTTTTAGTGCGAGGGAGTGGGGGTTTGGGGTTTGCGAGTTTTGTTCCTTTTTCCTTTTCATGGGGGAAGGAGGTTGACGTCTTTTCTCTCGATGACTCCCATGGTTTTTCTTTATTTCATGGTTATCTGGAAAAGATTATTATCAGAGTTGTATTGTACATGCATACTTTGACAATAAAATGAGTCTTTGAATGTTTGAACCTTTGGATGGTTCATCTAGCCAAACCACGCTGAACGCCTCTGCTCCTCTATCCCCTACACCCCACCAATATCACAACTTGGATCTACTTGTGTTCTGGCCATAGCTCATTTGGTTGTTCTTATCTCTTGAGTTGAGAGATACAGAAGAAACCCTTGGCTGGCAGCTCATCAGGGCACAGATGGTTCTGCACACCATCTGATATGGTGCCTTCCTAAGGAAAAATCAAATAGAGGCCCTGGGTGCTCTGTCAGGAGAACCTCAAAGGATTCTATTATTTTGAGATACAGGATGGTAACAGGCTCTTCCGGCCCAACAAGCCCACGCTGTCCAATTACACTCATGAGACCAACTAACCTGACCAGATCATCTGGAGGAAACCCATAGGGTCACGGGGAGAATGCGCGAGCTCTTTAGGGACAGCAGCGAAATTGAACCCAGATCGCAAGTGCTGTATTAATGTGCTGCCCAAGTTCAAGGTGCAACTTTGAGGAAGAGAAGGTGAATCAATCCCAATGTACTAGTCAAAACCTATCCATCACGAAGCTCAGTCGGAAGGGGTGATTGCTGTAACTAGGAGCTTGCTGTGTGCAAATCAGCTGCCAACTTCCTGCACTACAACAGTGTCTGCACTTTAAAGATTATGCTTCATTGTCTGAAGAAGTGCTTGGGAACATCCTGTGGATGCAGGAGACACGGACACACTTGAAGCTGAAGAGCGAGGAAAAATATCTAAGAGCGTGAGATGGACAATAAACACTAGCTTTGCCAGCAATCCCTGAATGAATGGAATAACAGCATGCATCACGCACAGACATTCACACAATCACAAGCACACAGATGAACACACATACAAACTAAGTGTGCGGTCGCAAGCATATGTCCGCAATTAATTTATGGCTGTGTTAGTACAAGTTCATGAAAGCCAATATAGAATAATTAAAAATTAATCCTGTTTCTTTGTTCCTATTTATAGAATGCTCTTTATTGCACTTTATTGAACTGAAGAGTTTCAGGTGGCCGTTTGAACTTGTAAAGTGAGAAATTAAACCAAGGCCTCATCTGCACTCTCAGGTGGACTACGAACGATTCTGGCACCATTTCAAAGAAGAGCAGGTGAGTAGCGTTTTGCAACTTTCCGCATTTTCCGGATTTCACTTGCGATGGGTGTCAGCTGCCAGGATCCACTTGTCAACATGAACTTTATTTCCCCCAGTGGAAATTGGCGCAGTGACCGGCTTACATACACAAAGTTGCTCTGCTTGGAAATGGCCCTGAGCCATGTTTTATTTTCAGTTGACTTCAAATGGATTGGTGATTAATCGCTTGATATTCATTATGAAGTTGTGATTATCTGTTTAACTCATTATCAGTTTAAAACCGTTGTTGCATTTCATACTTCATTGGGCGGCAAATCGTGGAATTCATTGCCACAGGTGTCTGTGGAGACCACGTCACCGGTATATTTAAAGCGGAGGATGGCAGCTTCTTTATTAGTAAGGGCATCAAAGATTATGGAAAGAAGGCAGGAGAATGGGCTTGAGAGGGATAGAATATCAGCCATAATGAAATTGCAGAGCACTCAATGGGCTGAATGGCCTAATTAGGCTCCTATGTCTTATGGTCTCAAATTGAATCAATGGTTATTGAACTGTATAAAATACATAATGTCTTATTCCTGTAATTTGTTTTGAGGACCATGCATTCTAATACCAGAGGGTGTGCATTGAAGGTGAGAGGGGGCAGGTTCAAAGGGGATGTGAGGGGTAAGTTATTTACCCAGAGTGATGGATGCCTGGAATGCACTGCCTGGTATGGTGGTAGAGGCAAATACATTAAAGGCTTTTAAGAGACATTTAGATAGGCACATGAATGTGAGGAAAATGGAGGAATATGGACGTTGTGTAGATAGGAGGGATTGGTGTTTGGGTGTTTTAAATTTTCCTTTTAGCTAGTTTGACACAACACTGTGGGCTGAAGGGCCTGTTCCTGTTCTGTGATCTATGATATTAAAACATAGAACATTGAACACTACATTACAGTACAATCCCTTCAGCCCGCAAGTTGTGTTGACGTTTTGGTTTCCTCTAAGATCAATCTAAGCCTTCTGTCCTACATAGCCTTCTATTTTTCAATCATCCACGTGCCTATTCCTAAAATACCTCTAACATATCCGCCTTTACCATCACTGCCTTGGAAATTCCTGTTGAACTTTCCCAAGGTGAGTTGGGAAGTGAACGATAACTTTAGTTAATAACGATAAGTTTATCTTTGAAACTTTACCCCTGTTAATGCCTCCTACAGAAGCTGTCTGAAATGCCAGGTAGGAGTAGCAATCTCTATTTTTATTTACCTAAGTGCAACATCCTCTGTAGAATTGAGGGGGGCGAAGATGTTTTGGTTGAACAAGAAATGGTGCCATCAGAAAGGCAGCACTCAAAGCAATTGATCTTTAACCTTTCGTATTACTCAGACGTTAAAATAGATCTGTACATTGGGAAATCAGCTGGACCACAGTGTAAAATGCAAACCCATTCTCTGTGTGACTCATACTCGCACATTCATAACATGAGAGGATAATAGAGTTTCAGATTTCTTAAGCAGAGGACTGGTTCCTAACATGGTGCCCTTTCCGATCTGGTTCCCATGTGTTCTGCCTCATTCAGAACTGTGTATTGTGCTACAACTGGCCCCTTAGCAAGTTTATTTTTGATTGTGTACTTTATGATGTGGTTTTTGAACATTACTCACAAGTTAGGATACTTTTAAAACTTTAACAAAGTGTATAAATCCTGTTGTTTAATCCATTAAAAGTAAAGAATGCCGGAAATATTCATAGTTCAAAGTAAATTTACTGTCGATGTATGAAGTGTCAGTGGCCACTTTATTAGGTACACCTGTACATCTGCTTGATAATGCAAATATTTAATCAGCCATTCAACCTGTTTTATTTAACTATCGAGATACAGTGCAGAATAGTCCCTTACAGGCCTTTGAGCTCTACCACCCAGCAAACCCCCTGATTTAATCCTAGCCTCGTCACAGGACAATTTACACTGACCAATTAACCTACCAACCGGTACATATTTGGACTGTAGGAGGAAACCAGAGCACCTGGAGGAAACCCACACTGCGATGGGGAGAATGACCAGACTCCTTAAAGGCAGCTGTAGGAATTGAACCCAGGTCACTGGTACTATAAAGCACTGTGCTAACCACTACGCTTCCATGCCATGCACCCCACCACCCAATAAAAAGCATAAAAGCCTGCTGACATGGTCAAGAGGTTCAGTTGTTATTCAGACCAAATATCAGAATGGGGAAGAAGTGTGATCTAAGTGACTTTGACTGTGGAATGATTATTGGTGCCAGGTGGGGTGATTTGAATATCTCAGAAATTGTTGACCTCCTGGGATTTTCACACACCATATTCTCTAGAATTTACAGAGAATGGTGTGATAAACAAAAACATCCAGTGAGTATACGAATATGCCTTGTTAATGAGAGAGGTCAGAGGAGAATAGCCAGACTGGTTCAAGCTGACAGGAAGGTGACAGTAACTCAAATAACCACATGTTACAACAGTGATGCGCAGAAGGGCATCTTTGAATGCACAACATGTCGAACCTTAAAGAGGATGAGGTACAGCAGCAGAAGATCACAAACTTACACTCAGTGGCCACTTTATTAGGTACGGGAGGTATCTAATAAAGTGGCTACTGATCACATGTCACCATATACTACTCTGAAATTCATTTTCTTGCAGGTATTGACAGTAGAACAAAGCAATACAATAGATTCAAAGAAAAACTACAGACAAGGACTGAGAAGCAACCAATATGCCAAAGAAGACAAACTGTAAATACAAGAAAAACAGCATCTGTTGAGACAGAAACAGAGTGAACTTTTTTTTTGCATAACTATGACCTTTTTCCTTTTCAAGGTTCCTTTGAAGACCCTGACCTGGAGTTACACTCTGACTTTGGTTCTTTGCGGGAGAGGGACCTCACAACCTGTTGCTACTTGATATCCCAAGGATGCGGCCTGGACGATGAGCGTGCCTTTAGGGTGCTGGATTTCTGTGGCTCTGGAGATGTGATGATTCTAGGCTGGTGCCCCTGAGTGAATCATCGCGGGAGAACACGGGATATCGGGAGCAGTGGGTTAGCTGCTCTGGGTTGTGTGTCCGAAGAGCTGCGCCTTTCTGGGGCAGAGCTCGGAAAAAGCGACGCGACTGACATTTAACATCGTAAATCAATGAGTTGTTCATTATTTCTCCCCTCTAGCTGTGAAACGGGGACATCTCCTTTTTCCCTCATTAGGGAGAGAGGGAGAGAGCCTGTGGTATGTTGAATTACCGAGTGAACAAGTAGTTTTTGGGGTTCTACAGGTCTGTGTCTTTATTGATGCTTGCTGCATGCTTGAATGCCCGGTGGAGGGTGCTGATCTGTTTGCTGGTGGGGGTGGGGGGGACTCATTGCCTTGCTGTTGCTTGTGCATGGGAAGGGAGAGCTGAGGGGGGCTTTGGTATTCTAATGTTTAAGTGTCATTCATTCTTTGGAGCACTCCTCTGTTTTTGTGGATGTTTGCGAAGAAAAAGAATTTCAGGATGTATATTGTATACAATTCTTTGACATAAATGTACCTATTGAACCTTTCATCAGAACAGAGTTATAGAGTTAACTCCTTGTGGAATTTGTTGCCACGTGCAACTGTGGAGGTCAGGTTGTTGGGTGTATTTAAGGCAGAGTTCTGTGTGTTTTTTGTTTACTTTTTTTATTGTTTGCAGGATTTGTTCTTTTTTTCGCACATTGGGTGTTTGACGATCTTTGTTGTGTGTGTGTGTGTGTGTGTCTTTAATGGGTTCTATTATGTTTCTTGGTTTTGAGGCTGCTTGCAAGAAGACGAATCCCAGGTTTGCATATAATATACAAACTTTGAGAATGAATATACTTTGAACTTTGAGCTTTTGAATTTTGAAGAAAGCTCACCAGCACCTTTTCTTCTGTGAAAGGCCAAGGAAATTGGACATGTCCCTGATGACCCTCACCAATTTTTCAAAATGGACCATAGGGAAAGCATCCTGTCTAGATGCATCACAGCATGGTATGGGAACTGATCTGCTCAGGACTGCAAGAAATTGCAGAGTTGTGAATACTGCCCAGTCTATTACAAAAACCAGCCTCTCCTCTGTCTACACTTCCCACCGCCTTGGTAAAGCAGCCAACATAATCAAGAACCCCTCCCACCCTGTTCATTCTCTCTCCTCTCTCCTCCAATTAGGCAGAAGATAGCAAAGTTTGAGAGCATACAGTATGCCACAAGGCAGAAGATGGCTTCTATCCTGCTATGATAAGACTCCATAAAAATCTAGTCAGGTCTATAAAACATTGGTTAAGTTCTGTATAACTCTGGTTGAACCACACGGAGTATTGTATTCAGTTCTGGTCATATTGCAGGAAGGATGTGGAAGCTTTAGAGAGGGTGCAGGAGATTAACCAGAATCCGAGGTACATATACTGAGATACAGTGGAAGATTTTGTTTACATGCCATTCAGAGAAGATCATTCCACACATATATACATTGAGGAAGTACAAAAGGAAAAGAAAAAAAAAACAGAGAGCAGAAACTTCCCCTTGCCTCGTCTTCCATTCCCCTCATTGGCCTTTTATGTCTTCTCACCTGTCTATCATTTTGGGTCCCCTCCTCCTTCCCTTTCTCCAATGTCCACTCTCCTCTCCTATCAAATTCCTTCTTCTCCAGACCTTCACCTTTCCCACTGATCATCATAGAGGCATCAGAAGTGGAGAGAGTGAGCAGCTTCAGGTTTTTGGGTGTCAAGATCTCTGAGGATCTAACCTGGTCCCAACCTATTGATGTACTTATAAAGAAGGCAAGACAGCGGCTATACTTTATTAGAAGTTTGAAGAGATTTGGCATGTCAACAAATACACTCAAAAACTTCTATAGTTGTACCATGGAGAGCATTCTGACAGGCTGCATCACTGTCTGGTATGGGGGGGCTACTGTACAGGACCAAAAGAAGCTGCAGAAGGTTGTAAATCTAGTCAGCTCCATCTTGGGTACTAGCGTACAAAGTACCCAGGACATTTTTAGGGAGCGGTGTCTCAGAAAGGCAGCGACCATTACTACGGACCTCCAGCACCCAGGGCATGCCTTTTTCTCACTGTTACCATCAGGTAGGAGGTACAGAAGTCTGAAGGCACACACTCAGCGATTCAGAAACGTCTTCTTCCCCGCTGCTATCCGATTCCTAAATGGACATTGAAGCTTTGGACACTATCTCACTTTTTTAAAATATACAGTATTTCTGTTTTTGCACACTTTTTAAAATCTATTCAATATATGTAATTATTGTTATTATTTTTCTTTCTCTCTGTTAGATTATGTATTGCATTGAACTGCTGCTGCTAAGTTAATACATTTCACGTCACATGCCAGTGATAATTTGTAATAATATGCCGTGATTTTTATATGTGACCTGGATGAGGAAGTGGGGGGATGGGTTAGTAAATTTGCTGATGACACAAAGGTTGGGGGTGTTGTGGATAGTGTTGAGGACTGTCAGAGGTTACAGCGGGACATTGACAGGATGCAAAACTGGGCTGAGAACTGGCAGATGGAGTTCAACCCAGATAAGTGTGAGGTGGTTCATTTTGGTAGGTCAAATGTGATGGCAGAATATAGTATTAGTGGTAAGACTCCTGGCAGTGTGGAGGATCAGAGGGAACTTGGGGACTGAGTCCATAGGACGCTCAAAGCAGCTACGCAGGTTGACTCTGTGGTTAAGAAGGCATACGGTGCATTAGCCTTCATCAATCGTGGGATTGAGTTTAAGAGCCCAGAAGTAATGTTGCAGCTTTATAGGACCCTGGTCAGACCCTTCTTGGAGTACTACGCTCATTTCTAGTCTCCTCACTACAGGAAGGATGTGGAAGTCATAGAAAGGGTGCAGGGGAGATTTACAAGAATGTTGCCTGCATTGGGGAGAATGCTTTATGAGAAAAGGTTGAGTGAACTCGACCTTTTCTCCTTGGAGCGACGGAGGATGAGAGAGGTGCACAAGATGATGAGAGGAATTGATAGTGTGGATATTCAGAGGCTTTTCCCCAGGGCTGAAATGGCTAGCATGAGAGAGCACAGTTTTAAGGTACTTGGAAGTAGGTACAGAGGAGACGTCAGGGTTAAGTTTTTTACACAGAGCGTGGTGAGTGCGTGGAATGGGCTGCCGGCAACGGTGGTTGAGGCGGATATGATAGTGTATTTTAAGACACTCCTAGATAGGTACATGGAGCTTAGAAAAATAGAGGGCTATGGGTAACCCTAGGCAATTTCTAAGGTAAGGACATGTTCGGCACAGCTTGGTGGGCCGAAGGTCCTGTATTGTGCTGTAGGTTTTCTATCTGCTATATTCTATAATAAACCGGATTCTGATTCTGATTCAATCTGGCTTCACCCATCCCCTTCCAGCTAGCCTCCTTCTCCTCGCCCCCACTTTTTAATTCTGGTGTTTTCCCCCTTCCTTTCTGGTCCTGATGAAGGGTCTTGGCTTGAAACATTAGCTGTTTATGCATTTCCATAAATGCTGTTGACCTGCTGAGTTCCTCCAGCAACTTGTGTGTGTTGCTTCGGATTTCCAGCATCTGCAGAATTTCTCGTGTTTATAAAAGCAGAATATAGTGTTATAGTTAAAGAGAAATTACAGTTTAAGCAGAAAACTAAAAATGCAGGAGACATGATGAGTTAGACTGAAAGAAGTTTGTTCATTTTGAAACTAGTCCTTGCCACATTAACCATTTTTGAGAATCTCCTTTGATCTCAAGATATCACAAAGAGTTGACATGATGCAGGGAAAAGAAACTCCTCTCACTCACATGCTGGTGAAAGAAGTGCTCACTATTACAATGCACTCTGTGGAGCTAGGCCCAACACATAACGTATCAAAGCAAACAAACGAGTTACTATGAAAGTGTTGACCAGTGCAGGAAAATACAACATAATCATAAATCACCAGTATCCATTTACATGCTGCAGTGTTTAGTTCAGTCTACAAACCGAACTTTTTTAACATATCTTTTATAACTCTGGGCAGAAATTCATTTCCTTTTATGATAGATGGGTGTTATAGATATATGGTGGGTCCAGTGGGAAAATTCAAGTCTCAGGTTGGAGGAGAAACATCTCATATTCTGAGTGGGCAGCCTCCTACCTGATGGCATGAGCATCAGTTTCTCTAACTTAAGGTAATGTCTCCCCCATTCCCCTTCTCATTTCTTCCATTCCCCACTCTTACCCCTTCCCTTCTCCTCACCTGCCTATCACCTCTCTCTGGGGCCCCTCTTCTTTCCTTTTCTCCCATGATCCGCTCTGCTTTCCTATCAGATTCCTTCTTCTTCAGCCCTTTACCTTTTGCCCCCACCTGGCTTCACCTATTACCCTTTAACTGGTCCTCCTTCCCCTCCCCCACCTTCCCCTCCCCCACCTTCTTGTCTTGGCTTCTTCACCCTTCCTTTCCAGTCCTGATGAAGGCTCTTGGCCCAAAAAGTTGACTCGTTATTCCTGCCTGACCTGCTGAGTTCCTCCAGCATGTTTGTGTGTGTGTGTGTGTGTGTGTGTGTTTGTGTGTGTGTGTGTGTGTGTGTGTGTGTGTGTGTGTGTGTGTGTTACTACTTTGGTTAATTAGAACATACCAAGGTTCGAGTCCAGGGAAAATTCTTGTTTATGACTGAATGAATATTGCAATGGGTACAATCCTGTCCTGTCCAGTTTTTCTTTCGAACTGTTTGTTGATTTATAGCATATCGAGAGATGTCCAGGGAGGTAGAACCTTTGGTCAAGGGGTTTGTCATGTCCATTCTGGGGCAGCTCACTCACCTCTGGTCCCCAGTGGACACTCAGCTCTCATTTGTGGCTTTGAGCAGCTGTTTGCATGTGACAGCACCCAGATGCCAGTTCACTGTTTTGACAGGCGGGCTAAGCCAGCTGTGGGTAGCTGGTGGGCTTCATAACCCTGGTGAGAGAGGGACGTGCCTGTCCTCGGATGCGGAATCAGCTCCGGCAGAGTCGGGGGGTGGGGGTGGGGAATGAGATCAACCGTGAGATCCAACGTCCAGAAAGATGGTTCTGCAATGCATTATGGGGAGTGAAGTGTACCACAAGGCACAGAAGTCAAGGTCATCCACCGCAACAAAGGAATAACACAGTTGTCATGACTACTTGTAGCACTGGACCCAGACTTGCAAGAGTACAACTGCCCTAGTGCAGCAGCCTTTCCACCTTAAAAACTCTGCTGCACAGATTTCTTCATGCAGTCAAAAGAGTGAAAACTCCACTACCTGATCCAGGATAATTTCCATAGCCTTAAGTGGACGTCCATGTTGTTCACAGCTTGGAGTCCACAGCTACCTTACAATGCACAACAGAAGCAGTGTTCAAATCTAACTGTGATTGTTGGACACAATGGACAACCATTCAATCACTCAGGGGAAAGAACAGGAATTCTGCAGATGCTGGAAATTCAAGCAACGCACATCAAAGTTGCTGGTGAATGCAGCAGGCCAGGCAGCATCTCTAGGAAGAGGTGCAGTCGATGTTTCAGGCCGAGACCCTTCGTCAGGACTAACTGAAGGAAGAGTTAGTAACA
The DNA here is from genome assembly GCF_030028105.1 of Mobula birostris. NCBI lineage: Eukaryota > Metazoa > Chordata > Chondrichthyes > Myliobatiformes > Myliobatidae > Mobula > Mobula birostris. The sequence continues at coordinate 48,926,380 of NC_092393.1, read as the reverse complement.
GATTTGAAAGTGGGAGGGGGAGGGGGAGATCCAAAATGATTGGAGAATGCAGGAGGGGGAAGAGATGGAACCAAGAGCTGGACAGGTGATTGGCAAAAGGGATATGAGAGGATCATGGGACAGGAGGCCCAGGGAGAAAGACGGGGGTGGGAGGGGAACCAGAGGATGGTCAAGGGGTATAGTCAGAGGGACAGAGGGAGAAAAAGGAGAGTGAGAGAAAGAATGTGTGTATATAAATAAATAACGGATGGTGTACGAGGGGGAGGTGGGACATTAGCGGAAGTTAGAGAAGTCAATGTTCATGCCATCAGGTTGGAGGCTACCCAGATGAAATATAAGGTGTTGTTCCTCCAACCTGAGTGTGGCTTCATCTTTACAGTAGAGGAGGCCGTGGATAGACATGTCAGAATGGGAATGGGATGTGGAATTATACTGTGTCCGGTGCTCCTGATGTGGCCTTCTATATATTGGCGAGACCCGACGCAGACTGGGAGACCACTTTGCTGAACACCTACGCTCTGTCCGCCAGAGAAAGCAGGATCTTCCAATGGCCACACATTTTAATTCCACATCGCATTCCCATTCTGACATGTCTATCCATGGCCTCCTCTACTGTAAAGATGAAGCCACACTCAGGTTGGAGGAACAACACCTTATATTCCATCTAGGTAGCCTCCAACCTGATGGCATGAACATTGACTTCTCTAACTTCACTAATGCCCCACCTCCCCCTCGTACCCCATCTGTTATTTATTTTTATACACACATTCTTTCTCTCACTCTCCTTTTTCTCCCTCTGTCCCTCTGACTATACCCCTTGACCATCCTCTGGTTCCCGCGCCCCCCCCTTGTCTTTCTCCCTGGGCCTCCTGTCCCATGATCCTCTCATATCCCTTTTGCCCATCATCTGTCCAGCTCTTGGCTCCACCCCTCCCCCTCCTGTCTTCTCCTATCATTTTGGATCTCTCCCTCCCCCTCCCACTTTCAAATCTCTTACTAACTCTTCCTTCAGTTAGTCCTGACGAAGGGTCTCGGCCTGAAACGTCGACTGTACCTCTTCCTAGAGTTGCTGCCTGGCCTGCTACGTTCACCAGTAACTTTGATGTGTGTTACTCAGGGGAAAGGCTCGGTTTGAAGCTAAGTGCTGAGATTGTTTGAAAGGCTAAGGAAAGACACGTTTTGTGTCCATTCTCGGTGTTTTTGTTTAACTTCAATTCCCAGCTGCGAATGTCTGCTAGCCCAGTTTTGTCCTCTCATCTCACAGTGGATAAAACATGTGACTCACATGGTCTTGGTTAAAAACAAATTAACGCTATTTAAAAATAGTTTAATGGTTTACTAACGAATGTAATCACTAGGAATTTTTGTCTGATTAAAATGAAGGATGCCTGTGTTGCAAATGAAACGTTTTTTACCATTTTAGGCAGTTGCTGTCAGCATTAAGCACTACCACATAAGGTATAAAAGATGCCAGATGCGGGATTAAGGTTCTTCTCTTCTTCCAGTCCAGTCTGGTCAAGTCTCTCATGGTCTGCTACATTGACCCATGCAAACCAGCATGGCCTGATTGACAGTAACTATAATGGCACCAGATGGGTGGTCTGCCTAAGGTGGGTATGTGCACATCAGTGGGACAAAGGTCGAAAGAGGTCACTCTGAGCTAATAGCCATCCACAATAGCCTAACAGGAGGGGGAATTTGCAGCAACAGCTCACCTGATTTACTCAAAGTGGAGAGCCTCAGGGTGGCATGTTTAGCGTAACACTATTGATGAGGCTTCGTCGGTCAGGGTCGACCATGGGTCCTGGCTGTCTAGACACACAAGCCAGGGCTGTACAATATGCAGAGCAAGCTGTTGCCCATGTAGCAAGCTCCTCCTTTCCAAGCATCTGACAAACCCAAAGGAATGGCAGAGATTGATACTGTTTAGCACCAGGCAGTGTCGCAGGAGTTCCCAGTCAACGTAGGACTGCCTTTGGGACCTACCTAATCTCATTGAAACCTACCGAATGTTGAAAGGACTAGATAGAGTGGATGTGCAGAGTATGTTTCCTGTGGTGGGGGTATCCAGAACTAGAGGGCACAGCTTCAAAACTGAGGAGCGACCCCTTAGAACAGAGATGACCGTGGGTATATTTCAGGTGGAAGTCGATCATTTCCTGATTGGTCAGGGCATCAAAGGACATGGCGAGAAGGCAGGTGTGCGATCCGGGAGCAGCTGTGATGGAATGGTGGAGCAGACTCGATGGGCTGAATAGCCTAATTCTGTTCCCATGTCTCAAACAAGAGAAAATCTTCAGATGCTGGAAATCCGAGCCACACATACACAATGCTGGAGGAACTCAGCAAGCCAGGCAGCATCTGTGGGAAAAAAGCAGTTGACATTTTGGCCCAAAACGTCAACTGTACTTTTTTCCATAGATGCTGCCTGGCTTGCTGAGTTCCTTCAGCATTTTGTTCCTATGTCTTCTGGCCTTATCGTCTTATGGGACTCCAGCTCCAGACTTTCCCCACAGGGCTTATTCCCAAAGCCTTCCCCGTAAGTGGGTAGCTGCAAGGGAGCAGAGGTTTGAGATCAGAGTTTTCCTTCTCCTAGATGAGCTGCCAATCATGGCTGACAAATCCCATCTGCCCGAAACAACTGGTTTTAAGGTGCCACTAACCTGCCTTTGCCCCTTCTCCCGTTAGTAGAAACAATTCTGCCGGGCTTAGTAGCTAGGCCACACATGAAGGCCAGGAACTGGACTTGATTGTCAGAGGCTGTTTGAGGCGCATGCCATTCGGAGCATTTAATAGGTAGTGGGAGCTTGTCCCCATTACCATACCCGACTATATCAACTTTAAGGAACCAAGGTATGTATACAACATACAACCCTAGGATTCACCTTCTCCACAGACAGCCACAAAACAAAGAAAACCCTGGAACCTGTTCAAAAAGAAACATCACCCCATGTGCAAAAACAAAAATCGCACCAACAGCAACGAGAACGAATGATACTCCCTGCCCTACTCAGAATTCCATCATTTTCTGTTCTGGCTCTAGCAGGCTCTGTAGCCTACAGGTAACGAACAGTGAGCTGAACTGAATATGGACTCTTTCGATTATGTGTTTTTTTCATAGTCTGTGTTTTTGCTCGTTCTCTCTTGTTGCCGTTTGCGTGATTTGTTCCTTTGCGCACATGGGGGGGGGGTTGATATTCTTGTTGCCACTTGTGCAATTTGTTTTTTTTTGCCTGTGGCGGGGGTGAGGGGATTGTTGTTTTTTGTTGAATTGGCTCCATGGTTTTCCTTGATTCATGGCTGTGTATGGGAAGATGAATCCCAGGGTTGTGAACTGCATACATACTTTGAAGATAAATGTACTTTGAATCCTTTGAGATGTTAATTTAAAAAAGATATTTTAGTTATCTAAAAGGTGTTTAATTATAATTGATTATCATCATGAGGTACCAGAAAAGGTGATGTTGGGGCAAGGCCTTAGGTAGAATGCCTTTGGGCCCGGTGACCTTTGACCTGCACCTCCAGCCAGTCAGTCAGCCTGAGTTGGGTCTCCCAGCCACAGTCTCTTTTATTCTCCCCACTCCACCCCCCCCCCCAGCACCTTCATTACCACTCTGAACCCTCTGCTATTCCACTGAAACCGGAGGAATAGAGAGGCACTACAGAGTCTTCTGAAGTGCAACTAGTATGTTTGGATCACATGTCTTTTACTGTACACTCTGAGATACATGGAGATCTAGAATTGTCAAATGAGGCTGAGTAGTGTGGCTTTACATATCTTGCCCTGTCCTGCTGCCACAGAAACAGCTAATTTTATGAAACATGCCAGTGAGTAGGACAATGAGGAGTGTGGTAGCACAAAGAAATCTGGGAATTCAGGTCCATAATTTGTTGAAAGTGGTGTTACAGGTAGATGGGGTTGTTAGGCACATTGGCCTTCATAAGTCAAAGTACTGAGTACAGGAGATGGGATGTTATGTTGAAGTTGTATTTGACATTGGTGAGGCCTAATTTGTAGTATTGTGTACAGTTTTGGTTACCTACCAAAAGGAAGGATATAAATAAGAATACAGAGAAAAATTGCAAGGATGTTGCTGGGTCTGGAGGACCTTAGTTATAAGGAAGGGTTGAGGAGGTTAAGACTTTATTCCATGGAATGTAGAAGATTGAGAGGAGATTTGATAGAGGTATACAAAATTTTGAGGGGCATAGCTAGGGTAAATGCAAGCAGGCTTTTTCCACTGAGGTAGGGTGGGACTATGACCAGAGATCATGGGTTGAGGGTGAAAGGTGAACATGAGGGTCATGTGAGGGTGGAATGAGCTGCCAGCACAGGTAGTGCATGCAAGCTTGATTTCAGCGTTTAAGAGGAGCTTGGATAGACACATGGATGGATGGGGTATAGAGGGCTGATGGAGGGCTGTGGTCCCAGTGCAGGTTGATGGGAGAAGGCAGTTTAAATGGCTTGATATGGACATGGGCCAAAGGGCCTGTTTCTGCGCTGTGCTTCCCTACGACTCTCTGGCTCTATGATAATAAACCTGAATCTGGTTCTTATTCTGATGTGCGAATAATTGTTTCTGAACCAAAGTCAGGCAGCTACTGATCTGTGCTGGACTGTGAGGCCGAAGCCTTTCTGGAAAGGAACTCCAGCAGAGTTTTCCTATGCAGAATCAGGTTTAATATCACCAGCATATGGTGTGAAATTTGTTAACTTTACAGCAACAGTGCAATGCAATCCATAATAATAGAGAAAAAAACTGCGAATTACAATAAGTGTGTACATATACACTTATATGTACACTAAAATAGTTATATTAAGTAAGTAGTGCAAAAACAGAAATAAAAAAGGTAGTGACCCGGTGTTCATGAGTTCAATGTCCATTCAGAAATTGGATGGCAGAGCGGAAAAAGCTGTCCCTGAATTGTTGAGTGTGTGTCTTCAGGCTTCTGTACCTCCTGATGGTAACAATGAGAACAGGGCATGACCTGGGTGATGGGGGTCCTTAATGAAGGACGCCGCCTTTTCGAGGCATCGCTCCTTGAAGATGCCTGGAATACTATGGAGGCCAGTGCCCGTGATGGAGCTGACTAGGTTTACAACTATCTGCAGCTTACTTCCGTCCTGTACAGTAGCCCCCTCCCCCATTCCAGATGTTATGCAACCAGTTAGAAAGCTCTCCACAGCACATCTGTAGAAATTTGCGGGAGTTTTAGGTGACATACCAAATCTTCTCAAAACCCTAATGAAATATAGCTGCTGTTGTGTCTTCTGTGTAGCTGCATCAATATGTTGGGTCCAGGTTTGGTCCTTACCCAGGAACTTGAAACTGCTCACTCTATTTGAAAATCAACTGATTGACTGAACGAACTACACATTCTCGTAATATGTGTATGTTGTTAGCTCTGCCTTTAAGGTGCTTGTTGTCCCCTGATTAAGGTTACATCGAAGGAGATTAGCTTTATTTGTCACACATATATTAAAACAATGCTAACATATTTATTATGGATGCTGCCTGAGATCCTCCAACAATTTGTATGAGTTGCTTTGGATTTCCAGCTCTGCAGAACTTCTCCTGTTTGTAAGGAGTTTCTTCTTTTATGTTACTGCTAAGGCTAATAAAATGGCTTCTCTGTACTGTTACCTGCAGAGACAGTGGTTCCCTATAGCAGCTTGTTTTGGGTTATAGTTACTGATAATGAGAATTGTATTCATTTGCTAACCAATTGGGATAGATGTTATTCTTTTTTGTGTGTCTGTAAGCTATTGTTCTCGCGGGCTTTGGGGGAGAAGGCGACGATGTGGACAGAGAGTGGAGACGCGATGCTGTAAGCTGGGCGACGGGACGGACCCCGAGCGGGAGTACGAGGCCCAGGGTCTTCGGTGAGGAGAGGAGACGAGGGCAGACTTGTGTGGAGCTTCTGGTCGACCACCGTGGTTGGTCCCAGGCTGTGGGTCGAGGAGGTCGGAGAAGATCAAATGGTGGAAAGAAAACTCCGTTAATTGAGCTCCAACGGTTGTGCACGAAGTGGTTGAACTTTGATAAGTTTGGCGCCTTTTACCTTCCTTTTATATTGTGTCTCTATTACATAGTTCCAGTAAGATCTATAAAGTGTAATCATTTAATCGCATATGGGGTACTGTCTGTTATTTGACGTGGTGGGGTACATTACACAGCATCTACACAAACTCGATTACAGAGTTTGGTGGGGCTGAAGGCTGCTCCTCCAGTTGGAAGCGAGCTGAGCGAGCCTGAGGCCTACCAGGGGGCTACATGTTTATAACATCTTTATTTCTTTATTCAATGATACAAGATGCAGACATCCCACCTCTCCTGGAAGTTCCGGAAGTCTCCCGCATATTAATAGTGGCTCACTGATGCTCGCAAATTATATACAATATCCCGGAAATCAATTTTTTTGAGAGAGAGCGTGAGAGCGACCACGAGAGAGAGAGCGAGAGAGAGAGAGAGAGAGAGAGAGAGAGAGAGACAGAGCGCCATGGGAGAGTGTTCCAAAAAAAGAAAATATAAAACGTACGTCACCCCAGACTACACTAAAGTGTACCGCTGCCTAATAGGGGTCAAAAATAATGACAGTGTTGCTCGCTGCACTGTTTGCGACAGTGACTTTTCTATTGCACATGGTGGGTTAAGACTGTAAAAGACATGTTGAGGTGAGTTTAACAGGTGTCATTCGTTCATTAGCATAGCTAACAATATTTAAACTAGCTGGCTAGCTGCTAAGGAGCTACTCTATTGCAGGCATCCCACCTCTCCCGGAAGTTCTGGGAGTCTCCCGCAAATTGATGGTGCTACCTCCCTGAAATGAGTTTTTGCAGGGTGGGATGTCTGAAGGTGGTATTAGGCCCTTCTGTCCCAACAAGCCCTTGCCCCCCAATTACACCATGTGACCAATTTATCTACCAGCACCTATGTCTTTGGAACGTGGGAGAAAATGGAGCACCTGGAGGAAACTCATACTGTTGTCAGGTAACATAATTATAGACATAATTCACAACCACTGACAAATGAGTTGGGGGTTTTTGTTTTAAGAGGCTAGTCTGATGCGATGACACATTTATGTAAAAGGTTTTTAGCAGGCTTTTGTGTTAAGGCTTTGGAGTTCAATAAAATGTGTTATGGGTTTCATTAAGCATAAAACGCCTCACTTCGTGTTATTTGCAGAAATCTACATTGGTGACCCCAATGCTCTTGGCTGATTCTGGAGTTGTTGAACGTGTTGGCCAACGCAGTCGCTTTGAATCTGCCGGGGGTTTGGGAGCAAAATGCTGTCGTTTGGTTCATACAAGCTGAAGCCCAGATTGCTCCGTGAGAAATCTCCGCCGACAACAGCAAATTCTGCTGCGTGGTAGTGTTGCTCAGCAACACCACGGCTGCAAAAGTGGTGAGTCTTCCTGAACACTGATCACTGAAAACTCACTTTCTATAGAATTTGAGTCTGAGTCTGAGCACACCAAACAGTTGACCTCTGGCAATGGCAAGCCTTCAGCACTAATGGACCACATGCTGGTTCTCCTGGGAAATTGCTATCCTTGTTTTATTTTTAAAGAACTCTTCATGCAGTGTTACATGCCTCAAGAAGATCTGTGATTTTTTTTTGTGAGAATGATGTAATGGTCTTTTGGAGGTCACCTGATGTAATTTTCCCGCCAATGTGAAGTCACGTGATGACATGTGCGCCATGGGTATATAAGAGGAGACCCCAGATGACGCAGTTGGTGTTTAGTTTTTAGATTTCCAGCTAGAATGTACTGTGTCTCCGTTTCTGTTGCATATTTGTTTTTATGACGCAGTTTCATTTTTAAAACAGAGTGTTGCGTTCTGTTGCAAGGTACAATATTACTGAACGGGAAATTTTTGCTAGATGCGTTGATGTACCTTGTAGTAGCAGTAGAAGGGAGAGTGAAGACTTTATCCAAGTACAGGACCCGAGGGATTGAGAGGAGTCGGTTTCGTTCGGCAGTTTAACAAAGGATCGACCTTATTGAGTCTTTGTTGAAAGAGTAGCGACCTACATCGAAGATAACTCTTGCCAAAAGAGAAAAGAGTTTGCTCTCTCTAAAAGAAATTAAGGTCAGTTGTTTTAAACTGTTTTATTTCCTGCATCATGAATCCTTTGGACAGAACCAGCAGGAAAGTCGCGTCTATGAAGAAATCTTTCTCCAGAGAAGTCTCTCCCAATTGAACGTATAAATCTGTTGGACTTTCGAATTTACCATTTTAAGAACTATATCTGACTTTACTGCTTTAAGAACTGTTTTCGCATTTAACGCTTTAAGAACCAGTGCCGAGGGACGATTTGTTGAACGGCTGCATAGTGGTTAACTTCCGGTTAAGGTTTTCATTTTTTTAAATTGTTTATCCGTGTTTAATAAATGTTTGGTTGTTTTTATATAACCTGTCTCGATTGATATTCATTGTTGCCGGTTACGTAACAGCAGCAAGTGCCTGATGCGGTCTGCCACACCCTCGCTAATGCACCGGTGAAGGACTGCAGAGAGCTTGCTAAGTATGGCTGATGTTCTACACTCAGATGGGTAATGGTGCATCATTCCTCCTCCTTTCCCTACCTCAATAAGCCCAATCAGCATGGCCCCCAACAGAAGGAAGCCCACAGCTGCAAAACAGACGATGCTGGGCCTGTGCTTTTACTGCACCCGTTTTGGTTCGAACGCTAGGAGGTGCTGACCGCTTTGCAGCTTTGACAGTGCCAGTGCATCAGGATGTTAGAAGTCTGTGAACACTGTGGGTTCCAGCTGCCTGGGTGGTCTGCTGTACGTCAGAGACCCCCTTTCAGGGTGACACTTCTTATGTGAAACAGGTGCTCAAGTGGTTGCTGCCAGCATTGCCTACTGATGAGAAGGCAAAGAGCAACGAAACCTCACTGGAGGCCACCAACGGAAGCAGAATCCAGACTTATAGCACTCGATGGGTGATGCTCTGCTTCAGTGGGTGATGTTACACATAGGACTTCGTCCTGGCTAAGGTGGCTTGGTGCAGATGTTCTGTGTGTTCAAGGACTGTTAGACGATCTTAAGAAATGCTGGCTTGAGGATGTCAAGGGTTTTGGGTTGTTACCCTGTTCCACCAGTGAGTTCCCCACAACAACTCTGTCGAGTGTACACCACTGTATGCGAGCTTGACTGCTGGGCAAATTCCCAAACCCCACCAAGCCCACTTTCTCCACTACAGTCGCAAAACATGGGGTTGAGCACCACTTTTCCACAACTGGCCTGCCAGTTGATGCCCACATGCGTAGACTGGACCCAGGAAAGCTGGCAACCACGAAGGCTGAATTTGCCAACACAGAAAGACTTGGCATTGTTTACTGGTCAGATAGCCCCTAGGCTTCACCCCTCCATATGGTCTCAAAGTTCGATGGCGGTTGCCGCCCATGCGATGATTATCGACGCCTTAAAGAGGTCACCACTCCCTGATCGTTACCCGGTCCCGCACATTCACGGCTTTTCGGCACATTTAGCCATGAAGTTAATTTTTTCCGAAGACATTCTAGCTAGGGGCTATCATCAGGTGCCTAGAGGACATTCCCAAAATGGCTGTAATAACCCCATTTGGCCTTTTTGAATTTCCGCACATGCTGTTTGGACTGAGACTGCAGCACAGACTTTCCAACAGCAGATAGACCCTATTAAAAGACTCAGATTTTCACTTTTTTAATCTGGATGACATACTTGTCACCAGTGCATCCAAATTCAAACACTATTCTCATCTCATATCTCATATCCCCTTTGCCAATCACCTGTCCAGCTCTTGGCTCCATCCCTCCCCCTCCTGTCTTCTCCTATCATTTTGGATCTCCCCCTGCCCCTCCCACTTTCAAAACTCTTACTAGCTCTTCCTTCAGTTCATCCTGACGAAGGGTCTTGGCCGGAAACATCGACTGCACCTCTTCCTAGAGATGCTGCCTAGCCTGCTGCGTTCACCAGCAACTTTGATGTGTGTTGCTTGAACTTCCAGCATCTGCAGAATTCCTCGTGTTTACTATTCTCATCTCCGCACACTTTTGAAGCACTTAAGCCAACGCAGGTTGATTATTAACCCCGCTAAATGCCACTTTGGGTTGTCAACCGTTGACTTTCTCAGCCATTGCATCACTCCAGAAGATGCGAAACCCCTCCCATCAAAGGTAGCCACTATTATGGATTTCCCACTGCCCTGCACTACTAAGAAACTACTGGAGATTTTAGGCATGGTGAATTTCTATCACCATTTCATTCTGCGAGCTGCTGAACTTGTGCTTTCCCTGCATAGTGCGCTTAAAGGCAACACCCTGAATCAAGTGCTTGACTAGTCAGTGACTAGGGCATTTGACGATACCAAATGAGCTCTTTCTAATGAAACCCTACTGCTGTACCCTTTCCCCAATGCACCCATAGCCATTACAGCTAATGCCTCAGATTATGCTGTGGGTACCGTGCACGAACAGCTCATCGGAGGTGTGCGGCAGCCGCCTGCCTTCTTCACTTGGCAGTTCTGTGCCCCCCAAAAGGAAGTGCAGCACGTTTCACTGTGAGCTTGTCGGTCTCTATATGGCTGACAGCCATTCTTGTTCTCTTCTCGAGGGTCACCATTTCATAGCACTCATTGACCACAAACCCCTCGTGCACATGATGGCCAAAATATCAGACGCTTGGTCTGTACGACAGCAATGCCACCTGGCCTACATATCTGAGTTCACAACCAATATACAACGTACCGAGGAGAAAAATAATGCCGTGGCTAATTGCCTCTCACAGCCAGCCGACGAGACCATCGCATAGGGGTTGATTATGCCAGCCTGTCAGCCGACCAAACTACTGACCTACAGGTCCAGGTTTACCGAACAGCAGTCATGGGCCTGTGGTCGGCTGACATTAAGTTCAGGGAAGCTGGGGTTTCTCTCCTGTGCACTGTCTGAACTGGTCGCCTTCGCCACATTGTGCCTGCAAACTGGAGACGGACTGTTTCCAACTCCATGCGTGGCCTCTTGCCCCCAGGCTGGAAGGCCTCACAGAAACTGGTTGCACTAAAAAGAGATCTAGTGCTTTCTAGTGTATATGACGAATAAGTTCTTCTTGGGCTTCCAGTTGGGGATAGATACCAATTATAACCACTGTTTTGATGACAAACTCTGCCATATTCATCAGGGATGATGCCTGGGAATGTCTAGTCCATTGGTATTTGTACCCTTGTAGCCCATCCTTTTTGATCGGTTAGTCCTCATCCAAACAGGTTTTTGTTCTCCCACCTTGTTTACAATCAAATTCCAGTTCTTACTTAGAAGAAGACCTTTGCCTTTGTTAAAATCATTTTCCTCTAGTTTTATTTCAATGGCTTCTTTTACCAGGTGGTCCCTAAAACCATTGGCACAGCACAGCAGTTTTGTGCCGTTGAAGTCAATCCTATGGCCATTGCGAATGCAATGTTCTGCTACTGCCGATTTCTCTGGGTATCCCAAACGGATATGCCTCCTGTGCTCCCTGATGTATGCTGCACCCCATTCACAGTGGATCCTGTAAATGCCAGCCAACCTGAGTCCAGATCATTTTTGTCCCACATATCCTGTGATTAGAGCTTCCTTATGGGTTTGTGGATGATACTAATCTGGTATTTCTTCAGGATCTTGGCGATCCTTCTGGAAACTGTGGAAATATACAGAAGACAGGCAGTAGTGATGGAGTCCTCCTCATTGTTAGGTTTCATGGTTTTTCCATCAGCCCTTTTAAGGGCCCGATTGATTTCCTTCACCTTGTAGCCATTCTGTAGGAATGTTGTGAGTAATTATCTTGCTTCCTCTGGGAGACTCTCCTGGTGGTAAACACCACCACTCTGCCTGATGAAGATGGCAGAGTTTGTCATCGAAACATCGGAATTGTTAGCTGTATCTGGCTGGAAGCCTGAGTAGAGTTTATTGGTTACACTAAAGTTTGATTGGTATGGTCTCAGAAAGGACATGCGTGATTGGACTGCAGCCTGTGTGAGGGTCAGCGGGAAAAAAAAATTAATCGTCATGTTCAGGCACCATTGGCTCCTTCTGAGGTCCCTGAGAGACGGTTTGACCATGGCAATGTGGATTTTGTTGATCATTATCCCCCCTCCCGCAGTTTTGTGCACCTTCTTACCATAGGTGACCGTACCACCAGGCGGCCAGAGGTCATCCCTCTAGCATCGACGATGGCCACAGACATGGCTCTGGCATTGACCAGCACCTGGGCTGCACAGATTGCACCCCATCTCATATGTCCTCTGGGCTGTGATGGCCCAGAACCTTGGCGTTAGGTACATCACACCTCAGCGTATCACGTGCAGTCCAAAGGCCTAAGTGAGCGGTTTCACCGCTCCTTAAAGGCTGCTTTGAGGACTTTCCTGACTGATGAGTGTTGGCCTGGTCGGCTCCCATGGGTCCTGCTAGGGCTCAGAAATGCTCCAAAAGACAACCTCCAGTTATCTGCTGGTGCGTTGCTTTGCGGGCAGCTGTTACGAGTGCCAGGCAGTCTCATTCCTGACGCTATGACAGTCTGGTTGGCCTCTCAACAGTGTTCCACCTTCCTCAGGAAAGTCAATTCCTTTTCAACTATTCCTACCTCCCATCATGAGAGTGTACAGCACTCTTGGGTTCCTATTGACCTGCATTCTGCCTTGTTTGTTTTCATCCACCATGACTCACACCAACACCCCCTTAGGACCCTTTACGATGGCCTGTTCCGCATTTTGGAACGGGGAGAAAACGCCTTTATTATAGCGAAGAGGGGTAAACGTGAATGTATTTCCGTGGATCGCCTTTAAACCGGCCCATCAAGATTTGGAGCGTTCCGCTGCCGTGCCCCTACTGTTACAACCTGACCACGAGGGTGACGAGGCAGAGGCATCTGTGGTTCCTCCGCCCACGGAGCACAGGACCTGAGCGGGTCGGCTCGTCTGAGCTCCAGACAGGCTGACAATGCCGGTTTAGAGAATTCTGGGGGGTGGGTGTGGGGAGCCTGTGTAGGGTAACACAATTGGGAGAAACGTACATAACTCACAACCACCAATATCGACGCAAACATGAGGAAATCTGCAGATGCTGGAATTTCAAGCAACACATATAAAAATTGCTGGTGAACGCAGCAGGCCAGGCAGCATCTATAGGAAGAGGTACAGTCGACGTTTCAGGCCGAGATATCGAGTTGGGGTTTCGCTTTAAGAGGCTCGTCTGACGTGATGATGTATTTACGTAAAAGGTTTTTGGCATACTTTTGTGTTTAGGTTTTGGAGTTCAATAAATTGTGTTACGGGTTTCATTAACGATAAAATGCCTCACTTTGTTTTATTTACAAAAACCTACACTGTTTCGGGGAGAATATATAATCTCCTTACAGACAGTGGTGGGTATTGAACCTGGATTACTGACACTCTAATAGCGTTACGCTAACTGCTATGCAACCATGCCACTGACCACCTTCATTAAACCAGGATAATTGCAAACTGGCGAATAATACGATTTCCTTGTGCAGTTGCCTCTAAGGTGAAGTGCCGATAGATGTAAGATTAGAATTCAGATCAGTCTGGTGCTCAACCTTGCTGATTATTTATGAGCAGGTGTTTCTTCTTTGCTTTAGATCAGCCAGTGTTCGATGAGTCCTTTTTCCTGAGCTGTTGGAAGAATGATCCAATGTATTTCGAAGAGCAACAGCTGAATCCATAATTGACAATTGGACTTGTGGGTGAGCTGTGCTTTGTCTCTTGGCAGGTCCTGTGAGCATTGTCTGGTTGGGGAAGTAGTGGAGACTAAATTGGCTGAAGAGGATACCTGAATGTAGTTTGCTCTGGTTAGAGACTCAAGTGAGTGTGTGAAAGAGATACGGCTGATTAATTATTTCCTTTTGAACAATTGCAATGCCTCATCATTAGATTAGGTGTGGTTTCTGGTCAGTATTGACCATATATTAGTCACAAGTTAAACATATCTCATTGAAAATCCGGCTGCAGCTAATTATATTCGTGAGTGAAAAGTGAATAACATCACACCAGTGTTACACGATTTCATTCTTGTGTCTATTTTTATGATTTTATTTATAGAATGATAAGATGAAAAACGAGGCCTTCAGGTGTTCTGATTTTGTGATGAAAGGTCTTGGCCCAAAACATTGACTCTTTATTCCCCTCCATAGATGCTGCCCGACTTGCTGAGTTCCTCCAGTCTTTCGTGTGTGTGTTGCTCAATATTTCAAGCATCTGCAGAATATCTTGTACCAGATGATGGTCTTTACTCTTTCACTTCCTAACTTAATGAAAGTTCCTTGTAACTTTATTATCAAAGTACATATGTGTCACCATACACTATCCTGAGATTCATTTTCTTGCAGGTATTCATAATAGAATAAAGATATATAGTAGAATCAATGGAAAAACTACACACAACTAAAGACTCACAAACAAACACAAATGTGCAAAAGAAAACAAATACAAAAGATACAAATAATAATAATTAGATAAGTAAATAAATGATATTGAGAACATGACTTGTGGAGGGCTTGAAAGTGAGTCCATAGGTTGTGGAATCGGTTCAGTGTTGAGGTGAGTGAAGTTACCCGCACTGATCCAGGAGCCTGATAGTACAAGCGTAGTAACTGGTGGTGTGGGATCTAAGACTCTTGTACCTCCTTCCTTGTGGCAGTGCTTAGTGGTGGGAAGGGCTTTTCCTGTGATGGACTGGGCTGTATCCACCACTTTGCAGGCTTTTCCATTCTTGGGCATTGGTGTTTCCACACCAGGCCGTGATGCAACCAGTAAATGGCAAAGGCTTCAGTCCCAGGAAATATCAGTAATGTGGAGAGAGGGGGCTGTACAATGATCAGCTTGGTATGTGAAATCAAACCTTCCTGACAAGAAGAAAAGTTTGTGCTGGAAAATATTCTCTGATGATGAGTCTGGCACAAACTATTGTGTGGATCTAAATTCTCCTCAATGGCTCTGATGAAATCAAGGTACTGCTTACAATAACTAGAGCTGGAACAAGACTGTCATATTGAACAGAGATTAAAAGTGATTTGTTTTATTGAGCTGCAGCACTACCTTGCGGCTCTAGAACTCAACCTCCCAACTAATGGTGACAAACAAACCATATGCTTTGATTATTAAGCAAGCATACCTTAACTGGAGTACTGTGAGCAGTTTTGAGCACCTTATCTAGGAAAAGACATGATGATGTTGGAGAGAGTTCAGAGGAGGTTCACAAGAATGATCTCGGGAATGAAAGGCTTATCGTATGAGGAGTGATTGATGGCTTTGGGCCTGTACTTACTGGAATTTAGAAGAATGAAGTGGGATCTCATTGAAACCTATTGCATGTTGAAAGGTCTAGGCAGAGTGGATGTGGAGAGGATATTTCCTATGGTGGGAAGAGCCTAGGACCAGAGGGTGCAGCTTCAGGATAGAGGGATACCCATTTAGAATGGAGAGGAAGGGGAATTTATTTAGCCAGAGGGTGGTGAATCTGTAGAATTCATTGTCACAGGCGATAGTGGAGGCCGGGTCATTGGTTGTACTTAAGGCGGAGGTTGGTGGCTTCTTGATTACTCAGGGTGTGAAAGGTTGAGGGGAGAAGGCAGGAAAATGGAGTAGAGAAGGAAATGGAGCAGCCATGATGAAGTGGTGGAGCAGACTTGATGGGCCGAAAGGCCTAATTCTGCTCCCATGTTTAATGGTTTTATGCTTTCTTAACAACCTGATTAATTTGCATGTTAACTTTGAGGGATCTATGGACAAGTTCCCCCTGTTTCTTCCTCTGTTTAACACTGCTATGTATCAGTGTTATTATATTACCAGGTAAATTACATTGATAACAAATATTATTATCCAAATAAAAAACAAGAATTATTGTTACTGGAGGACACTGTCAAACACTTTGTATTTTGGTTCTCTGTCCTGCAGCTACTGCTCAACGCTGTGGAAGGATTTCACTGGAAGGACTGCAGTGGTTCAACGAGAAAGTTTGCAACGAGATGTGGAAAATTCACTTGGAGGAAGATAAATAAAAACAAATTAAGCAAAATATGTATTTTCTTGGAATGAATTTTGCTCAAGCCTGCAGCTTCAGTATGTCAGCTGAACCTTTCCCTGGCAAAAAGCCTGAAAACTAGATTTAAAATCAAAGCCTGAGAATTACTTTTTAAAAATATATTTCAAAAAGGGATTGGTTCCAGCAAAGTTTGGTTCCTACACATTCACTCATTTACTTTATTAAAAAAAATACAACTGTTAAACATAGCAGGGAGCTGTTTAAGTAAGCTTTCCTTGTAGTTGTGACCCTAATGCATTTGAAATGTTATTAAGGTGATTGTTAGCTGGAGTAATTTTGGATACTGAAGAGAGGTAGATCTGCCCAGAATTGGAAAAATCCATTTCCCACCAGTTGGGAGTTGGAAGTTGGATAGGATTTGCTCTTTGATTTAATTTCCACAGTCCAAGTTACCCTCTACATACTTAGTAGGATTGAAACAATTTCTACAGTTTCAAAATCATTTCTCGGAAGTGGATCCAATCAAACAGGGGTATGCTGGATCATTCATCATGACTAAAATTTTCCAACATGTGTGGAATTTAGACCCACTCAAAGAGATTTTGCAAACGACACCACCTGCAAGGCAGAGTAGAAAAAATATTTGTTCTCAAAAATATTGCTCTATGTTTGCAATATATTGTCCAGTGTAATTATTTTCCATTACTAACACAATAATAAATGAATGACCTTTACATACACTACAGACTACTGCATTTGATAATACTTTTGTTATTGCAGTCATTTTAGTAGATTACAAAATTGCTCTTACAAAGTAAACTTGATGAAAATTTACCATTTTTTCAGAAGTGCAGGATTCAGAGGTTGCTGTGCATCCTTGGACATGATTCATCAAAGTGTTTATAATCTTCTAATTGAGTGTAATATGTGCATCCCTGCGGGTTCCTGGTTTATAGTAAGACAACATGCAGAGTAACATACAGGAAGCACAAAACACTCTTGAAGATATGTCTGGTGGTTTTGAGATTGAGCACATGCACATGTTCACATACTGTATATCATAATGTCACTCCAATTTATGTAAGGCAAGATAAAGAGTTTAAACATAAAATAGGAAGCTCTTGCATTGCACTATACCAATGACGAAATTCTGGAAATATTCAAAGTACATTTATTAACAAAGTATGCATGCAGTGTGCAACCCTGAGATTTGTCTTCTCCACAGACAGTGATGAAAGGAAGAAAAGCATTGAACTGGTTGAAGAAAAATACATCAACCCCTCCCCCCATGCAAAAAAAAAAACAAATCGTGCAAACAGCAACGGAAAAGAGAGTGAAAAATATAGAATTTAAAACACAAATCAAAGAAGTCCAGGTATGTTCATTCCAGCTCAGTTTATTATCTGCAGGTCAGCCCGATTAAAATCACCCTAAATAGCAACAAGTAGCAGATCTGATAGAGGTGAGATTGGCTCTGCATTTTGCAACTCCCACATTGTTATATCTGTGCTCTCTCTAGTTGCTCCCATTCATTCATTGACCAGACAATCTAGCTTACACTCTGCAGGTCTACGAGCCCGTCCTCATTGGGGAATCAGAGGTGGAGAAGGTCAACAACTTTGAATTCTTCGGTGTTATCATTTCAGAGGACCTGTCCTGGGTGCAGCAGGTAAGTGACATTATGAAGGAAGCAGTGCAGCATCGCTACGTATTTAGAAGTTTTAAAAACTTTGGCATGACATCTAAAACTTTGACCAACTTCCATAGATGTTTAGTGGACAGTACTGTAAATTGTTTGGTGGCATCTTGGCCTGCTGTGGAAACACCAATACCCTTGAATGAAAAATCCGGCAAAAAGTAATGGGTACAGCCCAGTCCATCATGGGTGAAGCCCTCCCCACCATTGAGCACAGCTACAAGGAGTGCTGTCAGAGGAGAACATCATCCATCATGAGAGACCCACACCACCCAAGTCATGTGCTCATCTCAATGCTGCCATCAGGAAGAAGGTACAGGAGCCTCAGGACTCACACCAGCAGGTTCAGGAACAGTTATTACCCTACAACCATCAGGCTCCTGTAGCAAAGGGAATAATTTTTACTCAAACTTCCTTGCCTCATCACAGAACTGCTTCCATAATCAATGGGCTCATTTTCAAGGACTCTTCATCTCATGTTCTCTATGTTTATTGCTTATTTATTTATTATTATTATTTCTTTTTTTTGTACTTGCACAGCTTGTTGGCTTTTGCACGTTGGTTGTCTGCTCCATTGATGTAATCGTTCTATTATGTCTGCAAGATATAAATCTCCAGGTTGTATATGGTATACAGTATGTACTTTGATAATGACCTTACTTTGAACTTTACTCATATGCTTTTACCCTGTCGGAGACGCTGCCTTCCACCCTCCACTTCGCAGCTTAACAAGCTGCCTTTGCCTCCTTTCTGACTGAAATGTTGTCTTTGCTTCTGTTCCTACAGATGCTGCCTGGACAGCTGAGGATTTCCGGCATCTTGTTTCTCGTTAAGATTTCCAGTATAAAACCTGAAGATATAGGAGCAGAATTAAGCCGTTTGGCCCATCGGGTCTGCTCTGCTATTCCATCATTTCTGATGCATTTTCCTCTCAGCCCCCTTCTCCTGCCTTCTCCTTGTAACTTGTCATACCCCAACTAATCAAGAACCTATCAACCTCCACCTTATATACACCCAGTGACTGTGGTAAAGAATTCCACAGATTCACCATTGTCTGGCTAAAGAAATGCCTCCTCATCTCCGTTTTAAATGGATGTCATTCTATTCAGGGACTATGCCTTCTGGTCCTGTACCCTCCCACCACAGGAAACATCCTCTCCCCATCCACTCTATCAAGGCCTTACAACAGTTGCTAGGTTTCAATAAGATCCCCCTCATTCTTCTGTAATCCAGTGAGTAGAGGCCCAGAGCCAATAATTGGTCCTCATATGGTAAACCTTTCATTCCCAGAATCATTCTCGTGAACCAACTCTGAACCTTCTCCAATACCAGCATATACTTTCTTAGATAAAGGGTCCGAAACTGCTCACAATGCTCCGAATGAGGACTCACCAATGCCTTCTAAAGCCTCAGCATTATATCCTTGTTTTTATATTCTAGTTCCCTGAAATGAATACCAACATTGCATTTGCCTTCCTCATCACAAAATCAACCTGCAATTTAACCTTTAAAGAATGCTGGACAGGGTTTTCCAATTTCTTTTGCACTTTGGATTTTTGAATTTTATCTCCATTTAGATAATAGTCTATGCTTTTATTTCTTCTTCTAAAGTGCAAGACCATATGCTTCACAACACTATTGCATCAGCCGCTTCTTTGCCCATTCTCCTTATCGGTCTAAGTCCTTTGGTAGCCTCCCTGTTTCCTCAAAACTATTGCATCTCCGCCTATCTTTATATCATCCGCAAACCTGGCACAAAGCCATCAATTCCGTCATCCAAATCATTGACATATAACGTACAAAGAAGAAGTCCCAACACAGACCCCTATGGAACACTACTAGTTACCGGCAATCAGTCAGAAAAGGCTTCCTTTAGTTTCACTCTTTGCCTCCTGCCAATCAGCCAATGTTCTATCCATGCTAGTATCTTTTCTGTAAAACGATGGGCTCTTAACTTGTTAAGTGGCCTCATGTGCAGCATCTTGTCAAAGGCCTGCTGAAAATCCAAGGGCACAGCATCCATTGATTCTCCTTTGCCTATTCTGCCTGTTATTTCTTCAAGGAATTCCAACAGATTTGTCAGGCAAGATTTTCTCTTAATGAAACATGTTGACTTTGGCCTTTTATCATGTGCCTCCAAGTACCCAAAACTGCATGCTTAACACTTATATTTAACATCTTCCCAACCACTGAGGTCAGGCTAACTGTCCCATAATTTCCATTCTTTTACCTCTCTCCCTTCTTGGGGCTTCTATGGGAGGCAGGGTTTAAGGGTCGGCACAACATTGTGGGCCAAAGGGCCTGTACTGTGCTGTACTGTTCTATGTTCTGTGTTCTATGTTGATTTCTTTTCCTTAGTAAAGGCAACTTCACTCACGTCTGCCCCCTACAGTCTTGAACTTTTAGCATACTGCTAGTGTCCTCCACCATGAAGAAATTGCAAAATACTTATTAATTTCATCTGCCATTTCCTTGTCCTCCATTATTACCTCTCCAGTATCATTTTCCAACAGTCTGATATCTACTCTCACCTCACTTTTCCTCTTTTATATACCTGAAGAAACCTTTGGTATCCTTATTAATGTTATTGTCTAGCTTACCTTTGTGTTCCATTTATTCCCTCTTTATGATGTTTTTAGTTGCCTTCTGTTGGTTTTCAAGAACTTCCCAATCCTCCAACTTCCCACTAATTTGTGCTCTATTATATGCCCTCTCTTTGGCTTTTATGTTGGCTTTGACTTGCCTTGTCAGCCACGGTTCTGTCATCCTGCCTTTAGAATACTTCTTCATCTTTGGGATGTATCTATCCTGCGCCTTCTTATTGCTCCCAGAAATTCCAGTCATTGCTGCTCTGCTGCCATCCCTGCCAGCGTCCCCTTCCAGTCAACTTTGGTCAGCTCCTCTCTCATGCCTCTTTAATTCCCTTTACTCCACTGTAATACTGATACATCCAACTTTAGTTTCTCCCTCTCAAATTGAAGGGCAAATTCCATCATATTATGATCACTGGCCCCTAACGGATCCTTTACCTTAAAGCTCTCTAATCAATTCTGGTTCATTGCACAACACCCAGTCCAGAACAGCTGATCACCTAGTGGACTCAACCACGAGTAGTTCTAAAAAGCCACCTTGTAGGCATTCTCCAAGTTGCCCCCCTTGGGATCCAGCACCAACTTGATTTTCCCAATCTACCTGCATATTGAAATCTCCCATGACTATCGTAACATGGCCCTTTTGGTATGCCTTTCCTCTCTCTTGTTGTTAATCCGTGATTTTCATTTTGTAAGGTCAATACCTCAGCACAGGGTAAGTAAAGTTGGATGGACCTTCAGCAGAAGTGCTCAGAAATTGTCTCCTCCGCATACACCTGTTTAATTGGATCCACTTCTCTAGATATTGTTTTGGAGCTGTAGAGATTGTTTCAGTCCTCCTGAGCAGGTAGAGGATAACTTGGACAGTGGTAAGTAAATCAAAGACCAAGCCCTACATGGGGAGGTGACATTCCTACCTCTCAAAACACTCTAATTCAATCTTTCAGTGTGATGCTGGGCTTCCAGTTGTCTGTCACTTAAAATTCTCCCATTCCCAGCCCCACTCTGGTCCATATACAGTTTTGATGAAGCTAACAGCTTGAAAATCAATATCTCATCTTTTCACTTGGGTCGTAAGTTCACACAATATGAAAGCAGGCTCTTTGGCTCTTCTGTTCCAAAATGCAGATTGAGTGATCACTGCTATCAGTTCTGCTGTTTCCATTTTACCTCCTCTATTTCTTTTACTTGTCTGATTATAAGCGACTTTATCTTACACCTTCAAACGAGGTCCTTTTGCCTTTCTTCTTCTCTCTCCGGTTTACTTGATTCTTGTGTGAAGCCTGTGGCATTTCTAACTTCCTTCAATGCCCTTGGAAGGTCACCAATTGAAGAAAGGTTGGGTGAGGGATGGTTTCCTGTCCAAGGTCTTGTAGATTTCTGGACCCAGTGGAGGGTTGAATCTGGAGAAGTTAACTGTAGGTTGAAAAGCCACCTGTATTTAGTTGAGTTGCAAGCTCAGCCACCTTCATCACAAGCAAAACATACCCCACCATCAAAAGGTGGTGGCTCAAGAAGGTGGCATCCATTATTAAGGATACCCACTGCTTGGAACATGGCCTCTTCTCATTACTACCATCAGGGGAGGAGGTACGGGAGCCTGCAGTTCCACTCTCAATGCTTTCAAAACAGCTGTTCTCCTCACCCATCAGATTTCTGAATGGTCCATCAAAAGCCACCTCATTATTCAGCCTTTGCACTGTTTGTTTATATTTTGTAATTGATAGTAATTCTTTTTTATATCTTGCATTGTACTGCTGCCACAAAGACAGCAAATTTCCTGACCTATCTCATTGATAATAAACCCGATTATGATTCTGATTTCACTCCAAAGGCCAAGCCTGTGGGTGAGAGATCTCCTTGGAATATTTCTGTGTTAGTTCCTCAATTAGACCTCAGGCAATAAGGCATTTCTCATTAAAATGGGGGCTCATAAATGTTCCGACCTTACTCTAACTCGGTGGTGATATAAAGCTAAGAACACGACATGCAAATGAGGGCAAATGTCTTGACAGGGAAATTGGCCAAAAGGCATCATGGTGGCATAGTGGTTAGCATAACACCAATAGAGCAGCGATGACCCATGTTCGATTCTGCCACTGTCTGTAAGGAGTCTGTATGTTCTTTCCATGACTGTGTGTGTGTTTCCTCCTCGTGCTCTGGTTTCCTCTCACGTTCCCAAGACAGGTGGATTAGTGGGTTAATTGGCCACGTGGGTGTAATTCGGTGGTGTAGGCTCACTGGGCTGGAAATGCCTGCTACCCTGCTGTACCTCTAAAAAAATCTAAAAAACTCGTATCCTGACTCTGTGGGGGAGAGGCTTTGCTTGAAATAAATGTGCTGAGAAGTTACTTTTGCTAGGTTTGAAGAATTGTAAGCCTGGAACTCTAATCTCTTAGATCAATATGATTATTGGACTTGCTCTAGGAGATGACGGTGCAGAGCAGGGAGGAGCAGATCACAGAAAGCCGCACCTACTGCTCAAGGTATAAGAGCAGTTGATATGCTTCCTCGACAGAGACTCAGGATATTGCCTCAGGTGTGGCAGATATAGAGTACTCAGTAAAATTTCAGTCATGTGTCTGATGTCCACAGTTCACGGTTGGTGGACGGGTTGCCATCTCCCTGGCCTGTGGGTCCTGTATAGAGTTACGGAACCATGGAGTGATACGGCAGTAAGACCGAATCATTGCCCTCTCACTTCATCTCTCCCTATTTATGTGACCTCCCCTGGTCCTTGCAAGTCTCTGAGGTGTTTGTGGCCCACCAATTGCGTGTTCTTGCACAGCCCTATATTTTAATCACTTTGTCACTGGTAACTGGTCATTATCATTATCAGTGATAATAATCAGTTACCATAATCAGTGCTGTGGAATTTCCCCCTAAATCCTCATCTGGCTTCGCCAGGCTTTGTCTGATAAAGTTCCCCTTGAGATGAATGACTCGACTAGAAGAGTCACGGAACTGTAAATTGTTTCAGTTGCATCTACCTTCTAAGCTTTGGCCTGAATCCTCTAAACAATGTGCAGTTTTAGTCACCCCTTGCAGGACAGGGTGGCCAAAAGTCAGAAGCCTATTGTCTGTGAATCCAGGCCTGGGTCTGGAGATTGGAGACCTGGAAGCAGCCTGTCCTAGGAATGGAGGTCTGGAGGCAGCCTGTCCTGGCGTTGCTGGTCTGGAGATGACCTGCGCCAGGGTGTGGCAGCCTGGAAGCGACCTGCCCTCTGGGTGGAGGCCTGGAAGTAGCCTGTCCTGGGGTTCGAGCCTATTATGTTTTGTAATTCCAGAAACTAACTGAAAGAAAAATGCAGGATACTGGGGATGCATGCACTGAGTTTCCTTTTGTTTTAGTGAGTTGCGCACATATGATATGGTAGCGTAATGAAGCATGCCATTCACTTACTTCTTGCATATAACCTGCAATGAATTATGTAAACAAAAATGTGCTTAGTCAAACAATGTGTTTACAATATTACTCAGATATTACAGAAATATTGGGAGGGAGGAGAAGATGGCGGCACGATGCAGCGCGTGTGGCAGTTCCGAATGAATATCAATTATGTGTAACTAGGGGGCCGTGCACAATCCGGATTTGATGGAGACAGCCGTGAGAAGCACGGAGGAACATCTGGAGTAAATTCTGAAATGCCTGCTTCACTGCCGCTGCTACTGTGTGATCGAGAATCTCCGGAGACAAAGGCCCCAAATCCTCGGCTTTGCCTATCGCCTGTTGCCGGGGCCGGGGTTGAAGCGCTTGGCAGAGATGGTGTTCGGTGCTCGGTGTCGGAGAGCTGGTCGGAGGCTTGGAGTTTTCGGATGGACTCGGAGTCGGACTGCGGTGGGATGCTTCCAGTATGCTGCATCGGCAAGGTGGTGGCGCTGGAGGTTCACCGTCTGCGTGAGATGATGGGACTTTCAAGAGACTTTAAGATTTTTACCGTGCCATGGTCTGTTCTTATCAAATTACGGTATTGCTTTGTACTGTTGTAACTATATGTTATAATTATGTGGTTTTTAAGTGGGTTTGTCGTGTGTTTTTGTGATATCATTCTGGAAAAACATTGTATCATTTCTTAATGCATGCATTACTAAATGACAATAAAAGGGGACTGCGTGTCCTCATAATCATAAGACCATAAGACCATAAGACAAAGGAGCAGAAGTCGGCCATTCGGCCCATCGAGTCTGCTCCGCCAATTTATCATGAGCTGATCCATTCTCCTATTTAGTCCCACTCCCCCGCCTTCTCACCATAACCTTTGATGTCCTGGCTACTCAGATACCTATCAATCTCTGCCTTAAATACACCCAATGACTTGGCCTCCACTGCCACCCGTGGCAACAAATTCCAGAGATTCACCACCCTCTGACTAAAAAAATTTCTTCGCATTTCTGTTCTGAATGGGCGCCCTTCAATCCTTAAGTCATGCCTTCTCGTACTAGACTCCCCCATCATGGGAAACAACTTTGCCACATCTACTCTGTCCATGCCTTTCAACATTCGAAATGTTTCTATGAGGCCTCCCCTCATTCTTCTAAACTCCAAGGAATACAGTCCAAGAGCAGACAAACGATCCTCATATGTTAACCCTCTCATTCCCAGAATCATTCTAGTGAATCTTCTCTGTACCCTCTCCAACGTCAGCACATCCTTTCTTAAATAAGGAGACCAAAACTGCCCACAGTACTCCAAGTGAAGTCTCACCAGTGCCTCATAGAGCCTCAACATCACATCCCTGCTCCTATACTCTATTCCTCTAGAAATGAATGCCAACATTGCATTCATAATCATATTGAATACACAACATTCCTCTCTGCTTAGTTATAAACTCCAACTCAATATAGAATGAATCTCAACTCAAATATTGAAACACATCTTACTCTTGTCGGATAACGTCTTTCCTGATGGGGGAGTGGTGGGGTCACTCTGCTTGGCAGGTGAGACTTGTGGCTGTGAAATAATCTCGGGTTCTGGAACCATCTCCATGGTGATTGTAGGAGCTGACTCTGGGACTGCAGGAAGTGGTTCTGACAGTATATCCACCTTTCTTTTCTAACAATTGACTCTACTTTCCTTCGATGTGTCATCTCCTGTTCACATCAGAAACAATCTCCACAGTGTAAAAGAGTGGTCCAGTTCTGAGCTTAACCTTTCCAAGTTCCCAGTTTTGATCACTGCTGTAGTCCCTCGCTAGGACTGCTTGTCCTAGAGTGAAACATTGAACCTCCTCGTTTGAGGAGCCCTCAGCTGTTTGTCCTGCATGTTTCTTCTGAGGTTGGTTTTGAGGAGTTTGAAGCCTGAGTTCAAAGGTTGACCCAGGAACAACATAGCTGGTGAGCTGTTGGTTGTGGAGTGTGCTGCATTGTGATATGCAAGAAGGAAATTGCCGAGCTTCGTTGATTTAGTGTTGGTGTAGAGTGTTCTGCTGAAATTGCTCGTGATGCGTTCTTTAGACTCATGGCAAACTTTTCCACTGAGCCTTCTGGAGCCGGGTGGTATGGTACAGGTGTAATATACCTTATTCCATTCATTTTCAGGAACAACTGAAAGTATCCTGCAACAAACAGTGGTCCATTGTCACTGACTAAAGTGTTCTGGAACACCAGACCTTGAGAAGAGGCTTCCCAGCACTCAACAATGTGCAAGGCTGCAGTGAAGGCTATCTTTGAACACTACTAGCCACTTTATAGCTGCATCGACTAGTACCAATAAATTTATGTATGACAATGTGCTCGATCTGCTGATCTGTCCTAGGCCACCAGACAAAGCTTCGAGCCAACACTTTCATTTTAACCTAGTCTAGATGACCAGCATGTAGGTCCTCAGCTTGGATGTTACAACAACTCTCAATCCCCACATGAAGCAAACCACATCAAGGGCAAGTTCATCCAGGTGCTGGTAAAATGGGGAAACTGGAATTTCTGTTGCACATTCCAGCCATTTTCAGTGGCCATGTAAATGTAAGAAAGTATGGGGTCTTTACTGGCTTCCTTTTTGGATAATCTATGTCGTAATAGGAGACGTCTGATTTGCATTATGAGTGTCCTCTTTTGTAAATTTTTCAGGTATTTCCTTTTCCAAGGGTAAATAAGAAAGCATTTCCATGATTGTTTGTCTTCTTTTGTGGATGATCATATCAGTCAAGATGGCACTTGTGTACAATGCTCCTTTGGACAACATCTTCTGGATAGATCACAAAACCAAATATTTCACTTCTTTTATGTCTTTCACTTTTTTTTGTCTTGGATGTGATTCTGGAGCTGTTGGAGCCTGTGATTTACTGTTTGGAGATCACTTGGCTGTTCAGTTGCTCTGCAGTCTCCGAGAGGATACTGGGAGGCAGAGGCGGCGAGTGTTAAACTTATGGCAAGCAGGCTGTGCAAGCCGATGTTTGACTCCATTTTGCCGATTAAAGCTTCCGTTGTTTGCTGATCAAAGCGACAGGAGAGATTGAAACACCGAGGTAAATGTGGAGGGTGAATGCCGGCTGCCTGCCTTTTGATTGCTGGGGTCGCTCTGCGACCTGAGAGGGGAGAGCCTGCTGCTGTGCCCGGAGATTATTGCCCAGGTTTTCTGCATTTTGGATGTGGACTTGGACTGTAGACTTTTTCAGTCTTATGTTTTTCATATTCTGTGTTTTTCATTCGATTTGTCTCATTTTTTTTGTGCGGGGAGCAGGAATTTGGAGGTTGGTGTGCCTGTTCCATTTTTGTTTGATTTTGTGCAGGGAGCAGGGATTTGGGTGTTGATGATCCTGCTGCCTTTCTTTTCTTTCTTGGTTTCATGGCTACCCGGAGAAGAAGAATTTTAGAGTTGTACACTTTGGTAATAAATGAACCTTTGAACCTTTGAACCACTGAACCTTTGAACTTTCTTTCTGATGTAGACAGCCAATTCTGGTTTTTAATTATTTTTTAATATTATCACAGGGTACTTATTGGTTATGAACCTGTGAACTTTGTCCGTTTTCTGCCTTTTTTTAATTTGACTGTCTCCAATGCCATCCAAGGAAACACATGCTGCATTTTATTTTTAACATAATCATGTCTCTCCCTTTTCGAAGAAAAGATATGCTGTACTTCAACAGGTAAGGTAGTCATGTCTGGTTCACGTTAAAACGTCCTTGTCACCACTGTTAATGTTTTGTACCTCCAGAAACTAGGCAAAAACCATACACAGGAGTCTGGGGATGCATGTAAATAGTTTCTTTCTCCGTGAGGTGTGCACATATGACATTGTGGTGCAATGACATATGCCGTTCATGTACCTCTTACATGTAACCCCTAATGAATTATGTAATCGAACAAAGAATGCTTAATCAAGCAATTTTTTTCAATATTACTCAACTATTGCTGAAATATTGAAAATACCACAGAGGCTTTGAAGTAGCCTGTCCTTGGGTTGGACGCCTGGAAGTGGCCTGTCCTGGGGGTGGAGTCCTGGAAGTGGCCTGTCCTGAGGTTGGAAGCCTGGAAACAGCCTGTCCTGGGGTTTGAGGCCTAGAAGCGGCCTGTCCTGGGGGTGGAGTCCTGGAAGTGGCCTGTCCTGGGGTTGGAAGCCTGGAAACAGCCTGTCCTGGGGTTGGAAGCCTGGAAGCAGCCTGTCCTGGAGTTGGCCTGGAAGTGGCCTGTCCTGGGGGTGGAGTCCTGGAAGTGGCCTGTCCTGGGGTTGGAAGCCTGGAAACAGCCTGTCCTGGGGTTGGAAGCCTGGAAGCAGCCTGTCCTGGGGTTGGCCTGGAAGCGGCCTGTCCTGGGGTTGGCCTGGAAGTAGCCTGTACTGGGGTTGGAGGCCTGGAAGTGACCTGTCTTGGGGTTGGAGGCCTGACTGTGTGTGTGAGTGGATGTGTGGGAGGGAGAGAGCAAAGGTCATTGTTTTGCTGCTGTTGTTTTGTTTTGTTGCTGTTGTTATTGTTGCTTGTCTTATTCTGCTCAACGTTGTGGGCATGCTACGCTGGCGCTGGTTTCTGTGGCGACACTTGCAGGCTTCCCCCAGCACATCCTTAGGTCGAATTGGTTGTTAATGCAAATAATGCATTTCGCTGTAACTTCCAATATACATGAAAGAAATAAATGAATCTGGATGGATGTGGAAGCTTTGGAGCGGGTAAAGAAAAGGCTTATCAAGGTGGATTGTTAAAGGAGATGTGTGGGGTGAGTTTTTTGTTTGACAGAGTGATAGGTGTCTGAACAGGCTGCCGGGAGACTGGTAGGAGCAGGTACAGTAGTGGCAGTTTAGATAGACATATGAATATGCAGGGATCAAAATCAGGTTTAATATCACTTATGTGGTAAAACTCGTTGTTTTGCAGCAGCAGTGCCAGATGTAAGCAAAAAGCCATAAATTACAATATGAAATACATATAATTAAATTAAATTAAATAAGCAGTGTAAAAAGAGTGCAAAAAAAGTGAGGTAGTATACAAGGGTTCATTGTCCATTCAGAAATATGATGGTAGAGGGGAAAATTCTGTCCTAAACTGTTCAGCGTGTGTCTTCAGGCTCTTGCACCTCCTCCTTGATGGTAGCAAGGAGAGGAGGGCGTGTCTGGGTGATGGATGCCTCCTTTTTGAGGCATTGCCATTTGAAGGGAATGGAGGGATATATGGATCATGTGCAAGGAGAAGAGATTTAGCTTAATTCGGTATCATGTTTGACACAATGTGTTCCTGTAATGATTTATGTTCCCTGTATTCGCTTACTGATACAATTGGTGTTGCCGAAGAACAAGTATGGGTCGCAGAACTTCTAATTTTCAAGCAATTTAATAAATAACAGAAAATTATCGAAGCTGGACTTCTTTTCTTCAAGGGTGATTGCCAATAGTGATTGGGGAAAAAAAAGCAAATGCGACAGTTGTCAGAAACTAAAACCTTCCTGAGTTAATAACATAAACTGTGTGAATTGTGTGAACTGTGCCTATCCGTGCTGCTTACCAGCAATCCTAACATCCTTACAACAGCAGTGAACCCTCAGGGGCAGCTCAGAGCTGCGGTTAGTAGTCAGCATAGTGTTTGAAACGGCACTTGGAAGACAAAGCAAGCTGAGATCTCTTGCCAGACTGCTGTGTATTACTGACTGAGCATAGGTATCTTGACTGGCCAAGAGTGTCGGCACTGAAGATATATGGTTAAAAGAAATGCTGCTCATATACCTTTTCCCCTGCTCCCCGCTAATCTGAGCCAGCATGAGATGGTTGTTTAAAGCTGATAATAAAGTCAGCCATGGTAATTCTTACAGGCTGGGCCCTGGCAAGACATAATTGAACAATGGAAAGGCCAGCAAAATCCCAGCTAGCTCCCAATAAAGTCTTGCAATTGAGAAACACTCTATCCCCATCACCAAGGGAAACACTTAGATGGAGTGGATGACTTGATATCATATATTCAAAACTCAACAATACAAAAGGATTAATTCTGTGCCAATGCAAACTGGCAACAGTCAACCAGTGAACAAGTGTCCTGAATTTGATGGACATTGTATGGAATATATTTGGTGGACACTGAATAGAATACATTGTCAGGAGTAACAAAATAGCATCAACCTGACTTTGAATCGGCAAAAAAAAATTGTTGATCTTTGCTATTTTCAGTCATTTGGCTTCAAGCTATAATGTGGTTTAAAATATGAACTTTAAGCAATATTTCCCCAAAGGTTTTCTTCATAGTGGAAAAGAAATCTTGCGTTCTGGAACAAAGTGAACAAGCTGGCTTACAGAGCTCCCTCAGAAGGTAACAGGAAGTCTGCTCGTGAAAATTGCAACTGAGGGAGACTGTCAGCTGAAGGACAGTGCTCATCAGCTTGAGACAACAGTCCAATATACATTTATACCTCTCTGCAACTGTACTGAAAGTACCTAGGAGGGCAGGCAACATCTGCTAAAAGAAGATTAAAGAATTCATCTTGGATTTTTCCCAATGGATTGGACAAGCCCTGTAGAGCCATGAAGGTTTGGAAGTACAAGAGTGAATGTCAAGGGCTTTTTCAACCTGGCACTAAAGCACTGTATTATTTCCAGGTTTTCTAAACTCTTACCATAAGTGGCCATTGTAATGACACCAAGGGCTCTAATTTAACACGTGTTTCAATCGATACTCCAAGCATGCAGAGATTGGGAAGAGGGCACAGAAAATGGATTGAGTGCTGAGGCTGCAACTTTCTTTAGTGAGACTTCCAAGATTGCTACTGTAGGGGCTGCGAGAACCTGCTCTCTGCAGGAGGGAAAGAGATGACGTTGTTCTGACAAAGACAGAGGTTGACATGAACGGCAGCAGGAGAATAGTAATATGCAATGGCAAGGCAGGATTGGACTGAACATTGGCACATTTGCCTCTATGAATGGTGTCGCAACAACGATCTTGCACTCAACATCAGTAAGACCAAGGAACTGACAGTGGACTTCAGGAAGAGGAAGTCAAGGGAACACATACCAGTCCTCATTGAGGGATCATCAGCAAAAAGGGAGAGCAGTTTCAAGTTCCTGGGTGTTTCAAGTTCCTGAGCAGTTTCAAGTTCTCTGCAATTTTTCAAAACCTGTACCATCCATCACCTCACTTTAATGCTCCTCTCTCACTGTGAAGTGACGCCCTCTAACCATTATTCACCCACTGGCCTCTCCTTTCCCTCCGTGTCAAAGAGAACAGAGATTAAGGCCTCACAATTACCTCACAGAAGAATTGAATTTCGTTCAGCGCACTGCAGACTTGCATTGGTTTTTAATCTCAGTAAGAAGTGAAATATGATCCTGTGGGTGAGAGGCAGGTAGACCACTCTTATCCTGATAGCCTTAACTCAGCTTCAGATGTCCCACGGGAGATGTTCAAGAGGCATCCTAACCTGCACAACAGTTCTGGGACACTTGTTATGAGTATTGATTTCTCACTGTCATGTTTCCTGTACATACAGCAGAAATAGACGGCTCTGCCCATCAAGTTTGCTCACCATTCCATCATGGCTGATTTATTATTCCTGCCAACCCCATTTGCCTGCCTTCTCCATGTAACCTTTGATATTCTGACTAACCAAGAAACTATCAACCTCTGCTTCAAATGTACTCAATGACCTGGTCTCCACAGCCATCCATGGCAATGAATCCACTGATTTACCACCCTCTGGCTAAATAAATTGCTTCTCAGCTCTGTCCTAAAGGGACATCCTTGTGTTCTGAGGCTGTCCCTCTGGTTCTAGACTCACTCACTAAAGGAAACATCCTTTCCACATCCACACTCTGTCTAGTCCTTTCAATATTTGATAGGTTGGTGTTAGATTCCCCCACTCACTGGTCTAAACTACAGTGAGTACAGGCCAGGAGCTATCAAACATGATCAATATTCTTCCATTATCTGCATATTCATGTCCTATCTAACAGCCTCTTAAACACCTCTACTGTATTTACATTGATCAATCCCCAGTAAACCATTCCAAGCACCCACAACTCTCTGTGTAAAAAAAAACACTTATCCTGAACGCCTTCTTTAAATTTACCTCCTTTATCTTAAATGAAAATTCTCTAGGTCATGAAATATCCACCCTGAGGAAAAGATTCTAATGGACTATCCTATCTATATTGCTCATAAGTTTCGAAAATTCTCTCAGGTTTCCCCTCAGTCTCTGACGCTGCAGAGGAAACAGCCCAAATTTGTCCAACCTCTCCTTATAGCTTCCTCTAATCCAGGCAGCATCCTGATAAATCTCTTCTACACCCTCTCCGAAGCCTCCACATCTATTGTGTAATGGGACAACCGGAACTGCACAGTGCTTAGAGGGGTCAAGCCAAAGTTTACAGAGCTGCAACCAACACAAAAGGCTGGAGGAATTCAGCAGGTCAGGCAGCATCTATGGAGAAGAATGAACAGTCAATGTTCCGGGCTGAAAGCCTTCATCAGGATCGAGTTCCTCCAGCAATTCTGTGTGTATTGCCGCTGTCGATAAGGCGTTTTTATGTTCTTCTTGTGACCACATGTTTCTGTGGACCCTGGACTAGCTGCCTCGATTCAGCCCATACTCGACCCTGAGATCCTTCAGCAATTTGTGTGTGTTGCCGCTGTCTGTATGTCCTTCGTGTGACTACATGTCTCGTGTCATTCTTACATCCTCTCACTGCAGTCCCACCTAGTTTTGTAGCATCAACAAATTGTAATGTTTGTTTCCCCTTAACCAAATTGTTGACATTGATTGTGGAAAACTATGGCTTAAACACAGATCCTGATTATAGACTAGTCATAGCCTGTCTTCTTGGAAAAAGTCCTTTTATTCCCCTTCTCCACTTTCTATCCAATACTATTACCATAATATTCTGAACTTTGCTGGGTCTAACATTGTAGATTAGTGAAACCCTATATTTTCCTGTTTGCTTTTTCTGAACTACTGCAAAGCTATTCATAACCTCACATCTCCAATCATCATGGTACGTATCTCCCCTTTGTTGCTTTTGCAATTATCATTTTGAGTTATACAGTCACTTGTACTCCAATTGTTAGCCAAAAGCCTCAGTTACTATCCTTCAACCATCAGCATCCCGAACCAGCATGGATAACTTCACTCACTGAACTGATTCCATAAACCGTGAACTCACTTTCAAGGACTCTACAATTCATGTTTTCAGTCTGATTGATTGGTCGATCAATTTGTTTGTTTATTTATTTATTTATTTTTGTATTTGCAGAGTTTGTCTTCTTTTGCACATTGGTTGTTTGTCAGTCATTGTGTGTAGTTTTACATTGATTCTATTGTATTTCTTTGTTCTACTGTGAATGCCTGCAAGAAAATGAATCTCAGGGTAGTATATGGTGACATATAGACAATTTAATAACATACTTACTTTGAACTTTGAATTAACTCCATAAACATAAATCTGCATTAATGCAGGTAAGGTTTGCACTCAGTAAACTGGACAGATTCTAAATCCAATCATAAACAAGAGAAAATCTGCAGATGCTGGAGATCCCAGCAACACACACAAAATGCTGGAGGAACTCAGCAGGCCAGGCAGCATCTATGGAAAAAAGTACAGTCCTGCCGAAGGGTTTGGCCTGAGACGTCGACTGTACTTTTTTCCGTAGATGCTGCCTGGCCTGCTGAGTTCCTTCAACATTTTGTGTGTGTTATTCTTTTTTTTTGTAATTTATTTTTTATACAATTTCATCATTGAACAAATATTTCCATAAGATGTATTTCAGATATTGTACATATATATCATATAATCATTGTGTTGCCCTTAAGGCATTTATTTGACTTCGTTGCGTTTACGCTTTAAATGATTTGTTTGTAACTATTTTCTAGTTAATGTTAAAGGTTGATAATTAAAATACAGTTTAACAAAGGTAAATTCATTGTCTATGGTATATCGCGGCATGTGATGACGTCACCTCCAGTTTCGCCGCGTCTTATGTATAACTTCCTGTTTGGGAAGGTGTAAAGGTGGGTGCCATGCGTGCAGCATGATCGTGAAGAGCTCCGTGTCTACCCACAAAGAAACGTTATAGAAGCAACGCCATAAGTTCCTATGAAATTATTTGAAGTAAAAATATTAGCGCGGATTCTGTTAAGGAAGCATCAGTTCCGGTGGCGCGTGTGTCGGCTTTCCAATTTCAAACGCGGGGTGGGCTCAGGCCCGGCGGCGGTTTGACGGGACCCCCCCCTTCGCTCCCTACTCGGGGCGGCTGGAGACACTCGCTAAAAGAAGAGCGCACGCGTGGTCTCCAGAATGAAACAGACGCTGTATATGTTTGTATTTTTTTTATCAACAGTTTTCACCGGACGACGTTAATGTGGAAGAGTGAACAGTAAATGGTTAACCTTACTACGACTCTGC